>NC_060274.1:13649679-14020959 GCF_021613505.1 Equus quagga | reverse complement strand
CTGCTCCAGCACTTCCACAGCCCCTCTCACATCAGTTCCTGCCACTGGCAGTCTCGCCATAGACTTTTGTTGCTTGAGCTCCTCACCAAGTAGGCAGCCTTCTTGGCTGGGACTCCAGAAAGTTGGGTTTCATGATGTCTACACAATCATGAGAAATTCACATAACCTCGCTATCCCCAAGGGAACCTATCTTGCCACCCATGCTCTCTGCCCTGCCATCCATCTAGTCATGGGGTTGGTTAGCAAATCCATAACCTAAGCAGATGCCTTTTCAGGACATCGAAGGTGATGCTCTTCTTGTAGCAAGCACCCCTGGTCTATTGCTTTTGTCTTTTAACAAATTTTTACATAGAAAATATTCATAATAAAGAGTGTATGCACAGTTTAATGAACACATAGAAAAATAAGAACCATGTACTTAAAATTTCGAGAATTTAAACATTTCCCAGTACCTCAGAAATCCCTGGGTAGATTTCCTGATCCTGCATGTTGTGTTAATTCATACACTAATTCCATTAGTATTAATACATTAAAAAATAATTTTAGTACGTGTATATTATATTCATTTTCTATTGCTGTCACAATAAATTACCACAAACTTCTTGTTTAAAACAGTACAAATGTATTATGTTACAATTCTGTAGGTTTTGAGTCTGACATGGGTCTCACTGGGCTATAAAATCAAGGTATTGGGGCCGGCTCCATGGCCTAGTGGTTAAGTTCGCGCGCTCCGCTGCAGCGGCCCAAGGTTCGGATCCTGGGCGCAGACATGGCACCGCTGGTCAGGCCCCGTTGAGGCGGCGTCCCACATTCCACAACTAGAAGGACCTGCAACTAAGATATACAACTGTGTATAGGGGGGCGTTTGGGGAGATAAAGCAGGAAAAAAAAAAAAAAAGATTGGCAACAGTTGTTAGCCCAGGTGCCAATCCTTAAGAAAAAAATAAAAAATCAAGGTATTGACAGGGCCGCATTGCTTTCTAGAGGCTCGAGGAGAGAGAATCTGTTTCTTTGCCTTTTTCACTTTCCAGAGGCCACCCACATTCCTCGGCTCATGTTCTCCTTCTGTCTTTAAAGCCAATGATGTTGCATCTCTCTGACTCTTCTTCTTCAGTCACACTTAGTCATTTAGTCTCCCTCTGACCATGGCTGGGAGAGATTCGCTCCCTTTAAAGGTCCATGTCATTAGATTGGACCCACCTGAATCATCTCCCATCTCCAGGTCCTTAACTTACTCACATCTTCAAAGTCCCTTTTGCCATGTAAGGCGATACCATCACAGGTTCTGTGGACTAGAATGTAGACATCTTTGGTGGGGCATTATTTTACCTACCATGTGTAAGTAGTGCTGAAAAATATTTTGTATAGTTTTGCCTGTTTTCACATTTTATAGAAAAAGAATCAAACAGTATATATTCTTTTGTGACTTGCTTTTTTTCCCACATTATATTAGATTTGGGGTTTATCCATGTTGATGCATGAGCTGTCGAGTATTTATTTTCATTACTACATAATGTTCTATTATATGAATATGCCATACCATGATATCATGAATATAATATACCATTTATGTAACTATTCTGCTGATAATAGACATTTCAGTAGTTTCAAGTTTTGGGCTGTTAAGAACATTGCTGATATGAATTGCTGATTCATGTGAGCACATATTTCTTTAGGGCATATTTAGAGGTGAAGATGAAGACATTTCATATATTTCATTTCCATATTCTCTCCTGAGAAGTCAATTGCCAATCTGTTAATCTTTTCTCTCTAGGTTCATTCAAGACCTTTGCTTTGCCTTTACTCTTCTACGGTTTCACTACAATCTCGGTGCAGATTTCTTTTTATCTGCATGTGAGGAATTTGTTGGATTCTTGGAGCTGAGAAAGACTGAAAACAAATATGTTAATTATCTCCTTCAAAAAATTGGGGAAAAAACCAACAAAATAATCTGAAGAAAAGCAGAGGAAGAAATTCCTAAAAATATAGACGGAAATGATTGAGCCAGAATAAATAGAAAAGTAAAACAAATAAATCAAAAAACTGAAAAATCAATAAGGAAATCAACAAAATTAATACTTAAAAATGGATAAAGTGCAAACACTCAAAATAAGGAATGACAAGGAGGAAATGACCATCAAAAGAGAAAGAAGTTTTACAAATCACAAAAGACTAACTTCTGCTATTATTTGTTTAATTCTTTTTCTCCTCGATTTTTTCCCAACTCTCTTGGAAATTCAATTTTATGTATGTAAAATTAATGAACATTGCTTGCATTTTCTATTCGGCTTCTTTGATCCTTTTAATTCTTTATTTTGGATAATTTATGTCAGTCAACCTGTCTTTAACTTCATTGCTATTTTTTCTGCAGTGTTCATTAGACTTTTAAGCCTATCTAACATATTTTTCATTTCAGATATTATATTTTTCAGCCCCAGTATTTCCATTGTATCTTTTTTGTATTTACCATTTATTTGCTGAGATTTACCATATGCTTATCCATTCTTTATTCTTTTATTACAATTTATATGTAGTGGTATTTTCAAGGTCCTTATCTACTAGATATGGTATCTTAATACTGTGGGTTCTTTTTTCTTGCTTCTTTGTATCTCTCATAATATTTGATTTCATATTAGAATCATATAAAATAATAGTGGAGATTAAGTTGTACTTTTTTTTAACATTATTTTTCCAGACAGTAAAAGCTCTTTCCTATGTCTGGCAGCTAAAGTGAGGGGTAACCAACTTTAATAACATTGGGATTATGTCCCATTAGCCCAACTCCCAGTTTCCATCAAGAGGCTAACCTCTCTGATTTTGTCGGAGTCCACAGTCAGTGGGTTGTGCTTCTGCCTGTGCTGCCGTGCTCAGAGTTTTAGGCATTGTGAGGACGTCCAATGTCATGTGTGTTCTCTCTGCATTTCCGTCCAAGTTTCTCTTCCTTTTTCTCAGCAAAGTTGGTAGTTATGGTCCGGAAGAATAGTCAGGCCAAGAAAATTATTAAGAAAAGAAAAACAATGCAAAATCAATGAAATAAGCATCTACCTTAGAAAGCTAGAAAAAGAAGGGGCTGGCCAGGGATGGAGTGGTTCAAGTTCCCTGCGCTCCAATTCTGTGGCCTGGGTTTGTGGGCCAGATCCTGGGTGCAGACCTACTCCACTCATCAGCCATTCTGTGGAGGCATCTCACATACAAAGTAGGGGAAGATAGGCACAGATGTTAGCTCAGGGCTAATCATCCTCAAGCAAAAAAAAAAAAGCAAAAAGAGGAGGATTGGCAAGGGATGTTAGCTCAGGGTGAATCTTCTTCACACACACACACACAAAAAGCTAGAAAAAGAAGAATAAAATAAACCAACAGTAAGAAGGAAAGAAATGATAAAGTTTAGAGAGGAAATCTAGGAGAGAGAAAAGAAACAGAGAAGACTCAGAAAGGCAAGAGCAAGTATTTTATTTTATTCATCAATAATATTGATAAACTTCTACTATCAAGTCTTACCAATGAAAAATGAGAGGAAACACAATTACTAAAATTAAGAAGGAAAGCAGGGATAGCATTTCAGATCCTACAGCAATTAAAAGGATAATGAAGGAATATTATGATTTTTATAAATAAATTTGACAGCTTAGATGGAACTTACAAAATCCTTGAAAGACACAAAATATCTAATGATATAGGAGAATGAATAGAAAATCTAAATCTTCCTATGAAGAAATTTAATTTGTAATTAAAATTTTTCCCACAAGAAAAATCTTTGCCCAAATGGCTTCACTGGTGAATTTCATAAACATTTAAGAAAGAAATAATTCCAAACTTCTACCAGTGCCATCAGAAAATAGAAGACAGAACACTTCCCAACTAATCTTATGAGGCTAGAATAACCCTGCTTGTGATCCAAAAGGACAATTACAATTAAAAAAA
The DNA here is from genome assembly GCF_021613505.1 of Equus quagga. Classification (NCBI taxonomy): domain Eukaryota; kingdom Metazoa; phylum Chordata; class Mammalia; order Perissodactyla; family Equidae; genus Equus; species Equus quagga. Next base: position 14,017,038 of record NC_060274.1, on the reverse strand, counting down.
GAATTATATGCCATTAGCACACATTTAAATATAAACAAAAAATTCGTAATGTTATTCATATATATAATTCATCAATAAATAAAGGAAATGCAGACAACATAAATATTGGGTTTATCTCAGGGATGCAAGTTTGACTCAACATTAGAAAATCAATCAATATAATTCGCCATATTATCAGAATAAAGAAGAATAAAACAATCATTTAAATAAGTCGGGAAAAAGCATTTGACAAAAATATAACACTTGTTCATGATAAAAACTCTTAGCAAACGAGAAAAAATAAAGACCCTCCTCAGTTTGATAAGGAAATTCTGTGAAAAACTTCCTGCAATTATTATATTTAATGGTGAAATATCAAATATTTTCCCTCTAAGACCAAGAGCAAAGCAAGGAAATTCACTCCTACCAGTTCTATTCAATATTGTATTAAAGGTCTGTCTTAGCACAATGTGATTAAAAAAAGAAATAAAAGGCAAGAGTATTGGAAAGAAAAAACTACTATGTTTATTTTCAGATGGAATGATTGTGTGCATAGTAAATTTTAAGGAAAATAAAAATCTACTAGAATTAATAAGCGTATTTGGCAAGGTCTGAGGATGCAAGGCCAATTTTGGAAAAGTAATTGTATTATATTTCTAGTGCAATTTTTATAAACTTCATATGAAAATACAAAGGACCAAGAATAGACAAACCAATCTTGAAAAGGAAGAAAGAATTCAAAGATTTATAATGCCTGATTTAAAACTTACTATAAAGATATGATAAGCAAAGACATTGTGATATTTACCTAAGAATAGTCAATAATCAATGACATAGAACAGAGAATCCAGAAATAGATCCACACTTTTACAGTCAAATTTCAATGGACTTGCCAATGCAATGCAATGGGGGAAAGAATGTTTTTTAACATCTGGTGCCAGATATTCGTATTGGGAAAAAAAGAACCTTCGCCTCCACTTCACTCCATATTTAAAAAATTATTTGAAATAGATTATAATTCTAAAATCATACAGTTGCTAGGGTTTTATGAATCTACAAAACTTCTTAATAATCCTTTGTATGAAAAAAGAAGTAATAAATTGGATGTCATCAAAACTTCTTTTTATCAAAAGTCACAGTTCAAAAAATGAAAAGTCAAGCCATCTTGGGAAAAAAATATTCACAATTCATGTATCTGACATAGATTTCTATCTGGAATCTATTAAAAGTTCCTACAAATCTATAATAAAAAAGAACAACCCAACTAAAATGGCAAAATATCGGAACAGAGTCTTCACAAGGAAATATTACAAATAGTCAATAAACATGTGAAAATGTACTCAATGTCGTTATCAGCTGGGAAATGCAAATTGAAACCACGAGATGGTTTACAACTGCAAGCACTAGACAAGGTAAAATTAAAAAGTCTCAAATTATCAAATTTTGAAGAGGATTTTGAGTAATAGGGACTCATACATTGCTGGTGTATAAAATAGTACAACCAGTTTGGAAAACTGACGGTCTTTATGAGGTTAAACATACTCATTCCCTATGACCCAACAATTCCATACTGGATATTTATCCAAGGGAAATAAAAACATGTTCACAAGAAGGTTCATGAATGCTGTAGCAGAATTATTCATAATAATCCCAAGTTGGAAAAATTATTCCCTCAATAGAAGAGTGGATTAAAAAATTATTGTATATTCTTAGACTAGAACAGTACTCAGTAATAAAATGGATAAATCTAAAAACATTACATCGAGTGCAAGAAGCAGACAAGTGATTCTGCTTATGTGAATTTCAAGAAGAACAGTGGTTGCCTCTGATGCAAATGGGAGGAATTTTACTATTGTGTTTTTTGGTAGATAGATGTTAGTGTTATGTCATTTCTTGAAATGTAGCTTTTAGCATTATAAAATGACCTTTATTGGACTTTAATATTTTTTACTTCAACCTACCTCAGGATATTGTTCACTGCATTATTTTGTATTGCCTTTCTTATCTTTGTTCATTCTTAAATTTTTGACTTAGCCAAAAGCTTTATTTTAGGTATAACAAAGAATTGGGTTTTGCCGTATTACTAATCTGAATTTTTTAGTGAGTGATTTAAGCTCACTTACATTTACTTAGTAATGGTACTTTTGGTCTCGCTTTACTATATTGTTTTATAACATATTTTCTATGTGGCTCAATACTTCTGGTTAAACTATTACAATCATGTGTCTTTTTTAAATCTTTTATATTGATTTTTTTTGGTATTTTGGAAGTTTCGACTTTTAGATTTAGTAGTTTTATTTATACTAATATTTTTATATTACCCTTAATCATCTCTTCCTTTAGATACTGTTTGTTGGTTTCCTACCACAAACAAGACTAAAGTTAGCCCCTTTCCTTTGCCTCCGCCTTCTTTAGCATTATTTTAGTGTTCATCTTTATATCATAAATTTCTTAAGCTTCTGCTTCCTCATTTATTAATCAAAAATATATTATTAAGTCTTTGGGTGGTGAACATGATGTAGTCTACAAAGAAATCAAAATATAATGTACACATGAAATTTATATGATGTTATAAACCAATGTTACCTCAATAAAAATATATGTATACTGTTAAATCTTACATACACTTCGTCTTAAATATGCTTAAGTTTCTAATACTTCATAAATTAGCTTCAAGTAATATTATTTTACTTCTAATTAATTCATGAGTGGTAATCCGCAAGCTTATTTTATCCACTATTCCTACTTGGTATTTCTTGTTAATGTCTGAACATATAAAAACTACATGTTATTTTTTCACCCTTATTCCGTCTTTTAACCTTAGTTCCACTAAGCTAAATATTTGTTGAACGTTCTACAAACATTATATGCTTAAAGCTCATTTTTCTGCAGATTTGTCACAAAGTGATTAGGGGAATGATATTCCTTGTGAGGTCTTCCATGTTTATAACTGTTTGTGGCTTTTATTTTGAAGAAAATTTTGGCTGGACATAAAATTCTTCTCTCTCATTTTCTTTCCTTTACATTTTTTTTAAAAAGTTACTACCTTCTTTTTCTAATGTAAATGTTGCTTTGGAGAATTCTCATGTGTATCTGATAGTTGTTTCCTTATATAAGTGGTTTTGGCTTCTTGTCTAGGTACTAAAGGGATTTTTCCCCTCTCATTTTATTTTTTATTTTTATTTTTTTAAGATTTTATTTTTTTCCTTTTTCTCCCCAAAGGCCCCCAGTACATAGTTGTATATTCTTCGTTGTGGGTCCTTCTAGTTGTGGCATGTGGGATGCTGCCTCAGCGTGGTTTGATGAGCAGTGCCATGTCCGCGCCCAGGATTCGAACCGACGAAACACTGGGCCTCCTGCAGCAGAGCGCGAGAGCTTAACCACTCAGCCACGGGGCCAGCCCCCCCTCATTTTAAAAACATAGTAATTTTGGCTTAGGATATGGCTTGATATTGATCATTTCTGGTCAATTTTCTCAAATACACAGGGTGGTCTTCTCTTTAACATTTTATTTCAGGAAATATTTTTCAATCATGGTTTTAAATATTTGTCTTTTCCATTACTTTGGTTTTCTTCTTTGAAGATTCAATTATATGTATGTTGGCTTTTAAACTTCTATCTTCTATGTTTATCATATTGCAATACTTTCCTATTATTGACAAATTACCACAAACTTAGTGGGTTAAAACTACACAAATTTATTATCTTACAGTTCTTTCTTCTTTCTTGTCCTTCTTTCCCTTATTGTGCATTTTATGGTGTCTCTTTACTTTTGTGTTTTTCTAATTTAGTGTTATTTTATGAAATACTATTTTTTCTTAATTCTTTCCTAATATCTATTAATTTCTTCTGAGGTTTTCTATTTCTTCTTTGTGCTGTTTTGTCAAAGCTTTAATTGTTCTCTAATATTGAAATATTACATTGCAGTTTTCATCTGCTCTGTGACCTCATTTTCCTGGTAAATTCTCATTGTTTGTCTTCATGCTATTAAGGCCTCATTTGTCTTTGTATGGTAATAATTTTGTGTGGTGTTAGAAAGCTTTTTGTTGTTGTTGTTGTTCCCCATGTTTGAGTGGGGACAAAATAATGTAGGATTTCCTGGGATACTAGGAGAAGAAAAGTCAGGGGAGCTTTCTCTGAATCGCAGTTTAAGAATTTCTTTTCGTTTTTACTAGTAAAGATTCAAAATATGCCCTTTCTCTGTGAGCCACTTGGCTGTTTCTCGAAGCTATGCCTGCCCGAGAAAGGTTTTCTGCCTCTTGTCCCTGAGGTCTGCAAGCCTTGTATTCCAAAGTACTTCATACTTCCTGGGATTTCCTTTTTCTGAGCCCCTTGAAAATTCTCTTCTCTCTTTTTCTTTCATTGACATGGTTCTTTTCTTGCTCAATTTGGTTATTTCCAGTAGGATGAGGCACTGTCCTCCTGGAGAACGGAAATATTCTCTGGATATTTGTGGGATTTAATTGAAGGCTAGAACCCTCACATCCATTTTTGTTCCCTCCACATCTGTGTGATTTTTGGCATTTATTTGCTCCTCTGAGACTGTGAGGACTTCTCTTAATTTCACTAATTGTTCTCAGCTTTTTCTTCACACATTTCCTCTCAGGGTAAGTTCTTTTCTTTTGGGTAGTTATTGGTGACTTTTAAGCTATTTGGTTCACTTAGTGATTTCTTTCACTTCTTCCTCCCTTGCCACACAGCTGTTGATCTTGCGCATGTCCCGCTGCTCCTGCTGGTTTGTCACAAGCATCTACCCATATTCTGGGTCTGTTATCCACCTTGGTTTTAACTATACTGGTTTTTCTATTTTGTTTTCAGGAGACATTCTGGAGATTTAAAACAACTGCACTGCTGACATCATCGTGTTACAGAAATCCTGATGTACATACATTTCAAGAAAATCACTATGGTCGCTGTGTTGAGATTGGACTTTAGGAGAATGAGGAAGGAAGCAAGAAGAGCAAGTTTTGGACTACTGCAGTAATCCAGGTGATCCATGATAGTCCCTTGGAAGATGACTATCAATATTCGATTCTGGAGGTTTTCTGAAGGCAGGGCCATAAGATTCACTGATGGATTGGATGTTGGTTGTTAACGAAAAAGAGGAGGTAGAACATTTTGAGGGATGGAGTTGGCATTAACTGGGATGTAGAAACTGTGGCTACGCCAGGTTGAATGTCCTAGTCGTCGGGTTAGGGTTAGGCTATGCTGCAGTAACACACCCTGGACTCTCAATTTATTGAATAATAAGATGGTAGCAAGTGGCCTTCCTTCGTCTTGTAGCCTGGCCATCAAGAATATTTTACCTTTACTTTTGCTATTGTAGAGGAAAAGATCGCTGGAGGATCACCGTGGGTGGCAGCAGCTGCTTCTGCTTCCCCTCGTCCACCTCTTTCTTGTCTTTCTCCTCCTTTTCCTCTTCTTCCACCTCCTCTTCTTGCTCATCTTCCTCCTCCTTCTCCTCTTCCATTTCATTTCTTTTCCCAGAACCATAAGTGGCATGCATCACTTCTACCCACATCCCACTTGCCAAAACTCGAGTTACATAGACCCAACGTAAATACAAATAAGTTGGAAATTTCATTTGCTGCCCATTTTAATTTCCTTTATAGTGAATTCCTGTTTGAACACTTTACTACTTTTTCAAATTTTTATGCATTGAAATTATACACTATGATAAATCATTTCTTGCATGTTATATATGTTACAAATATCTCCCCAGGCTATTGCTTGTTTTTTAACCTTGTTTATAGTTACTTTGTTATATGGAGTATGTTAATTTTATAGTGTATTTTTCTTTGTGATTTGAGCTTCCTACATCTTGTTTAAAACATTTCTGCTTCTCTTGATGTCATAAAGATATTCTCCTATATTTACTTCACAGTTTTAAACTGCTGAGTTTGTTTTGTTTACTTGCTCATTTAAATTCATTTGGGATCATGTTTTATTTTATTTTTCCATGTGACCTAATTTGTGATGCCACCTTTGTCATATATCAAGTTTTCGTTTATGTGCAGGTTTGTTTTGTTTTTATTTTTCCCATTGTTTCCAAAGTTATTTTCATTGATATATTTGTCTATCCCTGTGGAATAAAACGTTTAGTTACCATAGTTTCAAAATAAATCCTGATTCCTCATTTTGTTGTTTATCCTTTAATTTCTTGGTTATTTCCATACATTTACTTTTTCATGTGCATTTTAAAATCAGCTTGTCAATTTTTAGCAAAAATCTTATTGTTATGTTGATTTGAATTACACTGATATATAGATAAATTTGGGAAGAAATGAAATATATGTCATATTGAATCCTCTCTTCCAGGACATTTGTATGTCTTTCTATTTGTACTTTTATGTCTTTTAATATTTTCTAATTTTCTCCATATTTTATTATTTAGTATAATGTTATTTATTACTATTCATTATTCATTTGATAATTGCTAGGCTACCTATATATTTATTTCTATTGGGACTAGACTTTTTTATTTTTAGATTTCTATATTTACAGGACCATTATTTCATTATGTATGTTATGCATATATCCAACTTCCTGCTGGACTTTAAAAATTACAGTATTTTATCCAAAGAATCTATTTTTTTGGTAAAGACTGTAGTTTTTTGTTAATAATATCTTTTATTAAGTTACTTTTTGTAAATAAACAGCTTAGGAAAATGCCTGATATAGTAAGGGCTTCATATATGTCAGATAGTATTTTAATTGTTTTCACTGACATTATGTTTTTGATACACAAACATGTTACCTGCAAATAATGATACATTTTTGTTTTATTTTATATTTACATCTCATTTCTTTTCCCTACTTCATTTTTTTAGTTTGGAATATCATAAATGATAGTAGAAATGTACCTATATTTCAACATGAGGTGATTTTTGCTGGGAGGGTCGGCAAATTCTTTTATCAGGTTTAAGGAAGTCAACTTCTCTTTCATATTGGCTAATAGCTTTGAAACAATCATGAATACAAGCTGATTTTTACCAAATGTTATTTTTGCATCTATTGAAAAAATGTGTTTCTCCTTTGTTATGTTAATATAGAAATCCCACTTGCAGTCACTGCAATACAGGACGATAAGCCCGGGTGGGGGCGGTGGAGCGGGTGCTGGAACTGGCTGCATGTTCTTTACTACACTCATTGAAAAGTATTCTAATGAATCTGGGACAGTTTATTAACTTGCTTGATTAATAAAGTCTGGCAGAAGTGGTATACAGCCATCTCTGAGACTAGCCTCTTAAAGGACTGGCAGATTCTACCTTTTTTACTCAGGAGCCTGAGCAGCCGTGTAAGAAATTCAATCACCCCAAAGCTGCCATGCTGTAGGGAAGCACAAGCTACATGGAATGACCATATGGACAGGACATGCAGAGAGATTATCTGGCCGGCTTCACTTGTTCCAGCTCCCCAGCCATTTGAGCTATCTCAACTGAGGCCCCAACATTGTGGAAGAGAGATGAGTTGTTTTCCACAAGCCATGCCCAAATTTTACATTTGTGAGCCAAATAAATGATTGTTGTGGTTTTAACTAATTATGACTTGGGGTGGTTTGTTATGCCATAATAGGTTAATGGACAAGAGCTGATAAAGACCAGTTAGTGTGGCTCCTTACACTCAAGTCTGACCCAACTGAATCCAGTTTTATGGCTTTCACTCACACTGACCCCACTCAAAATAGTCAGCTTTTCAGGTTACTTGGTACATATCAGAGCAGGGCATCCAAATGTAGTATATTTTGCTTCCAACGTCCAAAGAGGCCACCAAATGTTGTGACTCTCTCTTAGCAGTAGGAGGCACAAGATAAAGCAACATGTGTTTTGTTTTGGACCTGGAAGAAATATTGCAAACGTTAGATACCTGGAAACTTGTGGTGGCAGGTCCTTGAATTTTCCTGGACTTTATCATCCTTCCGCTGGCATGTGTGTTTCTTCCCAAAGTATTGAGGGTGTACGCTACTTCCTCCTCACTGGTCACATCAGCATGATGTCATAAAGATAGTGGACCATGGTGATTTTCATAGGCATTATGTTGTTGTTGTTTGATGTTTATTAAACTTTCAATAAGGACAGAGGTCTAAGACAATTCCCTTTTCTGACCTAAATCTGGGAGGAAGGCTGAGGCAGCACAATTTTTAACTCAATTTTGAATGGTTATTTTGCACTTTTTAAAGAAAGTGTTCCCTGGGCCATTCTTCTCTGAGTTTTCAGATTACCGACTTTACTAGAGAACCAGATTAATCAAGGCTTGTTAAACAGCTTATTTTAACTATTCACTGAAGAGTTAAGAGAGCTGTTTATGCTCAATTGAGATGCAAGAGTCTAAGTTATTTTGAAATAGCCAGGGGAGAATTGAGAAACCTGAAGCTGTGATTAAGCAGCCATCTTAGGTGAAAACTGACAAAGAAAAACATGAGATGTTTCTTTTGAGTTTCAGTAGGGCTGTAGATTCCTAGTGAAAGAGTCAAATTTCCCATCTTAATGTGAAAAAAGGGTCTACATATTTTTAATTTATATATTAAAGGGGGGGTGGTTCTTCTTTCCTGGAAACTGGAGAAGATGGATGAAAATAAATCTTTGAATATTAGGTCCGGGGATATTTATATGAAACATCAAATAACAACATTAAATAAGATGTAGCAACAGATATAGTTTAGCACATTCTTTACCATATGTGTTGCTGTATAGAAAACAACCCCAAAATACGTTTAAGTACATTCCTGTTCAAGAGACGATAGAAGTATTTGTGTATGATTGATGATTAGAAACACCACTTTTTGATTTTCTTCATTTACAGCACATGAGAACTCCAGGTGATATACTCTGGTTGATCAAAACATCCAAGCACTCCTCTTTGCTGGAGAATGGTTTAGATAGTTAGCAGTGAGCGACTCCTTGTCGCAGCCACTTTATCTCAGACACTCTTTTGAAGGATGTGTACATATGTGTATCCACATTTTCCTTGGGATTTCTCAGATACCCACCACACTTAGCTGAGAGCAGAACCCCTCTATCATGTACATATCTTCTTTTTTGCAACTAAGAGGCAGTAAAATTACTGAGGCGCTCTTGCTTGAGAGTTTCCTGCTTTTGCTCCATAGGGCTTGTGGTCATGCTTAAAAGAAAGAACTGAGATGGAGCTTCCTGAGTAATGACACCCTTTCCTGAGTGTTAGGAGTCAATTAGATGTTGCAGTTCTCCTGGGCATGGTTAGGTGCACTCTACTCAGTACTCCATGCACTCAGATCTTAAAAGAACTCTAGGGGATGGTTGTGGGGCTGTATTGTGTTCCATCATCTCATTTTGCAGGCTAAGTCCCTCAGATTTAGACACACCTTAAACATTTCTTTTGAGATTAAAGGCAACTGTTACTCTAAGTTTATGTTTTTGTTGCTTTTCATTTTTATTATTGCTAATAAGACTACACATGCTATCCAGGAACTCAAAAGTTTACATCCTATCAGGATATATTTTCTTCTTTTTGGTAGAAGTAGGTCTAGTTGAGACAAGAATACAGTGCTTGCCAGTATTTTATTTTTAAGCCAGCTGTTTCTGCCTGTTTTCTGTCTTTTTGGTGAATGTTCTGTCAATTAGTTCCTACTATGACTTGAAAAATTGTTAGTAAAGGGCATTTTTTAGGGTCTCCTGTGCAACAAATGTTCACAACCCACCAATAATCATTTATGTTTATTAACTTTTTAATAAACAAACAAATAAATAAATGTTTAATGACATTTATGTTTATTAAACTATTATGTAAGCAGTTAAAAATCACTCTCTCCTTTTTCAAGGTTATTGCTGCTCAAGAATCCTCTCCCTTTACTAGAATGACTTGTGTGTGAGTACATGTTTTGGGAAAGGAGATTTTCTCTGTGTATTTTTCAGGATTAGTATCAGTTTAAACCCCCAGAAGGAGATGGAAGTGAAGCAACCCACTCCTGTTTTCATATCACAGACATATATCCTTTTCACATTTTCAACATGTCTATTTCAATGCTTTTGAGTGGGAGAGGTTTGTTGGTGAGCATGGCTGTTGGAAACAGATAACAGAAAAAAATTAAAGATAAATTGGCAATCCTTTTCCTAAGCTACTCTCCTTTTAAACAGAGAAAACAGAAAAGCTTCCATTACTCCTTATTTTAGAACTTTTCGTGGAATGCTATTAAGAAATGAGAAATATTTGATTAGTCATTGGACTAGTGAATATAACTTAGTCATAGTATATTTATCCATTACTCATTTCTCTCTCTACTCTAGTATGAATTAGGAAATTAGGAAAGGAAATACCAAATTAATATATACTTTTACGGAGAATAAATTATGAAAATAAAAGATTCTTTGCAAGGAGCTTTATCTTAATACTAGGAACAGTATTAAGACAGAAACTAGGAACCACACTAATACTAGGAACAGCATGTCTACACGGAGTACAGGACTTAATGCTTTAAAACCACTGGGTATCTAAATTATAGGTTTATTACCAAGTTATATATATGTCATATTTTTAGGATCACTGTGCTTATATTTAAAGTATGATAATTAATTCTGTTCTCATGTCCAACAGCTCTTAAAAAATAAATTCTAATTTTTACCCTGAAAAAAATAAAATAAGAATATGAAAATGGGCATGAAGTGGAAAGAGGACTAAGTATGACGACAAGCAAATACTTTTATTTGTATCTTACAAAGTTATGTGGATCAGATGACATTCTTAAGTTATTTTAAAATAAAGTTACATTTTTAATAAGCAGGCATGTACTTTTTTCAAGAAGGTAATAAAGTCCTTTATATAATCTGTTAAAGAGTCTCTTTTAGAACTAGAACAGTGTTATATTTTATTTGAATCAGGTGAATAAGAAGCTTTTATTAAAAAGTTTAATAATTTCTGAACATTGGATGTGTTCTCTATGGCTGCCAGTTTTGTTTGAAATGCTCCATGAATATTGGTACTTTAAAATAAATATGCTTTTCATCAAAACATTGCTGAATTTGGCTCTAGAATATATTACAGATGGGAAAAAAGTGCCAATAAGTTTAATATTTCCTTTAAAACACATTGTAAAATATTGATCAAAAGATACAACGTTTTAAAGACCACCTTAGGAAATAAAAGACCAGAAATGAACATTTAGAAGCATAAATATTAATTATTTTACAAATGTGGCTTTTACAAATAAATTGTCATTAGTCCTTAGGGAAATGCAAATCAAAATCACAATGACATATCACTTCACACCTACTAGGATGGCTATAATAATAATAATAATACAGAATAATAAATGCTGATGAGAATATAGAGAAGTTAGAACCCTCATACATTGCTAGTGGGAATGTAAAATGCAGCCACTGTGGAAAAATTTGGTGTTTTTCAAAAAAGTTAAACATAGAATTATAACTTTCCTATGCTATTCTTACATGTAGTACAGAAGTTCCTTTGAGATGTTTAACTGGATTCTATTTGAATATAGTCCACATGTGCAACTAAAGTGTGTGCCTCTAAAGCTGTGCTCGTGGTGTTCATGTTCCTTGCCCCTTACAAATTGTTCTTACAAAATAGAGAAGAAACCACAGTGAAAACTTATATCAACAAAGTCTAGTTTTAGTAACTTTAAAAATAAAGAGTAGAATATTTATGTGGTAATGAACTCCTAAATATTCAATACTTTGTGAGTACTTGAAAATTAGTGAAATATAAAAAAATAGAAAGAGTTGAAAGAAAAATTTAGTCTATTCCAGATTATCTGCATAATTGGAGTAGGTAAAAGAAAAGATAATTCTAAACGGATGATAATACAGAAGTCAATTATCTTTGATATTGGTTGTGGTTTTCAATTTCCCTTTGAATATGAGTGGGTCTGGTGGTCTGGGGATGTTCACTCTTTTAAGTAAAACAGTGGAGCCAAGTAGAAGTATGGTGCCCAACATTTACAGCCCACACCTGTGTGGAGAGTTGTCTTATGGTTAGCTTTCTAGTCAGCAGTACATCAGTTACTCAAATTTGCAATGATTTTTTGAGCCCACATCACTGCTTGCCTGTACCATGGCTTTCCAAGCTCTCTTCTTTCCAATCTTCTCTTCTTGAGAGCTTCCTGTCTACCAAAAGCTGAAGTCAGTATATGCTCATGGCTCTAATAAAAAGTGCTCATTAATAAGGCCCAGAGCTTCAGTTCTCCAACTCTTTTACCTGAAATAGTGCTTTGGGCTGGTCTTTCCTCTGCCCACCACCTTACCTTGTTCATGAGTTTTGCCTCTAATTTGTCACGGTGGATGATTACCTCAGCTCCATTGATTATTTGCTTGGCTTTCACTTCAGTTTTTACCAAGAGTGGTGGAAGAGTAAGGAGTGGTGGTGGGTTAGGGCGCAAATGGACAGCTGGACTTCCAGTCTTAGGCCCCTGTTTGCTTGAGTTCATTGAAATAGCCTTATAATTGAATCTGTGCTCTTCACACTTGAAGACACTCTCAATATTACCTCCTATAAAGGATTTTTAAAAACGTAAATATGATAATGCCCTCTCTTTAAAAATATTTTTATGAATCTCTATAATGGCATATTTTCTTTATACATTTTATTTAATATAATAGGAAAATAATGGAGGAATGGGAATTACTATCCATGATACATCTACCAATCTAAACAGAGCCACTTTTTGTCCAAAGTTAAATTTCCTGGTTCTAAGGTATTATATTGAAAAATCAGGTAGACATGAAAGTTACTATAAATCCACTACTAGTATCAACTATTCGAAACGTATCTTGATTTCTGTCTTATACAATCTCTAGTTATTGGACAATCAATGTAAATAGAGCAGGACGAGAAGGAGGAAAGTCTTGAATTTTGGAAGGACTTCATCTTGTAACCCCAAAGTCTCAATTTTGATAAAAATCAGTCAACTTGCACATCCATGTATGCTTTCTAAGGAGGGTCTTTAACAAGGCTGCTGAAATTTTTACTAGTCTTCCTGAAACATAATGATTTCTGAGATGACCCACTTGGTTTTTGATGTCTGTTGTTTTTTATTTTCTCCTTCCAAAGTTTTAAGAGGTCTGTTCACTAATTGTGAGATCTATAGAGAGATTGACTGGGACTTGGGTTTCTCCAGTGTACTTTTGGGAGAAGAAGCAGCCCTTTCTGGTCTTAACAGTCCTTAAAAAAATTATGTGACCTAGCTTTGCCTAATATTTCGTATTTCCATAATTATACAGCACTGACTGTATTCTCTATTGCTAAGCCTCAGATCCCCCACAAAAGACTCTGTTGCCTTAGTTTATTTTCCTTTGCATGCCACCCTAAGGAAACAGGGTTAGTTTCTGTTCTCAAGCAGTATTTTAATTGTAAAGTTTGCATTATAAGAGTATTTGTGACTTATGTAGATACAGATTGTGATTTCTGGATTATTTTTCAAATTACTCTACTGTCTTTTGGCTTCATTGGTTAGAACGTACTGTTAAATAGTGAAAAAGTATTCATGATCATGACCCCATTCCTGAACAGGTTACCTTTAACAGGAAACCAGGCAACCTAATGTGAAAAGAATGCTTTATTGTATGTCCATACTCTCTCTAAGCATACAACCCAGTTGAAAAATCCTTTTTTGCTGCCAGTCCTGTGAAATGAAGGGCAACAAAATCTATGTGGCCCTAAATGGATTGGGAATAGTGGTAAAATGACCCAAGAGACTGGTAATACAAAATTGTCCTTTTAAGCTGCTAGTGACTTAGAATCCTTGCTGAGCTGCAGGAAGTCAGAGAGGGAAAGTCTTTAATCATTAGTGCTGAAAACTATTGATGGTCTCAACCATTTTGTGGAGCAAATCTGGACATATTTGTGGGAGATGGTTTAGAAATTCTAGTAATTTGATACATTATTGATTTTTATAAACTTTATAAATTAACATAAATGTCCTGTGCTATATGTTTGTTTTGTTGGAATGCACTTGTTGAAAATTAAGTGCTTAGTCACAGAAACATCTGGGCAAGAGCGTGGATGACTCAGGACAAACTCATCACCATTATTGGAATTTAAAGAGCATGGTTTCCTGACAATGAGTCATGAGCATCATATTCTTATACAAAGGGCAGGGGTCTCAACCACTTCTCTACCCACTTCATCCATCCACTGTATCCCAGCCCTCCCCATATTATTTGGACTTCTAGAAAGAAAATATTTCTTTCACTTCTAGAAAGAAAATATGCCATTTTTATCATTTTTTTGCTTGCATTAATGTTTAATGACTTTATACAGTAGTAACCAAAGAAGCCTACTTTTGTTTTTTACAAATGATACCAATCAAGTCATGAAATAGGAGAATCATGAATAATAACATGAGATAGTCATTTTAGATTATTGCTTACCCCAGAAATTCAAGAAAAAAGCTGAAAGCAATCAGCCATTTTCACTTAAACTAAATCCTAATTTTTAACTTTGCTGGTCTCAAAAATTAATGAAAACCTATCACCGCCATATCTAAGCCATAGTTTCCACGATCGTGTTTAATATTCAAAATAAGATTACATACGTTCTTTTTGGATTAAGATAGAGGATTGAGTAACTATGTCTTTTAGAAACCCTTGCCTTAAATGTGTTCTTAATTATATGCTGCTCCTGGGTCTACAGTGTTCAGACCACATGTTTAAATCAAAGAGTTTCTAATAAAGAATTAGAGCACTTATATTCCAAAGAGTGCTGGTTTTTTTCTTTCTCTTCTTTTTAAAGCTTGTCACTATTTGGCACAGACTGAACCTTTGATGTACAGATAAGGTTTGGCTTTTACTTTAATGTTTTAGTTTATGATCTATTTTGTAGATTGAAGATGACATTCTGGGATTGAAAATTCTTTCTAGAAAGAAAAAAATTCTCCAGCCTGGAACAGTCATTTGGAAATTATTTAATCACTCTAAGAATAACCTTAAAAACATTAGGTTATTTCTTAAATGGTATTCCCAGAGGTGAGCAACCAATTTTGTGCTAAGAATAACTTCATGTAGGACTGATGTTGCTTCAGTATCAGAAACTCAAAGGACTAGTGAGCCCTGACAGTTTCTATTAACCAACGATTTTGGAGAACTATGAAGAATTTTCCACGTGTTGCCTGGTACTGGAAAGGTTGACTGCTGTATATCTGTAAGATTCAACTGTGTCCAGATTGAAATATAAAACAAATTAAGCCAATTTAATATTGTGAATTCTAATAAAATATTGTACCGTTAATTTCTTAAAAATGTAAGAAAAGTTGGACTTTTCGACAAGTCTGTTATTAAAAGTCTAAAGAAATAGCTTGGTCAAAATTTTCAAAATAGCAGTATATTTAAAAAATTAAACATGAAAGAAATTGCAGCTGAATTTTGCACATGATCATACTTTATTGGCAAACAAAAATATTATGCACATGTAATAATTATAGAAATTCTCTAGCATTTACTGGGGACTTAGTATATAGTCAGTGTTGTAGTGCTTTTTCTGGTATAATTTCCCTTCCGTTTAGTATTGGGGGGTAGATCCTATTAGTGGGTCTGTGTATTATTTCTTCTATTCTTTACTTTTTGTTTCATAGTGGATTCATTCAAGTACTTCCTGATTCTAACCCAATGATGCTCAGGGAGCAGCATCTCTGTGACCTGGGACACATAGATCATAGGCTTAAAACTTGAGATCTTATTTGCATTTTGGGTTCCAGTATCAACTTTTCAAGTTGTTATGGTCTTTGACCAACTGACCAAAATATTGGCCATCATTGGCATGTTCAATAAGATCAATCCAGACTAAGAGGAAAACTGCTGATGAGCTTGAGGATTTTAAATTTAATAACTATTATTTTAAAGATCATAATACATGAATTTTATAATTCATTTATTTATTCATCAAACATTGACATTTTAGACTACGTGTCCAACACTGTGTTGGACATGGTTTCTGCTTTCACATAACGTAATATTGGGGGCATGGGGAGGATGAAGAGCACAGAGAGAGACATAATTCAAATAAGTACATGAACCAATATAAAAGTGTACCTCTGGCAAATACCAGAAGGAATTATCCACAGTACTATGAAAGTTTTAATCATGGAATGTAACCTAGTTAGTAGGGACAGGAAAGGATGCTTTGAGGAAATGATGTTTGAGCTGAGATCTGTAGGAAGATTAGGAAGCAATTGGGAAAACCGTGGGACAAACTCAGGGAGAAGAAAATGTGCAAAGTTCCTGTGGCTTGAGGGAGCATGGAAAGTAGGAGAAGTTGAAAGAAGACAGGAGTAAATAGCTACAGGAGAGAGCTTGGAACAACGCAATGCTGGTATTTTAGGTGGAGTCCAGATATTGTAGGTCTTCATAGTTCAAGTTAAAGCGTTTTGTTTTGGTCTTAAAAATAATGGGTATTAAAATTGAAGGGTTTTAAAAATACATGGGAGGCTGACATGGTTAGATACACATTTTTTACAAGATCACATTTGATGGAGGCCGGAGTGGATGCTGGTAGACCTGTGAGTAATTTAATATGGTGGTTTGGTTGAAAGATGTTGGTAGCTTTTACATCTAGTTTAGTAAAAGGTCTGTGCTTCATTAAGTATAAATATGAGATATAACAGTTTTGTTTTCTTCTCTTACTTCTTCAAAGAAACCCTCTCACATCTTGTTTTTCCATACCTTAGTAACACCTGAACAGACTCACATCTACTGGCCATTTTAGTCATTTGGTCCAGTTTATGTTGGGCCCATTTAAAACTTCAATCTCATGTCACTTTCAGACTCTCCTCCTTTCTTCCTCTAAGCCAGTCCTCCTGCGTAAGGTGCTGGCTAGATGACTCTCACCCACGTAACTTCCATGGTGTTTACTGGACCCATAGGACCCATGGGACACTTACTCATCCTTACTCAAAGCAAATGTGAGAATTCAAAAAAAAGTGGCTTCATCCCTGAATTGACATCTTTTTACAGTTTTTTTTCTCTTTACTCAGGTAGTCACAAGTAGTATACAAACAAGTCTACCAGAAGAAAGAGAAGCCAACAAGAAGCCATTCTCCAATCTTTTCACCTGGCTTTCTGGGGGTAGTAGTGACGGTATTGGTAGGTGATCAGTGGTTCACAAAGCTACAGAATTCTCCTCTAACCATAACTTCTACTATTATTAATCCTCTTCCTACTCATAGCCATCCTCTTTTATAGACTGGAGGGAGACTGTAGGATCATGGCTGGGGGCTCCAGCAGCTTTTGATGCTTCTTAGTAACCCCTGAGGAGTTATCTGGACCCCATGTTTTCTGGAGTTTTTTGGAGTCTTTAGAATGTGGGGTAGTCTTTACTTTATAGTCCTAATTTTAGCTCCTGCTTTGATCTATTGCAATATATTTGAACTCCTATATGACTGGACTATATTGATGTTAAATCTGATGGAGATGATGTGTTAGGCTGGAAAGATACATGATAAAATACATAGTACTTGTTGATAGATTGGATATTGAGGGTGAAGGAGAAGGCAGGGAAAAGGGTGACTCATATTTCTGTTTCACACTGCTCACTGGATACGGTACAAGGAAAACACTTGAAAATGACCTTCATCTCACTGTGGAAAGAGGAAGCAAGATGATAAAATGATATGTGTTCAGCTTGAGAAGATATCAAATAGATAGGGCTAGAGCTCAGAAGTGATGTCTGGACTGGAGGTATACACCTGTGAGGCATATTTTATAGGTGATAAAGGAAGCTAGGAGTATGGATGGTACTGCCTGAGAGAGAATTCATGATGAGAAGAGTACAGTACAGTACCCACGTATACATGTATGTCTTATACATCTATACACACATATATACACAGAGGAGGTGTGTGAACTAGACATCTACAGAAACACACAGAAGTTAGAATGATTTTTAGCGGTTTGTAAATTGCTGTCATTATGTTATAGCCACATACACTATCACTCTCTATATCTCTATCTATGTCTGCATCAAATGTGATATGGTTCGTCCTATAAACTCAAGTAACCTGTTCATGGTCCACTTGGTTCCTGTAGAACCAAAAGGTGCCTAACTTCATTTGACAATAACCAACTTCAACTAGATTACTTGCTTTTGGACACAGTGTCCAAGAGTAGAAGGGGAGTGGGGAATAGAACTAATTGCCTTATAAAATATGGCTGGATCATAAATCTAGCTTTTCTAAGATGCTAAGCTGCATGCACTGGGGAGGAAGCATTCACACTAGCTCAGGACAGAGACCCTGACAGCAGCAGCACTGTGTGTGGCTTGGGTGTGGATGGGAATATTAAGGCCCAATGGTCACTCCCAGAGGGAGAAGTCCCAGAGCAGAGAAAGTGCGAGGGGGAGGCAGAGGCTGTGGCTGCAGCAGGTGAGATTTTGAACAAGGCTGGGGACGCTGCTGGTGAACTTGGGGCAGAAGATTCAGGGATTTTGATGGAGGTGGTCTAGAATGGAGAATATTCTGAGAAATGAGAATTCTTTGCCATTGCTAGTACACCTGTTCCTCTTAAAATGGTTATTTTTTTTTTCAGAGTGGAATCTCTGAAAACACCTACTAAAGGTGTAAGATTGGATGATGGCAATGCACAGAATCAATAATAATATGATTATTAATTAATAATTAATAATAAATAATTAATAATAACAATATTAATAATATTCACATCTTCTCTTATACTAGTGTAAATTGGCTGTGCTTTGCTGTGTGATATTCCCCTGGGAATCACCTATGATGTCAGGTACGTGACTCTGGGCAACCTCTGCAGGGCAGTCACACCTGTGACCTGTTGGGAGACAAGAAGTTGCTCATGTGCTGAAATGTTATCTAAAGTGCTCCAAGCAAAGCCACATAATGGGAACTTTATCTTGAAAACCTGGACCATCCAGAAAACGTTTCCTGATGTGTTATTAAGAATCTTCTCTTTGGAGAAGAAACATCTCACTTTAATTTAATCAACACTTGCTCGAGTCATTCGAGGCTCCAAGAAAGCTGTGCATTTGGCTTGGGAGCACATTTGTACTTTAATTTGCACGTTTAAGTGATTTGAGGATTCTCAGGACATGACTGGCTTCACATTATAGATCTATCTTCCCTCTCTTTTCATGTTAAAAAAGCACTCAAGATTAGAAAATAATCATTTCCCTCAATGGTTTTCTCACTGTTTTTCATGAAGACAAGTTTCTGAAAGAGGTCAATTACATGTTTCACAAAAAATATCCAAACT
Source organism: Equus quagga (assembly GCF_021613505.1). Taxonomy (NCBI): domain Eukaryota; kingdom Metazoa; phylum Chordata; class Mammalia; order Perissodactyla; family Equidae; genus Equus; species Equus quagga. The sequence goes on along the minus strand of NC_060274.1, from coordinate 13,997,860 downwards.
GGTGGAAGACATTTATTTTTTAAGCCATCGGACTTTATTTTTGTCTTTGTAGTAGTTTACATTGTTATAAAATGATTTGATTTGGGCACACAATAGTCTCATTAAGAGTAGTTTATCCTCTAAAATTTGTGACTTAATTTTGCTGGCCTCCACTTTATTTGGCCATGGGGAGGGCTTCGCAGTATAAATATCCCTTAAATGTCCAGCAGGGAGATGTGGGCAGCATTGTGCCAGAGTCTCAGTGGGGTTAGGTTCTCAGGTGTGACAGTTTCCCAGGTAGCTTTGGCTGCCCAGGTGACCAAAGGAAGGTATGAATTCTCAATGCTCCTCCATTCCTGCCCTTGCTGTTCAGCTTATGGAACCTAGGATAGAAAATGAAGGCTCTGTGCCTTCAACCCTGGTGTTGGGTCACAAAACATTAAAAATTCTCGAGAATACATTTTTCCAATTCACACGAAATAATGGGGATGAATTACTCGTTTCCAAGGGGTTTAGAACAAGCTTGAAAACAGATCCCACTGTCAACAAGGTTTTTCTCATTCACTCCACCATCCCCCCAAATAATAACAGTGATAGCAATAATCTCAATAGCTGCCCTTTAGTGAGCACTTAGTCTGTACCAGACTCTGTGCTAGATGCTTGACCTGCATTATCTCTACTCTTTACAACAAACTTGGAAGGTAGCTATTGTAACTATTGCTATTATTATTGTTCTCATTATTCCATTTCACATAAGAGGAATCTGAGACTCAAGGGAGTTGAGTGATTTTTCTTAAAATTGTGCAATAGGTGTGTGTAGAACTGGAATTCAGAAGCAATTCCACGTGACTTGGAAGTAGTATTCTTTCTTTGGTGCTATGCTGTATAGACCCAGTTTATCCCACAGAAGTCCAGGCAGATGCCCATTTACAGTTGTCAGCTGTGTGCTTGAATCAATAATACAGAATTGATCTTCAAGCTCTGCTTATTCAATTCTCGTATACTCAACAAACATTTACAGAGCATCTACCACTGCTCAGACATTGCTCTAAGTTCTGCGACACAGCAATGAACAAAACAGACAAAAATTACTGCCCTTGTGGGACTTATATTCCAGTGGACATGGATGGATAATAAACACATTAATAAATAAGCCATATGGTGTTTCAAGTGGTAATAAGTATTATGGAGAAAAATAAGTAAGAAATGTTCTTGTGGGAGGTTCATTAAATACGGTGCTTTTGGAGGTCTCACTGAGAAGGTGACATGTGACCAAAGATGTGAAGGAAGAATGAGCCACGTAGGATCAACACATTCTTTTATTCTCCACTGGTGATATTAATGTAAAAGGAAGTTATATTTCAGAAAAAGAGAAAATGGTTAATTCCTGGAATACAGGGTGATATAGAGTGATATGAAATTAACAATGAACCACTTAGGAAGAAAGAAAAAACATAAGCCTTTGGTGCTTAATCCTAAGCTTGGTGCTAGGGTTACAGGCAGGTGTGAACAAGACCCCAGCCCTACTTTCGCTGTGCTTACAGGGTGGCTGCCGAGTAAACAGACCATAGACCATTAGGCTATGGAATAAAGAGTGCTGATGATGATGGGAGTGATGGGGTGATGGGGTGATGATAGGAGTTGACAAGGAAAGATACCTACAGCAGTTCTAGGGAGTCACAGCAGTGACTTCTTGCTGAAAGGTGATTGCTAAGTAGGTAAAGGGTTGGGAAAAAGGCAGGAAGGGCATTTAAGGTCATGTGAATACCACATGCAAAGACCAGAGGTGCAGAAAGTATGGCAACTTTGGGGAAGTAAAAATACATTAGGAGCCAGCCCAGCTGGCCTAGTGGGTAAAGTTTGGTGCTCTCATCAGTTTGGCAGCCTAAATTGTTCCCTAGTCGCAGAACCACACCAACTGTCTGTCAGTTGCCATGCTGTGGCTGCAGCTCACATAGAAGAACTAGAAGGTCTTACAACTAGGATATACAACCATGCAGTGGGGCTTTGGGGAGGAAAAAAGAGGAAAGGGGACAATTGGCAAGAGATGTCAGCTCAAGGAGAATCTTTCTCTGCAAAAACAAAAAAAGTTAGTGTGAATGGGATGTAGTGGCAAGAAGTGGAAGAGAAGACTATTCGATATAAATCAGCATTTCCCACACTGCGTTCTGTGAAATACTGTGCCCCTCCACGTGTGTGAAGACATCTCACAGGAGGCAGTGGAAGACACACAACAACAGAGATCAACACTCCAACCTGTCAGCAGTAAATAAACAGTTCTTTTTTTCTTTTTTAACCTCTGTGTTAGTACTTAAAGCCTGTTACATAACATCATTAAAAAACACTATTTGCATGAATTTGAAAGTCAGTGCAAATGAGATAAGTAAAGATTTGAATTTGGTTAGTAATCTTTGGTTGATTTTCTTTTTAAAGGAGGAAGTAGAATATTTTACTAAAACATAATCTCAGATATGAAATATTGATGTCTGAGAACATTCTCTATGGCAGATGGGGCAGTGCTCATCACTCATACTGATGTGCTATGCATGGATTACAGGTGTCCTGAGGTACCATTTCTTCTCTTCTCAGGAGAGGCAGGCAGGGCCTGGGGCGGCACCAGCTGCAGATGTCCTGGTCTGTTTCTGTTGTACTGTACGGATATTATCATTTTCTCTGAACATCATGGTGGAAAATGGATGAGAAGGATGCTAGGGTGATTTTATTGTCCCCGTGTTTCCCCATTGTCTGTGCAATTTTGGTTTTCCTCCAAAGACTGTACCCACTCAATACAGGAACCCAACCTGTACTTTTTATACATGAGTACTTTAGCAAACTATTATAAAATATTTCATTATTAGTGATCCCTGTTTCGTGAGGACTTGACGGGAATTATCACATAATCACATAATTACATAATTATCACATCATTACTAAGAATACCCTATGGTCCAGGCACTCTGATGATCTGTAGGGTTGGCATATTAATCACCACAGAGGTCACACAAATTAATGTAAATAGCAGGTCTGAATTCTAGCACTACTACTCACTAGCTCTGTGACCTTTGACAAGTTACTTAAAATCTCTGTGCCTTTTTCCTAACATGTGAAATGAAGAATAATAATCACAGGTACTTCATTAGTTAGAAGACAAAAATGAACAACCTCATTAGTTACACAATAAAAAAGAACATCGCATGTGCTTGTTGAGAGGATTAAATGAGTTATTATGTTCATGAGGTTCTGAATAGTGCCAGTCATGAAGTAAGTGCTACAAAAATATTAGCTATTATTTTATTTTCAGGAGTTGCTAAGGGAGTCAGAGATCAGGGTTGATCATATATGATTATCTGGGTAGGGATTCAAAGATGCAGGGAATTTGTCTGAAAGGATGCCCTGCATCTGAGATGTCTGTGGTGCATGTCCCAGTGATGTGTTAAGCAGAACGTTCCTATGCGTTATTTCACTTCCCCTGATTTTTGATCATTTCATGAACAAATAATGCATCTACTCTTCAGGCTCTGAGCAATCCAACAGCCTTTGAATACATTCCTTTTCTGTTTACATTAGTCTGAGTTAGTCCTTGTTGTTTGTAAACAAAAACCCTAGCTGATGCATCCCCATTTGGATGTTTAGGGAAAAGGTTCACAAGGATTAGGAATCTTGCTCAAGTTCTTGAAGCTAGTGAATATTACAGAAAGAATTAAACGTGATTACTGCACCTTAAGACTTCGTTGTCTTCTATTAAATGATCAGTACATTTATTTAATAAATGGTTATATGGCGTTTCTCTTGGTATTCAAAAGGAACATTTTAAAATTTTTGAATGATATACAGCAATTATTGGTTGAATACTAAAATATTTAATGACACTTTATTTTTTGCCACTCTCTTTGGTAAATGCACTGCCTAATGTTATTATGATCTTGATGTCTATCATTGCTTATCTGGAGTAACTGCTGTTGTGCAAAGCTTAATGTAAAACAAATAAATTTCAAACTACATGGTAATATGTGCAATTAGGATTAAGTAGTGAAGTGTAAATTATAATATTTTAAAGTATTGATTTAGTTAACTAATAAAAATAAACTGATTTAAATATTTAGCAGTAAATTCTAGAGAAAATTATTTATAAAATATAGTGTGAACAGAGGCAAACTCTTGAAGCACCCTTCAGAGAATGATGAATGCTATGAATTTAATTGCTCAGCTTCCTAGCTATGTGATATTTCCTTAATCTGAACTACCAAAGTTATTGTGTCAATTCATGAACCTCAGGGAGTACCATTATAATTTCTTCAGGATTGCATGGTGTCTTGTGGAAATGATTTGGTTGACGCCAGTTTCGTGCTTTGGCATATAGGCTTTAGTGATGATGATGGGGTCATCAAAGCAATTTGGATCCAAAAAGAGGCGAAACCAAACCATAAATCCAGGGAATAAGTAGGAATTAGAATTGAGCTGTTAAGGCAAAGATGGATCTTGAGACAAGCCACGGTTGAGTGTGAAGTTAGGAATGAAGGAGACCACAGTCTTATGTCAAGAAGAAACGAGAAATGTGGAAGATCAAAGGCAGGAGGACTTGGGGAGACAGAGTGGTTGACAGAACCAGGAGTAGAAGCAGTGAGGTGTGGGTATGGGCTTTCTCAATGCCTGGACGCCCACGATGGTCCTTGCCAAACTTGGGTCACATATTAACTACTCTGTGACAATGCTTGTGGGATTTGGACAGAGAGCTTCTGGGTAGATGGATCTGACGTTTTCACGTGCTTAAGGACCACCTAGTCCACCCAACAACGCTTGCGCTAATTGAGACACTAATTCATAAGTTATGGTGTTTGGCATCTAAACAATGAGACTCTAGCCACAAATCAGAGAAAAGAATTCTCTTTTGCACTAATCTTTAGCTTTAATTTTTTAAGTTAATTTATGTACAAGATAAAAAATGAAACACAACAGAAAGGCTCATAATGAAAAACAACAGTCCCCTGTACACCTTCAACATCCCCAGTTCCATTTCTCAGAGGAAATGATTAGAAATGGTTTCTCTATTCATTCTGGTGATTACTCTTATATCACTTGATTTATTGATATATCTACTTATAGATTTAAAGGAATAGGGTTTAGTTGACACTATACTCTCTTTTCCCATCCTCATAAATTTTGATATAGTTCTTCTGTTACATTTATGCCTTTAAGTAATATATTCTCTCTTATTCCATCGAATTTAAGCAATATCTCTCAACAGCTTCTATGACCTTGAAAGATGCTGCTACTGATGCCTCTACTGTGTCTTTGCCTCTACTTCTCTCACCCCTCCCACCTTCTGTCTGCTCCACATTTATTTTTAAATTCTCAAGGTTATAAAATTATATTATATTCTACAACCACAAGAATGATTTCACATGTGTACGGGTTGATTCGAAAAAGTTTAAAATGTAATAGTGAGTTTATTCTGTTAGTTCCTTTGGAGATTTTATTTAATGCTATTGTTTTTCTTCATATGTCTGGGGATCTTTAGTTGTTCATACATGTTTAAGAATTGAGAACTTGGCTGACTCGGAAGGAAACTATTCTGGGTTTCTCTCCTGCTGTTGTGTGTAGGGCATTTTTCCACTAGAAGTTTTCAATGAATAGGAAATATTACTCTGAGCTCTGTGTATGGGAAAGGGCTTATCAACTTGAAGATGAGAGGGAAAGAAGCTAGTTTTTAGAGTGGAATTCCCAACATGCCAGTACGGGAAGGGCTTTCACCTGGAGTTCCAGAAGCCATCCTATCAGCCCTATATTTCCATAGTAGTTTAGTAAATTTATCTGGAATCCTTAGGTGTTTGCTAGGGTAAAAGTTGGGCTGCCTTGGGAGTCGAGAGTGAAGGAAATGTCAGGTTTAAGACATTAGTTCTTCATAGAAACTGAGAGTAGAAAAGTGATTGTCAGGGGCAGGAGGGTGGGGGAAGGAAGGAGAGGTTGGTAAAAGGGAACAAACTTTCAGCTATAAGGTTAACAAGGTCTGAGGATCTGACGCATAATGTGGTGACTATTGTTGACAACACTATATTGCATAATTGAAATTTGCGAGAGAGGAGAAAAATGTTCTCACAAAAAAAAAAAGAGAAAAGGTAAACATGTGAGGTGATGGATGTGTTAGTTCAATGGAGCGAGCTCTTTCACAATGTACGTGTATACCAAATCATCACACTGAACACTCTAAATATCTTACAATTTTATTTGTCAATTATATCAAAAAATTGGAAAAAAAAGACATTAGTTTTGAAGGTATTTCCATACCATATTCCGTTCTGTGTCTTTTACTCCTTTGCCGTTGCCAGTCTGAGTCTGGAAACTCTCTGGAGTCTGGCTTGAAAGATAAACTCGTTCCTTTGCTGTCATCCTCCTCTGCATACTTTGCACTGCTGTTTTTAATCTGTCAACAGGTTTCCACTCTGTTTCGGTCTTTCAGAAATTTGTTAAAAATCTCTTATCTTGGTACAGACCATTTTCTCTGATGTAATGGGTTTATTTATGTAATATCATTTCACTGGGGATGTTGGAAGGCATGGAGATAAACACTGGCTCTAAGTCTGCATTCCTGAATCAGAAAACCAACAATGACTTTGCTCCTCTTTGGAAAGAGCTCACCAACTCCCCTTGAATTAAAAAGAAAAGAAATTAGGTTACTATATTTATAATGCTTTGAAATATGCATGAAGCTACTTACATTTTTAATATTATTCATCAAGGACATAGAGCAAGTCCTAATCTGATGTAATTGAGGCATCAGTTTTCTCTGTCAAGTGAATTCCTGAAAGTTTCCTGGAAGATCAGAGTAAGAAAGATATTTAGATCTTATAGTAAATTCCGATATTTCCCATGGGGCAAATCTGAGGTTGTTTGTGTTTGCTTGATAGTTTTTGTCTATTGGGGAAAAATAATTGAGAAAACCTCAAAGAAAAATTTCAAAACCTCAAAGAAAACATCCAATGAAATCTTTAAGGCAATTTTGTCTATTTCCCTGCTGGCTGATTTCAAGATTTCAACATGCTTCAGAGAGGAATTGCATGACCTTGAATTGAGAATAGAGCCAAGGCTACCATTTCAGTTTACGTGGCGAGAAAGAGGGAGCCAGGAAGACTGGCTTCAGTAGCAAAGGGTTTAAAATAATCATGAGATGAAAAATTTCTAACAACTGGAAATTAGGGAAGGACTCAGGTGCAAAAAAGATAAAGGTTCAGGAATGTAGGCATGACTGAATCATCTAGCTACAGATTTCATGTTTCCAGTAATGTGGAGGTATGGATCAAAAACTGAAAATCATTCCTTGAGAGTTGATTTGTTAATTTACTTAATCATCCATTTATTCGTTTCACAAATATTTACTGAACAAGTATTAGCTGCTTACTGTGAGAATTCTGAGGATCCAGTGGAGAAAATTCACACTTGGTTTTTGCTCATAGAGAGGTGAAGCTCTAATGTGGGTCCTGACAATTGAAGAGGCAATAATCTTTCCTCAGACCTAGCCGGAGCCAAAGCACATCAGGGCAAGTCAACAGATTTTGCCATGACTAATATGCTCTTCCATGCCAATTATGGTTAAGTAATTTATGAGATTTTTCAAATAAAATATTGGCATTAATAAAGTAAACACATTAATGAAAGTATGGGCAGTCTTAACCACCACTTGAAAATTTCCACTGTAACATACTATTCTCAGCAATATTCAGGTACAAATGATGTGGATTTCCCAAATTTTGCAAAGAGAAGCTAAAGTTAATTTTCTGAAGCCTTAAAGGCACGAGGCAGTTTTGATGGGGCTCATACATTTAATTTCATTTCAAGCTGAGGAAGTAGAAATGTGGCACCTGGTTTCCTCTGGTCAGATTCTAGAATCAATGTGTTAGATTTTGATTACCAGGCGCAGTCCCCTGCTCCATCTTGATCATTACCTGAATGTCTGCCTGCAATTATGGGATTTGATATGGCAAGGGGAAGAGTTAGTGTAGAGCCTAAAAATACTGTGTACCTTTAGAAATTGACCTGAGAAAAAGTTTGATGGAAAGGAATGAACTGGGCATGCATTTAACAAGCTAAAACTACATCAAAGGGACAGAAAGAAACCACTTGATAATAAAAATGTGGCTTTGATTGAAACTGGGCAAAAAACCAAAGGTAGTGGAAGGAGACTCTTAAACATACTGAATTGTTTCTGGATCAAACACTCCATAAATCTAGGGTAAAATGTGAAATTTTTCTAGTAAATTGTGAGGCTACATCAAATGGATTTTTTTCTGAGCTCTGGAGTTGAGACATTGTTCGTAAAGTTTCTTTCTTTCTAATTAGAGAATAGATATAGATGCCTGGATTCATGTAAAATGGATTTATCTGATGTTGACCATGTGCAAGAATTTCTCATCAGGAATTCCAAAGAAAAGTTATAGATTTGTTCTTTCACATATTTCCTTGATTACAAAGAAGTCATTTCACAGATTTCACTGAAATGCTTATTAAAACAACTAAGCATGCTTAGGGTGTAACAATATTCACACTTGGTAAAGTAACTTCATTTTGATACAGTGAAACTAATAACCTACTGTATTATATCTCAGGCTGTTGCATTCATGGCTTTGTCAATGCTGGGGATTAACTGTTTAAGATCTGTTTCCCCTATTATACTGTCGAATGCTGAGACAGGAACCACGATTGTGTTGTTCAGGACTGGCATATAACAGAGAATCAGTAATATTTTGTCAAATGAAGCTGTCAAATATTGGGATATATTGAGAAAAGCTAGTTTGTATGACTTGATATCATTGCTATGTATAATCATAGTTTGGGGTCCAAGTGGGAGAGAATTTATGATTCAAAGAATTTTTGTGTGAGTCTATCTATAAGCTCACAAGCAGATATATTACAGATAAATGGTGAAAATACAAGTCAAAAGACAGATTCAAATAGATAGTTGGTGTCCTAGAGATATGACAACCCACAGGGCAGGAAAACTTTCTCCTGAGGAGGCTGAGTACCAGCTAGCCAGACAGCTCTCCATTGGAGAATCATGATAACCCTGGCATCCACAGGCATGCCATATTAGTAGCTCCAAAGAGCAGGGAGCAAGGAGGGCAGGGTCAGATAAAAATTAGTTTTACCTACAAATATGTCTGTCTTCTGCAGTCCAAGTGACGATTTCCTAGGAAATAGAGAAAATAAAATTCTAATGCAGTTGATGCCAATTTAAAGGGAACAGAGTGAAACAAATTGTTTCTGCAAGAGTTTCTAAGAAAAAATTCACCCTTGGTCTCAGATGGACTCCAGGGCCATTAACAGTAACAATAATAACAACAGCTAACATTTTTTGAGTGCTCACTATTTGAAAATACTCTATTAAATTGTTTGCATGCATTTGCTATTTCAGTGCTCTCAAATTCTATAAGATATGCTCTGTCATTTGATCCTTTTTGTAGATGAAGAAGCCGCAGATAAGACAAGTCAAGTGCACCAGGAAGTGGCAGAGTGAAGGTTCAGAATCAGGCTACTTGGCTCCAAATCTCATGCTCTTGACCTCCGTGTAACAGTGCCTCATATCTGAGAAGTCTGAGCAGTTATAAAGGAGATAGAACAGAATCGCACCCTGGCGAATTTGGGAGTGTACGGTGGGAGCCAGAGCAGGGAGCTTTGTGGGGAAAGCCAATAAACCAGTAAATAAGGTTCATTAAGAATAGGAATCTATATAGAGAGGCTGCAACTTGATGTTTTTGTGGATACTTAGTACTCTATTCTATTCTAGGCATAAGGTAGCAGACAAAGGCACATCGGCTGGTGAGGAAGGTGGTACCATTATAAATATCAGATCCATTATTCATTGTCCTAGGACAGTGGTAATTGACTGTTGTGCCCAGAACACTGGTGTACCTGTTACCCTTCAGTATACGTTACCAAATCAAATCTTTTAAAAAACAATTGTATAAATATGCCACAAACCACATAGAGGAGGAGGAGGGTGAGTTAAGGATAGTTGTAATTGTTCAAAGATATTTGGTATATGAATGGATTTAATAAATATTAATTTGGCACTATTGTGTCTGGACACTGATCTAAGTGCTAGAGATAGATCAAAAACTAATAGATGTATATTCCTACATACTTGGAGCTTGCCTTCTGATAGAGACAGACAATAAATAACAATTCATAATTGTAATCAATTCATAAAGTATATAGAATACTGGAACATGCTGTGAGAAGAATTAATCAAGGTAAGGGTGAGTTTAGGGTTGGGAAGTGCATTGTAATTTCAAATAGATTGGTCAGGGTAGAATTCATAGAAAAAGCGTTATTTAAGCAGTGATTTGAAGGACAGGAGTAAGTTAGCCATGCAGATATCTCGGAGAAGAACATAGCAGCAGTGGTTAGAGCCGGTGCAAAGGTCTCGGATGTTCTATGTGTTCTGTATCTGTTCCATACATGAGCCATATATGTTTACGGGTAAAAGTGGTAGCAGTCTGTGGATGTTCTTGTGTGATTGCTCATATTTTTTCAGTGAAATAAGAAGTAGGGTCATCAGCTGAGAGTGAGAATACGGGAGAGGAGGAGTCTTGAAAAATATGGAGAATGAGATAGTTACGTGTCAGTGCAGGAGAGTAAAAGGATGTATTATTTTGCTGCGCCTGCCACAACAAAGTACCACAGACTGGGGGCTTCAACAGCAGAGGTTTATTGCCTCACAGTTCTGGAGTCTAGAGGTCTGAGATCATGGTGTTGACAGGTTTGGTTTCTTCTGAGGCCTCTCTCCTTGGTGTGTAGGTGGCTGTCTTCTTCCTGTGTCTTTACCTGATCTTCCCTCTGTACCTGTCTGTGTCTAAATTTCCTCTTCTTATAAGGACTCCAGTCATATTGGATTAGAGCCCACCCTAATGATCTCGTTTTAACTTGATTGTCTCATTAAAGACCTTATCTTGAACATGATGTAATGTATACAGAATTCGAAATGCGATGTACTTCTGAAGAAAATAAAAATTAAAAAGACAAGACCTTGTCTCCAAATATAGTCCCATTCTGAGATATTGGGGATTAGGACTCCAACATATGAATTTTGGGGGGACTCAATTCAGCCCAAAACAATGAACTAGAGAAATATAGTATGATCTACTGCTAGAAGCTTCAGGGGTTAAGTATTAAAAGGAAGAAATTCACTAGGAGTAAGAGTTTGGAGGTTTAAGTTTTAAATGACCCCTATTCAGCAGCTCCAAATTTAGCATCTCTCAATTTCTTACCAATATCCAAGAAGACAAAGACAAATGTGAAAACTGAAGCAGCAACATAAAAACTAACCTAACAGTCAATAAGACGAAGAGGAGAAAAGAAGACGTAAAAGGAACCTTGATAGTACCCGGGCAACAATGGATGGAATTTTCAAGCCAGAGAAACTAGACAATGGGTGTCTTCCATGAATCAACCACAGTGAAACAAAACTGCACAAGATAAATTCCCACTGCACACTAGATACTGGCCTTGGGATTCTGCATAGTAATCTGCTCTCCAGGTATAAACTTGAGAAAGTAGGAAACCAGCATCCACGTTAGACTAGCAGTATCATGGGCAAATTCCACAAAAGATCAGTTGGACAGTACCCCATCTCTAGATGTTGCACCTCATCCAAGGATGAGAAGAGAAACAAACTGCACAGAAAACAGTGCAGGACAAGGGGAAGGAATGTCATCCTGAAAACGGGGAGAAGATGAATCTGAAAATTCTCTCTAAATCAGGGAGATTGAAAACATGTGTACTAGAATTCAAGAAGATGGTTTTCCAACCAAATAGGATCAGAAAGTGCTTGAGAGAGACGAGGCAGACGTTAGAATACCATAGGACACAATGAAATGAGACAAAGGACAGCAGGACAAGCAAATGCAAAGCAGCCAAATACTAGTCCACCTGGGACTGAGCAAAGGTCAGAACTAAAATAGTGGGGAATGAGACTAGCGATTTGGAGAATAAAATTCAGAAGTTCTTTGAGAATGCAGAGATAAATGACAAAAAGATGGAAATGAAAGAACCGATCTTATTGCTGAACAAAAATTATCAAAAGTTGATAGAAGAGAAACAATATTCAAAGGATTGCAACCACCTTTCACGTGCAGACTGGAAGTCTTGCTACATTTCAGGCAATAGCAGCGAGCAAAAATTCAGACAGAATGTGTCCTGGTTCTGCAAAAAGAAAAAAAATTAAAAATTGAATGGGCAACCTCCCCAGTACCACAAATCCTTTATAAACATCCACGAGGAACAAAAACGAAGACGCTACGGGGGGCCGACCCAGTGCTGTACTGGTTAGGTTCATGCACTCTGCTTTGGCAGCCTGAGGTTCACGAGTTCGGATCCCTGATGAGAGCCTACACACCGGTAGCCAAGCCACGTGGTGGTGGCTTCCCAGGTACAAAATAGAGAAAGATTGGCACAGATGTTAACTCAGCGATAATCTCCCTCACGAAAAAAAACCCCAAAAAGTAAGAATCTACTAAAATGTCTGATGCAACACCAAGTGCCAAAGATATACGTCACATTTTGCAAAATTTTAATTTAATCTAATAATTGTATAGTCAGCTGATTTGTCTTTGTGAAGGGACATAAAAATATTTTCAAATACAGAAATGGTTCATAGAAAATGCCGCTTGTATGATATTCTTGAAAAAAAATCACTTAATAACACACCAGTTGAGGGGGTGAAATAATTCAGAGGCTCAATGACAGGCTGAGAAAAGGAAAAAGAATAAAAATAAGTAAATTGTAATATTAAGTGGAATGATGAGGAATGTGGAAATGGAATAAAGCAAAAATATTTTATATACAAAAATGAAAACAAAGGTATACAAAATATGTAATATTAAAAATTTCATAGCAGCAATTGCTGTATAATATCTCAGATTGTATTAATAAAGACCAGTACACGAATGAGAAAAACTTGATAATTTTAAAGGTTAGCGCTACTAAACACTTAGTGCCTTCTAAAACACTGTAAATCATATAAGTTAAATAGAAATGTTAAAAAAGTTCACATAGTAAAAGAAAACAAAGGAAACAGGAAGAGCATAAAACAAGCTGACAGAAATCAGACCAAACACAGGGCTGTCACCGAGCTGAGAAAGAAAGACGTGTGTGCTGCTTGAGAGGGGTCTGCCACGGTAAACGACATCTGTAGAATGACACCCACCCGAGATATTTTGTGGCAATTTTTAAAATCACAAAGATAAAGAAAAAATCTGAGAAGCGTAAAAAGTAATTCCAGAAGGGCTGTTTTAATTTAAGGGTGGAGCTCTTGAGTGAGGTAAAACAAAATTCAAATATATTAAGAGAGTATCACGTGAAAAAGTGAAAAAGGGTTTCAAATTAACAGGCAGTTTTATCAGGCAAATGGAGGGTTTTACAAGATTAGTATCAAATATGTAGAATTTCAGGTAAGAAGCATTAGATTGCTGGAAAGCATTACGTGGGGCCAAAAAATTTTTAAAGACTTTAATGTAAAAATAAAAATGTAAAGTACTAAAAGAAAAGTACTAAAAGAAATTTTTAGTCAGTTATTATGTAATCTTGTGGTGGGCCAAGGCCTCTCTAAGCTCGTCACAAAGACAAAAGCTATAAAGTGCAAAGCAGATTAGTCTTGAAGTTTCAAAATTTCAGCCTTCTACATGTCCAAAAAAATAGACAAATAAATCAACAGTACAATAAAAGGCATTGGCAAATCTAGGGTAATATTAACAATATTTATGGCAGACAAAGGACTGAAGTTTTTAATATTAAAAAACTCTTAAATATAATAAAAATAATAGTCCAACTCAAAAAAAATGAGTAAATTGTAAAACAAGGCAAAAATAAGAGAAATGGAAGCAGCACATATACATGAGAAAGATTAACCCAATTAGAGATCAAAGAAATGCAAAAATGACAATGTGTTTCACTGGCTAAATTGACAAGTGGTCTTTTTTCTTTGTCATGTTGTTTTTAAAATAATAATGACATCTTTGAGTTTGCATGTAATTGAAAATTTTCATACATTGTTGACAGGCATATAAATTAGCAATCTTTCTTTAAGGCAATTTGGTAAATTGTATCAAAAGCCTTAAAATATTCATTTTCTTTGATTTACTAGTTTCACTTCTGGGAATTTATTCTAGGGGGGAAAAAGCATTTATTCACACAACAATGTCTTATGAGAGAATTCAGCACAGATATATTTATGCTAGAAAAAATCTTTTTCTTTTGTGTTTTACTAAAGACAAATCTCAAAGTAGAATATTTTGCAGCCTTTAAAATTTATGTTTCTGAAATATATATAATGACAGAAAATTCCCATGGTATAATATTAAATGAAAAAAAGCAAGTTAATAAATTTTCATTGCTTAGATTATACTTTTAAAGGACATGTATGAAAAGAAAAAAGAATAAAAAGCGTAAAAAATAACAATGCTATTTTGAAATGTTAGAATTATGAGTGATTTTCATTTTATTGTTTTACATATTTCCAAAATTTACTGTAATCACAAGTCAATTTTAAAATGAAGTGTAATTTAAAAATACCCACTTCTGGAAGGAAAATGATTTGGGATTTTTTCCCTTAGCTTGAATCATTTGAATATTTTTCTAATTCAAAGTTATTTCTGATTCCCTAGGTAAAACTATCTATCCTTCTGTTGTATCACCCACAGAAGAAATATAGTTTTATGTTATTTATTTATTTATTTATTTCTTGAGGAAGATTGGCCCTGAGCTAATGTCTATTGCCAATCTTCCTCTTTTTGCTTGAGGAAGATTGTCCCTGAGCTAACAACTGTGGCAGTCTTCCTCTATTTTGCATGTGGGACACCGCCACAAACCCCAGAACCCCAGGCCATTGGAGCGGAGCTCGTGAACTCAATCACTACGCCACTGGGCCTGCCCAAGAAATATGTTTTTTTAAAAAAAATTGTGAACATATTTGTCTCTATCTCTTGGACCACAAGCCCTTCAATTGTAGATAACCTATTTTATTAATATTAAAAACATAAAATGCCTAGCTAGTAAGGTGGTTTTCACTTATTGGTAATGCTTATTAAATATTTGTTGAGTTGAGTGAGTTTATTCCAGTTCAGTTTTGAAAAATGAAAACCTATAGAAAGAGTAAGTGGTTTATAAAATTATTCAATAATATAAAACATTTTGAATGTGTTTTAATTCGTATCTTTTTAATTTGATAACTTGAATATATCACATGTTCAAGAAATTTGGTTTGATGTTCTATCTTCTTTTAAGTTTCATAGTCATTGCTGTATTTCTAAATAACCAATAGAAAACCTTTTTATATACACATTTGTAATAAATACAGGATGTGGAATAAATTTATAACACTTTAAAAATACTATAGTTACAAATTTAAAAAGTTCCACACTTGAATTGAGGGCTGTTCTGATAGAAACTGTAATGAGTTTCCACAAATTAAAATGTCTCGAGTCGGTACATTTTACTAATTTTCATATATATTGCATTTCTCCTTTACATAGAGAAGTGATATTAATTTTTTTCTCCCTTTGGAATTCTAAAAGCGAGAAAATAATGGGATAGTGTATATTATAGAAACTAGTTGAATAACATTGTAGTATCCTTGAGGTGTAGGGGCAAATATAACAGATATGCCTGGGGAAGAGTGTAAGAAATGTGGAGCGGATTAAAACTACCTGAATGGACTTTGCAGCTATAATTAGCAAATCCTTTCTGTGATTAGTCTTATATTTATCATTTTACAACAGTCACTCAAGTTATTTTTTTAAAGGCCTCTTTGATACTATGTTGTCATACATGGAAGCTGAAAATGTAATTGAGCAAACAAAAAAATATGATAAAAATAACTGCATGCATGATGACCATATGGTTCATGCCTGTTTTCCTGGAGAAATTATTAGTAGTATTTCTTTTCATTCTTCTAGTGTTGGAGATAATTTTTATCATCACCCTAACTATAAGGTACATTAAAAATTTCAAATGATTAGTAGATGTATGTGAGAGAAACTGAAGGGCTTACGACCTGAGAGTTTTCCTCTGTGGCCTTCATATGCACTTGTCCCTGGCAGCTGTTCCACCCACTCTTGAACATGACATAGTCCTGAGCTATTCCTCTTCATCCTTTAGATAAAATCCAGGCTGCCCAAACAATGGCTGCTAGTCCCCATGAAACATCCGTCTCTTCCCATTTCCGGAACTAAGTACAATTTGGCCGGCCTCCTTCCTACTGCTAAAGCACCATAGCACATTCCACCCCTTCCCCAATTTAGAATACTCCTTCACTCCTGCAGAAACTTCTCATGCTAGGCATTTTCAAATAAAGTCTTATCTGAATGGTGCTCTGGTTGATTTTCTTCCCCAAGTAGGCAATACTCTAGGAATTCAGAGGTGAGATGAGAGAGAGTATTTCCATCTTTTGTGGTCAATGGAGATTAACGGAGTGGGGGAAATATTTAAACTGATCTTAAATGGGTGAATTGTTTACAAATTAAAAAATAAATTTTGTATACTTATAACTTATTATCAGATATCAGTTTTCATCTAGGTGGTCCTACGTACATCAAAGCTAAAAAATATTGTAAGGCAAAGTTAGAAGCTGGAGAACTCCTTGTGAAGATAAATATATGAGTATATGTATCGATTAAAGTGTAAATAAAGCCTGCTGGTGTGGAAAGTCTCATTCCAGTGGGGAGCTTAGTTCGCTCTAAAGCTTTTTGAGTGTTAATACAGATTCCTAAAACCTGCATACATTTTAACCCATGTAGTCCCAAAAATTTCACTTCCAAAAGAGCCTTTAAACTAAAAACCATTTTTTTGTATAACAAAGGAGCCAAAATTTTGGAGAAATATTTTAAGAACCTTTTGACTTATTATAATGTGACAAGGACCTTATCACAAATAAATATAAATGTTCTCTTTAAGGTGTAAAAGTAGAAACAATATAATCGTCAAAGTATTTGTGTTGAGTTCTAAGCTTCTCTTAGGAATCAAGTTAAACATATTCATCACCACAAATTTCATTTGACTCCTAAATGTATCCTTTTGCTCTCTTCAGAGTCAATACGTGTTTTAGTTCTAAGAGCACAGTTCTTTTCAGATATGGGAGAAGTAAATGGTCTCATTTCTCTCTTTCAAGTCTGGGATTTGAGTACAGTACAGAGCATTGAGCCTATCTGGTCTACCCTATGGGTGATATCTTATATTCAGGGCAAAAGCTCACTATGGGCCAACGGTGTGCTGGTAAATGTTTATTTAACAGTCTTTTTGGAAAAAAGGGAAGGGGGATTGATTTGTAGCGTTTGCCAATTTCCATGTTATAAATACTACCACCATGGCCATTTTAATTGACCTATGTGACGTTACTGAAAGCAGAGCTGGAAAGAGATGTGCTATAGGACACCATTATATAATATTTTCCTTATCTAGGCATAATAAATGTGAATAACCTAAAGAGCATGGGTAAAAATAAAATGTAGGGAACTAACTAGGAAGTGATGAATTTTAGATCTATATTTCCCTTGTTTTAATATAGTTTATTTAATTGAAAGTTTACATAATTTAACTTTTAATAACGGCTATGTTAACTGGCTTGCAGAATTCCTGAAAATGTAACAATGGACTCCCATGAGTCACTAAGAACACACTCTAACACAGCACATGCTTTGTGTACTTACTCTTTTGTTTTCAAAATATGGTGCCACAGATTGGCACTCCATCAATACCACCCTGAAACTTGTTAGAAATGCAGAGTCTCAAATCCCACCCCAGATTTACCAAGTTAGGTTCTTCAGTTTAACAAGATCTTCAGGTAATTTCTTCTGGAATTAAAGTTTGATAAGTACTAGAAATTTTACTCTAAGTCCAGGCTAGTCTCAGGGTTGAGAAGGTCCTTGATTAACAGAGGAGTGCATTGCTGACACAAGTTTTAAATTTTGGGGAAAATCTTTTTAAAACCTATGACTGGAAAACTCAATTACATTATAAAATTTGAAAGCTAGGAGAAAGTGGAATTGGGATAAAGATAAAAATAGTGGTATATGTGTATAATTCACATAACTTCAGATATAGCACAATTGAAAAGAAAACTACTTAATGATTACAGGCACAGGAAATGCCTAATGTAGCAAAGAGTGTGTCACAGCATTTATATTTTTTCACAATGGAAAAATCTAATTTTAAGTTGTACATTAACAGTAAAATTATTCTTTGTACAAAGAGCTATTTAAAATTCTCCTCCATTCACACATAGCAAACAGATCTGTACATGGAAAACAGAAAATACTTGAAATGATAGAATTGCACAAAGATAGGCCAAAAGTCCTGCTGAATGTAGCATTCTAGAGTTGAAGTAAAGAAGGAATCCTGAGTTTTGCAGAAAATTTTGGGGATAGCGATCCTTTCTAATAATCTCAATAATTAGATGGATAAAATGACAATTAGTTAGATATCAGTCAGCATCTTCCCCAAATCCTTCAGAACTTGTTCAATGGCCCAGGAACAAAGTGACAATGATGGCAAGGATGGTGATTCTCCTTGACCTCAACAACTTGGGCTTTTCTTTAAAAAAGAGTAATCTGACCACTGCTTGTTAGTGAATATTCAACCTTCCAATGACAGAGAGCAACACTGAGTCCTCAATGAGGCACTAATGCTTGGGGGGACCAGCCAGCGATGTGTGGCTGACTGACTGTAGAGGACCATTTCCATTATGGTGGGGCAGAGTCATCTTCACTTGATAAAACATGTTTTCTGGATATGAATTTGCCTTCCCTGCCTGTGATGCTTCTGCTGGCACCACCATCCATGGACACACAAAATTCTTTACCTATAGTCATGACATCCTGCACAGCATTGTTTCTGATCAAGTGACTTATTTTGCAGCAAAGGAAGTACAGCAGTTGGCTCATGCCCAAGGAGGTAACTGGTCTGATGACAAACCCTATCACCTAGAGGTGACTGGTCTACTTGAAAGATGGAATGGCTTATTGAAGGGTCAGTTACGTGTTATTTAGAAGACTATACCTTGAAAGAAGGAGCTTTCATCTTAAGGATGCAGTATATGCTTTGAATCAGAGCATTGTGTGATGCTTTCTTCCCCATAGTCAGAATTTATGGGTCTGGGAATCAAACAGTAGAAGAGGAGTGGCCATTGAACAGAATATTAGTATATATGTTACATTGAACAATATATGAATTAATACACACATTACAGATTGTCTTAGTCTGTTCAGGCTAAGGTAAAGACCATAGGCTGTGGCTTAAACAACAAACATTTATTTCTTGCAGTCCCGGAGGCTGAGAAATCCAAGATCAAGGCTCCTGCAGATTCGGTGTTTGGTGAGAGCCCACTTCCTGGTTCATAGATTGCCATCTTCTCATTGTGTCCTCATATTGTGGAAGAAATGAGAGAACTGTCTGGGACCTCTTTTATTTTTTGTTTTTATTTATTTTTTTGGTGAGGAGAGATTGGGCTGGAGCTAACATCTATGCCAATCTTCCTCTTTTTCTTTTAGCCTCCCAAAGCCCCAGTATATAGTTGTATATCCTAGTTGTAGGTCATTTTAGTTCTTCTATGTGGGATGCCGCCACAGCATGGCTTGATGAGCAGTGCATAGGTCTCGCATCTAGGATCCAAGCGTGTGAACCCTGGGCCCCCAAGTGGAGTGCGTGAACTTAACCACTCTACCATGGGCCTGGCCCCTGGGGTCTCTTTTAAAGGGGTACTAATCCCATTTATAAGAGGTCCACCCTCACAACCTAATTACATCCCAAAGGCCCTACCTCCTAATATCATCACATTGGGGATGAGGTTTCAACATATAAATTTTGGAGTGACACAAACATTCAGTCTATATCACATGTATTGAGGATATATAATCTTATATATCTTATAATCTAACATATTTTATAATCATATATATATGTTTATGGTAATATTCTTCTAGGTGACATAACAGTGGTTCAATTGAATCAGGAGATGAGATTGCCATCATCATGGTCTCCTTACTTCACTGAAGTAACTGGTAAAATAGGAGTTACTCTAATGGCCGGACTGATTGATTCCAGTTACCAAGGGAAAATTAGATTACTGCTATACTAGAGGCAAGGAGAATGATATCTGGAGCCTAAGGGATTTTCTGGATTTCCT
This sequence comes from Equus quagga, assembly GCF_021613505.1. Classification (NCBI taxonomy): domain Eukaryota; kingdom Metazoa; phylum Chordata; class Mammalia; order Perissodactyla; family Equidae; genus Equus; species Equus quagga. The sequence continues at coordinate 13,977,714 of NC_060274.1, read as the reverse complement.
CTTAGTTCCTCACCCTTAATAAAGTTAATGGAAAACAACAGCAACCAAACATGAAAGGATGATTAATGACTCAGGTCCTTCAGGAATGAAAGTTTTGGTTACTTCTCCAGGTGGAGAAACTAGAGCAGCTTGGGGCTGACTACGGGCAAATGAAAGATGGAATGGGTAGTGACAGAAGGAAGTCATAGCTATCAACTACTGCCTTGGGACCAGTTACAGAAAGAAACACTGTAGTAGCTTTCCATATTTTCTCCTTGCTTGCTATGTGTATATATTTATATATATTATTTTTCTTCTCTATTTCCTCCTTCTTGTTATTATTTTAGAGAAGTTTGTTGGAAGTTAAATTTACAATTTAGTCTTTAGGTTATAGAATATTCAATGGGACTGTAACTGAATTTATAGAATGATTAATACAGCCAGTGGTAGACAGAATGGCTGCTGAGATTGTGTATCTTTCCATATTGAGAAGGTGGAGAGAGTTTCTTTTCTAGTATGAAGGAAATTTCCATCTTATTAGGTGGAAATAGAGTTGTGTTGTTGGAGGTTTAGGTGTATGTAGAAGTATGTGTGTAGTTACTAAATAGCCAAAGGGGTGGACTGTGATGGTTATTAATTTATTCTTCTCAGCTCCAAACTCACCCTTGTTTGCCCTGTTCTGTGATGATGGAATTAGACTCTGCAGATTACTTTTACCCTTTGCCAGCTGGCTTGATATCAGGTTCTCCTGAGAAGACACTGGAGGGACACGGGAGGGCAGGAAGAGCAGGGAGAGATTTTTTTTCTTCCAGTTCTGTTTTCCATGGGAAACTGAGAAGATTGGTATGAAGTGGACACTACAGGATATACCACAGCTGAACGCCCTTTGCCTTTTACTGAAGACACCTCCTAGCAAGTTCGTTCATCACCATGATCTGATTTTGCAGTTCAGTGGCAGCATCCTTCAGCCAGTTTCTTGGTCACTACAATGACAGGCTATTCTTGTGGCTTCACAGTTTCACAATGAGTGCTTCTATCAAGCTTCTACATCATCACAGTGGTGGACAGCATGTAGCAACCATGCCATCTACTCTGAGGTTTGAATCTCAGCCCTGCAGCCACCTTTAAGTTTCCGAGTTTCTTCTTTATTCACTTTTCCCTCAACCTTAGGAGGTGTAAGCATCCTGCAGCTGCTACCCCTGTACACCTCAGTAACAACATTTTAACTAGTTAGGCATTCTTTCTATTTTTCTGTTCAAATTCCTGATGAGGTTTCTGTCTCCTGAATGGACCCTGACTGAAACATGCAACTATTATTTTTTAAAAAAATTTTCCCTTGGATAAGAACTTTGCACAATAGCCTATGTAGATTATTATAATATTTATTAAGTGAAAGTTTAGAACTAAATAGAATTCTCATGCTACTTTGTGAGTTTATGCATTTTCAACTAACCTTTTTGTTGACTTGAAGAACGGTTGTATATATTGTTACATATACACATCTATTTTATGGTACCTTTTACTATCATTACTGTTTTAAACTTTTACATATAGTACCCAAGTTTTCTAGGATTGTTTAACAATTTAAAACAACAGGAATTTCTCTCTCACAGTTATAAAGGCTACAAGTCTGAAATAAATAAAGGTGTTGGCAGATCCATGTTTGCTGATAAACCTGTGCGGGAATCATTTCTCGCCTCTTGCCAGCTTCTGGTGGTTTGTCGGCATTCCTTGACTTATAACAGCATCACTCTAATCTCTACCTTTGTCATCATGTGATGTTCTTTCTGTGTGCCTCTGTCTTCACATGGCCATTTTCTTATAAGGACACCAATCATATCAGATTAGGGGCCCACCCTCCCCTAACATGACCTCATCTTAACCAATTATAGTTGCAACAACCCTATTTCTAAACAAGATCACATTTGGAGGTAATGTGGTTAAAACTTCAACATATCTTTTTGGGGGCACACAATTCAATTCATAACACATTCATATCTTGAACTATTAGTCATTAAATTTTTGACATGTGTCTTTTTGATATACTCCTAAAAAAGAAATTAGGTTACAAAATGTGCATAATCCCATTTTTCTAAAAGAAAATATATGTATTTTTATAAATAAAAAAATGTACTAAGATATCCCCTAAAATGATAATAGGGGTCATCTCTGGGTGGAGGTATAGTGGATTGTTTTTAAAATTTTTTGCCTATTTATATTTTCTAATTTTTCTGCACTGAGTTGGCTTCTGAGATAAAATATTTTTAATTTAAACTAATTAAAGCTCTTGTAATAAATAATGCTTTTGTAAAAAAGCCTATTTTCCTGCTTTTTAAAACGTTTTGCATTTTTTAATCCACTATTTTAGACAACGAATTGAGAGCAATAAATGGCTGTAGAACAGGAAAGGAAGTACAGTATTGACTTGATTGTCGACCTGTGCATTCAGTTCAAGTTCTGGAATACTTATTGGACTGTAGAGATGAATAATAGTTCAGGTTCTCAGTGGGATTTGGGGGGGTCTGGGTAGGACTGATGATCTGTTTTCTTGTGCTGCATGACTCAAAAATGATGTTTTCATACAAATACATAAACATGCGTGTGGTAGATTTGCTACCGTCTGCCAAAATTATGTTTCAGGGTGACTGCATTAGACCTAGACATGAGGGAACATCTGCAACCCAAGTTTCTTGTAAGTGATTTTTGTTTTTTGGTGAGGAAGATTGGCCCTGAGCTAACATCTGTTGCCAATCTTCCTTTTTTTTTTCCTCCCCAAAGCCCCAGTACGCAGTTGTATATCCTAGTTGTAAGTCACTCTAGTTCTTCTATGTGGGATGCCACCACAGCACGGCTTGATGAGCAATGTGTATGTCCCTTCTCAGGATCTGAACTGGTAGCTCCTGGGTCACCAAAGCTTAGTGCATGAACTTAACCACTATGCCACTGGGCTGGCCCTATAGGTAGTTTTTAACCATAAAAAAGTCTATGAATTTATGTCGCTATCTTGTAATATTTCAAGAAACAAATTATTATCTGTGGAGTTGTTGCAAAATGTTGTGAGTCATGGCCAATGTATTTACTTTTCAATTTCTGGATTCTATATTTATATGGCTTCTGATTTGCACAGACCACCAGATTTCAATACACCACATCTCTAAGACATCATATTTGACTAATCCTTGTTGGAGAAGAATTTCTGTCCTTCTAAATGATTCCATCTGAATCACAGAAGGGTTGGTGGAGAGTCATTTGGCTGTGAAGTAGGATAGAATACTGTAACTCTAAGCATGAAATTCAATGTGAATAGTAGTAATTCCCGTATCAGGGGTATTTGGCAAGAGTTCACTGAGAGTTAACACAGGTAGTTTTCAGACATTAAACAAAGGACCTTTGGATGATTTTTCAGCACTTCAGCATAAGGAAAGTTTGGTTACAGAGTTTAGCTAAAGAAGACTAAAATAAGTTGGACTAGTAAATATTTGGACCATGTCTCTATATGTTGTTTGGTTGGTTTGGCATGGTCCATAAAGCTTTTTGATGGTTTCTAGGGAAGCATTAGTCAACATTGTTTAACTGCTTTTCATATTCTTTCATGAAGAATTGAAGCTTAATATTGGAGGAGGTCATCAGGAGGATATGACTTCAGACTGAGTCACGAGAGCTGGACTCTGGCAATCAGAGGCTCCTTACCACTTCCTCTGTCCTCGGAATGATGTTCCACCCACTGTTCCTGCACTAGGAGCCATTTCAAGGATGCAGCCTTGAGAGAATAATGTGTTGTTGAGACCATCTGGACTGTATTCATGAACCCTATTAAGGCCTTTTTATAAACTTCATGATGCCTAAGCTGAGCCCTGAGAGATAAGAAGTTAACTAGGCAAAGAGGATGAGCAGAAGAAAAAAACATTTTAGGTAAAGAAAACACATTTTAAGGACCTGGGCTGGTTACCATATAATTGTTGGTAAAAGCCATGAAATATGAAAATTCAAAAGTGATTAAAAGTTCTAGAAGTTAATTCTAAATCCCTGACCAATTAAAATTAGTTAAGTGACTGTGAACTAATTTCTCTTGGGACTTTTTCCAACATTCAATTTATGCTAAAAAACAATTGCTGTATTCAAAAATGAATATTCATTAGGGAATTCTGATAAAGGGTAGGAAAATGGAGAAGATTATATTTAAGATAAACTCATTGCTAACAAATATTAACATTTTTACATTTTAAATTTGAGTACAAAAGGAACGAAACATTTTCATTATTAGTAGGGGTACAGAGCTAAAAAAAATTTTTATTTTTTCTAATGTTACTGAAATATAATTTCATTGTGTAAAATTTGAAAAGTTGACAAAATTATGAAAAAATGGAGATTTGCAATTATTCATCAACCAAAGTTTATATCAATTTTGTTTGATTTAATTTGTCAGATTAAAAATGATCACATTTTTCTATATAAATATGTTAAAATTGGATTGCTCAGACACAAACATAAATTAAGCTAATAAACTATATAGTTTTGCAGTTAGTGTATTTAGGGCATTTATATATGCACTATATATATATAAGAAAATAGCAGCATTGGTAGGCTTCTTGTTTCTATCACTGTTGGGCTTAAATGATGATTGAATTTTAGAAAATTAGAAAATTATATCCTAAGTCTGTAACTTTATTTTGTTGAAAACATGTGAACATTCGGATGAGTTTTCATGGTGTAAATTGTTATGAAGTAAAATGAATTTTCTAGCAGTCATTATTCTTGAGGATAATATAAAATATAATAGTCTAATATGAAATATGGATAATGGATTACAGATATGGGGCTTAACAGAATTAGCTGAGTAATGAGAACATTAATAATTGTTAGATTAAAAAATGTTTGCTTATTCTCTCTGTTTATTATATCCTAACTTCTTAATTTTTAATATTAGTTTTACTATAGTAGAGTTTTCTCCCTAATTACATTTGTTCATTTTTTCCCCTAAATACACCCAACATCCTAGGAGACAAAAAAGACTATGTAAAATGCAGACACAACAATTTATAGAGTGGCAGCTAAAATGTTTCGTCAAGAGGGCAATGCAGAGGATCATTTAATTAACAAACTTTCATAATGCACTAATGCATCTGACCACAGATGGGTTTCTGACTTGGGTCTGGCCAATCATAGTTTCCCACTCCCTTGTCCACAGTGATTGGTCCAGGTGGTCAGTGTACAATTCAAACAAGGTCAGCCATTGTTACTGCATGTATACGTGTAAAGTGAGAGAGAATGTCTTTTCTTTTTTCTCTGTGGTTGTCAGACTGAAGGCTGAAGCTTCTGTTAGCCATCTTTTCTACCACATGAAGTACGTCTGCCTAAGAATAAAGTAATCACAAAAGAAAGCAGGGCTGAGGAGTGAAGAATGGTGTGGGGCTGCAAGACATTTGAGTACCTGAAACCAGCAGGGTCTGAAGCTAATATGTAACCCTGGACTTGTCGTTTCTGCAAGCCAACACTGTTTGTTGTTTGTGTATTTATGTTTAATCTGGTTTATATTGGATTTCTGATCATTAAAACCAAGCTGAAAAGATTTGACAGGTGAGATCCACCAAATTTTAAAGAAACAGATAATTTCTATACTATTTAAACACTTCAGGGCCTTAGAAATCTTCCCAGTTCAATTTATAACAAAACTTCTATAGTTTTCCTCAAACATACACCATATTACAGACAAATTCCACTTATGAATATAGAGAAAAGTATTAAATGTTGGAAAATCAAGCCAAGCACTATAAGAATAATTCAGTACCTTTAATGAATTTTTTTTCAGTGATTCCATACTAGGGAGCTTATTATCATGGTTAATCACATTCATATCCAAAGGAAAAAAGTTTTAACCATTGTGATAAATACTAAGTTATATCCAATGCATCTGCATTCTGGCTTAGCAAAAAACTTTATTAAATAGAATAAGAAATTTTCCAAATTATAGAAAATAACTCTCTCAAATTAATAGGTAGCCTTCTGTTTAATGTTGAAAAATTAGGGGCATTTACATTCACTTCTGGAAAAGAAATTGTTTTACAAGTTATAGCACATTGAATTAGACAAGGAAATGAAACAAGAAGTAATAGAAAGGATGAGAATGGGTATTATTATTTTTCAGACAACACGATTACATTAGACGGAAAGTACAAAATAGCCAAACCAAAAAATTTGTTTGATGGAAAAAGAGATACAAAAATGAAAATAGTCAACATTAAATAGTTAAAAAGCAGAATGAATAAAGAGACAGCATTCACAATAAAGTCTACTTTATGCATTTCCCAGGAATAAGATTAAAAAATGTTTGTACTAGATTGAATTTTGTCTACCTTATATTAATAACTACTTTCTAGAGCTTTTGTCACTGAACACAGATTATGGTAGACTGATTTCATTAATGACTCCTATTAATGGCCTCCCTGTAGCCACACTGTATTTTTCACTATAATTTAGGAGTCCCCTTCCTCCCTGATTCTCAGCTCAGAACCACGTGTCTTGCTTTGGCTAATAGAAGGTTGGCTAATGTGATGCAAGCTCAGAATTGAGAGGTTCTGACACATTAGGACTTGCCCTCTTGAGTCCTGCTCTTGCTCTCTCTTGCTTGCCTGTGATTACCATGAACACATGCTTGGGCTAGTGGAGTGATATGAGAGACACAAGCATGCAAGAGACAATTGGAAGAGAGCTCAATTGTCCCAACCAAGGCCATGCTAGACCATTCTAGAGCCACCTGACCCAAATACATGAGAGGGCCTAGCTAGAATCCCAGAGTCCTCTACCCACTCTGAAAGTAACTGTACATGTATGACTGAGCTCAGCTGTGAACAGAAAGAAGCCTAGCTGACTTGAAAACTTGTAAGCAGTAATAAATTCTTGTTGTTACAGGTTGCTGAGTTTTGTGCTGTTATTTGTACAGCAAGGGCTACTTTACACATGGATAAACAGATTAGAAAAGAAACAACTTTAGGTCTTTGGGGGAAAGAGTGATTATTTAGTGTGTGATAACTGGTTAATGATGTTGGAAATAAACAGGCAAGCCAATCAATCAAGTTAGAAGCACATCTCACATCTTAAACCATATTTAATTTGAGATGAATCAAAGATGTTGGAAGTATGATGTAAGCATGACTTCACAAAAGTAAATTATACAGTAGAATAATGAAAAATATTATATTTGATGAAGTAATGAAATGAAAAATCTTTCACTCCACAAAATTCTTCTTAGGAAAAAACTTTTCCTTATTTTGGAGGACGCTGTGAAGCACCTTCTCCATTGAGTCTAAACACTGACACCAGCGAACAGGTTGGAGGAAATTGCATGGCATCAGCATATGTAGCCTGAAAGATTATACAAGAAATTTAACTGATTATTTCCAGATAGAGGGATTAAGAGTTTATTTTTCTTTACATCTCTCTATATTTATGAATTGTTTTACAAGAGGCTTGTTTTGCTTTTTGCTACATCCTCTAGTTTTTGACACCACTTTCATTGTTGTTTAGGTCTAAATATTTTGTATTGTGTATTGTCATTTTCTCTTTAACCCACACATTATTTAGGAATGAATTTTTAAATTTTTGATGTTTTTGGGAAAGGGACTGGCTTATTGTTGACTTCCAATTTTCTTAGAATGGGTCAGAGAACGATCTATATGATAATAGTTACTGAGCCTCATTGAGACATTATTAGTAGCCTTGTGTATAGATGATTTGAAGTACTTTTTTGGGGAGGGGATGGTATATGGGAGGCTTTCTATATCCATTGGGTCAATAGGTATTGATTATTAATTATTAATTTTGTTGCTCAAATCTTCTTTACTTTCACTGCTTTTGTCTGCTTATTCTATCAGTTTCTGAGAGTGGTGTGCTAACACCTTCTGATCATGATTGTGGAGTTGTCAAACTCTCGTGGAAATTCCATCAGCTTTAGCTGTGCTTTTAGGTACATGCATATGGATAATTGTTATATAGTCAGCTTTCTTAGAAATTATACTTACTCCTCCTCCCTTAACATTTCCATGCCTCCTTCTTCATTCTCAGCTGATATTTTACTGAGGAAATAGAGACAACCAGAAGAGATATTCCACGTTCTTTCTCCACCAAATTTGCCAAACAACCTTCAATGATACCTACCTTCCTTCTTGTCACAGAGAGTGATTGCCCATCTCTCCAAAAGCTGACAGTCACTCCTCTAGAGAACACACAGACTTGCCCCTGCAATTGTGTCTTTCCCTCATTGTTAATTTTTTTTCCTGTATACTGGGTCATTCCCGTCAACATATCAACATGCTATATTTCTCCTAAATTAAAAAATCCTCCCTTAATCTTAGTCTCTCTTATTTAAATATTTATTTCTGTTATCTTTTACAGCAAAACTCCATGAAAAATATGTCAATTTTCAGAGCCTTGAAGGTTGCACTGGGACTTAAGAGCACTCGAGCCGTATGGCAGCTGCCAACGGGAAAGGCAGGAAATACATGCAGGTGATCAACCAGCAATGCCCAATAAACTGATCAATATCCCTTCAGTCCTCTCTTAGCCATAATGGAAGTTCTATTCCATCTCAAGCATCTCAGAAGTCGCTGAATACATAGGCAATTTCTCTCTTCCTTAGGGCTCTCCTCCACTGAAGAGAACTTAATATCCATAGTTTAACCTCCAAAGGAGTGAGTGCTTAAAGACTTTCCCTTGTTTACCTGTTTCTCAGTTAAAAACTGAAATCCAAGCTGAGACTCAATGGGCTTTGGATGGGGTGGAGTTGAGATCGCTAGAAACCGAGATGCCTTATGCTCAAAATACTCCAAGTTTTATTTTCTTCATAACCTCCAGTGTCCTGTTATTCCTAATATGAATTATCTTCTTTGACATGAAATCATTATGACAGGCTCCTCCTTTCTCTACCTCTTGGGCTAGATATAATGGGGAACTCCTAGCCTTAGTCCTCTGCTGATTCTGGGGCCTGGGGTAGCTTGAGTTTCATTCTCTTGGAAAGGGGAGAGAGGTATAAACCCATAGATATTTCCTCTGTCATTTGGTTTCTCACTTTTAGATATTCTGCGGTAGTGTTTCTTCCTAAAATTCATAAAGGCAGCACAGTTTGCCAACACAAGAATTAATTTTCTTTGAAAGACTACTGGATCTGGTTTATAGGAATGATGCAAATTTTTTCTGCTAATATAACTCTTTTGCAAAGATGAGAAAGCTGGCCTTACTATGTAAACACACATTTTTTTTTCCTGGCTTGATTTTCATTAAAAAGGTTTATTACCTTAATCAATGAAGACATTACTGCAGTGAAGGAAAGTTTCATTCTGGAACACAGGTTTCTTTCCTAATAAAAGGGGTGCTATGTGTAGATGTGGTATTGGCGGCTGGGTGAAGAAAAAGAGTTGGAAAATTTTCAGTTTATTTTGTCCTGACAGTAGGTGTAAATCTCTCCATCTCTGAAACATTCAAGCTGTTTTCACAGTCTCATAAAAAATTGTTTCTCATCTCATCCATTTTGAACATCAAGCTGTTGTTGGTTTGTCTGTCCTCATCGACGGCAAAGGAATTGAAGGACCATCGATCTGATGAGCTTTTGAGAGTTCATCTAGTTCTCCTAAGGATCTTGGTGAGGTGTAGTGATGGAACACAGGACTCCACATTTTGGAGTTCTGCCAAAATGTGATTTCTTCACTTACTGTCCATATTTGAGTAAAGTTGTTTAATCTCTCTCTCTGTAGAAACATGCAAATCTCATAGATTGTGGGAAAATTATATCTTATAGGGTTTTGGTAAGGGATTCCATAAAGTAACAGATACAAAGTACCTAGCACAGAGCTCGTCATATAAGTACTACATAAACATTATTTTACTTTTCTCCTGCTGTGTATCTGCAGAGGCAAGTGCTGGACTCCTATAGGAATATGGTGAGACCTCAATCAGAGGAATGGGAATTTCTCCTAGCCTTTCTCTTTTTACTGCAGCCTTTGATTGTCATGTCTCCTCTCACAAGTGATACAGTCGAGTAATGTCTGGGTGGAACCGGACTTTTGCACTGTACACATAAAAGTCTGCAACTCTATTCCAGCCCTTAAATTGGCGGGGTGGGAAATACATTTGACACCACAGCCAGATCCCTTTAAGACGCTCACCAGAGTAGAACAATTTTCAAGATATCACTAAGGAAGGAAGCCCTGCTTTGCATCTTCCTAAGTGGACTCTTTCATGGCATCACTTGTAGAATGTTGTATTTCAAAATTGGCACAGAGTACTTTTCCAGGACATGTGAATTTTCTTTTCTTTCCCTTTAGGCAGGCTCCTTTATCCCAAATGACTTAGTAAACACTTGACAGCTCACAAACCTAGAGAGACACCTGCATGTTGTCCTTGCATATTATCAGTCTGCAGCTGGGGGAGCCTCTCCTGCACAGCTGCTCCCGCTGTCACAGCCAACCCGGCTGGCCCTAGGACAGCATAGCCCTGTCCTCCGCCACTTGCAGGACTGGTGCTTTCTTTCTTATTTGCTTGCCCTAGACGGGATTGCTTGTCTGCAAACCAGAGATGAAAGGTAAAGTGGCTTCACTCCATCTTAGACAAAGAAGGGATTGTACAGAGGTGACAAGGACAGTTGCTATTTTTCATTCTGCTTTGGAGGCAGTTATTAGTTCCAGTAGTTACTCTAGAGGGAATATCTTAATGATGTTGTTGGGACTATTACTGCTTTTTTGAGCAGAGGTGTGGGGTGATTTCTAGTTTTAAGAATTAGCAATCCACCTTTCTTACAATGTCTATAGGTTCTAATCAAAAAGAGATTCCAATTAGTTATGTGCGCTCATGTTCTTATCTTTGGACTTCCAGCATGTGATAAAATGTATAGTTTATGCCTGTTTGAAAAATAAGGATGTTTTTACTTTTTAATTATTCTTGGTGCATTAGTTTCCTGTGACTGTTATAACAAATTACCACAGACTTGGTGCTTAAAACAACAGAAATTTATTCTTTCCCATTTGGGAAATCTGAAATCAAGGTCTCAGCAGGGTCGTGCTCTCTCCAGAGGCTCAAGGGAAGGAAGTTTCCTTGTCTCTTCAAGCTTCTGGTGGCTGTTGGAATTCCTTAGCTTATGGTCGCATCGCTCCAATCTCTGCTTCTATCCTCATCTAGACTTCCTGTGTGCCTGAGTGTGTGTGTGATCTTCCTATGCCTCTTTTATAAGTGCTAGCATCTAGGGCCCACCCAGATAATCCAGGATAACTTCCCCATCTCAACATCCTCAACTTAATTACACATCGGCAGAGTCCCTTTTTCCAAATATGGTACCATCATTTACAGGGTCCAGAGATTAGGATCTGATATCTTTGGGGCCACTGTTCAGCCCACTAAACTTGGTAAGTAGCATTATTAAGTAATGGTAAATACAACACTCATGATTTTAACGATAGCATATATGAAAAAATTAATCTGAAATACGTCCTAAAGTAAATAAGAAAAATATGTATAAAGCCAAAGGAAGAATAGATTTGTGAATGAGGTTGTGAGGGACGGCAAGGGAGGCAGAGAAAAGAGATAGGAGAAGCCAATAAATTAGCTTCTGAAAGCATTCAAATCATTCCCATTGCTAAGGAAACCACTTCACAATTTCCTCTCTCTATCTCGGCTCTGAGCAGCTGCTTTACTTATAATCTGGCTTCACTGAAGGACTTTAATTGCTAGGTGAAGAAAAGCCAAAGTGACAAAGTTAGAGCGGAAAGAAAAATTATGGTAATGCAAAATCACATAAAAACAAATTATTGAAGATAATTGGTAAAGCTGGTCCTTTTAAAAAGGAAGTTATTACTCGTCTCTTTCTGTTTAAAGGTACCCTAATGATGGTGGCAAAGTTATTTAAAGTGATTGCTTAAAATTAGTGCTTTTAAGTTTTCTCTGGATGAAAAAAATTAACTAAGCCATAATGTTAATTCATTTTCTTCAACCAGAAGTGTCAAATGGACATTTTGTTTCTTAACTTTCTTTTCTTCTGTTATGTTTTTAACTAAAAGAAGCCAAAATAAATGTATTGCTGAGTACTCTCAAGTGCCTCTCTGAATGAATGGGAGGAAATCACCAATGTCAGTAGCTATAATTTTGCTAGTTCTGTAGGAATGTAGCTTTGCCTTGGGTTTTGTCACATAGAGTTCCATCAAAAGAATGGAACTCCTCTACCTTCGTCCTCTACTTTCTTGTTTTCTTCTCAGGAGGATTCCCTGAGTCCAGCAGCTTACCTCCTCCTCTGCTGCCTCCAATACTACTTGCGAAGTTTTAACCTCTCTTTTCCATCCTTCTTTTCAGCCAAAAAATTAATTTTGTTCCTTTTTAAATAATTTTTACAATGTATAGGGTAGTTAAGAAATTAATGATTGCAAGCTATTTAAAGCTCTTCTTGTGCGTATATAAAATTAGTCAAAAAACTCAAATTACTCTATCTTTTATTGAGTGGAAACTCAAGATGCTCTGTAATACTTTCAGCAGCAACCTTAAAATATATCTAGATCAGCAGCATCCAGTACAATTTTCTGCAGAATGGAAATGTTCACTTATGACACTGCCCAGTATGATACCTACTAGCCGTTAGTTGCTAGTAAGCACTGGAAGTGTGACTGGTGTGACGGAAGAACTGAATTTTAAATTTAGAATTTTAATATTTAAAAATTATTTTAAATATTTAAATTTTTGTTTCATTTTAGGTAATTTAAATTTAAATGGTCTCGTGTAGTTCGTGGCTACCGTATTGGACAGTGCGACTCTGATGGATCACGCTGGTATTATTTTATTTGTTCTTATTCCACAATATTTCTGGCTATGTTGCCACTTTTCACCCGTTGAGGGTAAGATAGGCAAAGGTGTCTTTTTTTATTTAAAAAACATATTTAAGGCCTGGAAAAAACTCAAAATGCATTTGGAAAGCGATCTAGGGTAGTGCTGTGCGCATACCTGACTTCATGGTTATTTAGGTAACAGATAAGTGGTGGGAAAGTAGTTGCAACAATATAAAAGCGATGATGCTATCAGCTATTTAATTCAATACCTACTAACTCATATATAACTAACACAGCCTGATGATTACACTTAGCTTATCCTTGTCTCTGTTACCTGCATAGACCGCAATCCTCGGGAAAAAGACAGATACAGGCTAAGCACATAGTCTAAGTCATGCTCTTGAGCCGGATGTAGAATCGACCTCGGTCTTAGGTGATTTGGGAAATCACCTGCTCTTGGGAAAACATGGCTCTATCCCATAATTTCAGGAGTTTTTGAAACCTCACTCTCATTGCAAAATCCACCCAGATCTGTTGGAAATCCAGGCAGTGAGTGTGTCAACTCCACTTGTCCCCTAGTCTCGAATCCCTAGTCCCTCTCCAGATCTCCATGTGATCATGAATTGTTCTGCTTCATGTCACGAAAAACTGTCACTGATGTTAATATGTTATTGCTCTTCTGGTATCATGTTCTTATTCTGTTGCTCTTTATAAATGGAGTAGGATGGTCTGCCATAGATCGCAAACTTCCAGGAGGCAGGGATTATCCTACCTAATCATTTAAATTCAATGTCAACTTCGACATTGCAAAAGTTTAAACACTAAAAAAAATCACTTTTTCCTGCTGCTGCTGGATGAGAGTGGAGCTCTAAGCTGCAGGAGAAGGATCATTTCTTCTTTTAAAATTGACATCCATTAAATTATTATGTGCAATATTACTGGGAAAAAGTTTAAATATTTTGCAGATTCAGAGTGAGGAAAATAAAGGAAGGAATCTGGTGTTTAGCAATGAGAACAGATGCTTCTGCAAACATGTTGAGTCTGGAAAAGGGCAGGGCTCCACAGGGAGAGGCGAATATCAGAGAACGTGTGGCTCCTGACTTTATTCCTTTTAAAATTATTTTCCTGTTAAACAATCCAAAATGTACTATTCCTAATCTGAACTCATCGGTTTATGTGGTATATTCCTGCTTGGTTCATTTTCACTGTATATTGTAAAACTGACACTATGTGTTGCTTAATTTAAATTGTGAATATGACCCAAGGGTGAAAAATAAAAACAGAACTAAAGTGTTTTTAAAATAACTCATACCCACTTTGCTATATTTAGTAAATCACTCCAGGCAACCCGCCCCCCCCCCACCAACACAGACACACTGGCCCCCATTCTCTCAGTGTTGGAATCCTCCACTATTTTCCATTAACAATCAGATATCAGTGCACCTAAGCTTTGGAAATTAGCTCTTGGTTCCCACTTGGGGATTAATAAAAGAGGTGAAAATGAATGTTAATTGCTACACCATTTAAGAATTCTGAGGATAATTAATAAAAGCCTTTTTCATAAGAAATACAATAAAATCACCAATTAATTTTGTGAAAGACCCAGAGAGGCTGTCAGTCACATTATTCTTTGATCTGTTTGGTCCAGGTAATGAAGAGTAATTGACCTTTAAAACTCAATATTTGGGTAAGGAAAAAAACAATGACAATACCTTGAATTTTATTTAAAAAGTAAAGAACTCTGGCAACCAAGTGAATTAATATAATAAAGAAAATGTTCATTTCCAATTATTACTATAGAGAAAAGCTCCATATCCTATTAAAATCAGCTTTCAATTTTGTACTACTGCAGATATACATACACGTATATTCACAGATATACAAGCATACACACACACCCCCCACATATATATATATAAACGTTAGTTTGCTCAGGCTGCCATAGCAAAGTACCTCAGATTGGGTGGTTTAAACAACAGAAATCTATTTTCTCACAGTTCCGGAGGCTAGAAGTCCAAGATCAAGGGGTCAGTTGGTTTGCTTTCTTCTGAGGCCTCTTTCCTTGGCTTGTGGGTGGTCATCTTCTCCCTGGGTCTTCGCATGGTCATCCCTCTGTGTGTGTCAGTGTCCTAATCTTCTCTTCTTATAAGAACATCAGTCATATTGGATAAGTGTCCAAACCAATGACTTCACTTTTAACTTAATTACCTCTTTAAAGACCCTATTTCCAAATATAGTCACATTCTGAGTTACTGGAGGTTAGGACTCCTACATATGAATTTTCGAGGCAACGATCCAGCTTATAATATATATTTCCTTAAAATTCACTTAGCTTGAATTTTTTTTTGCTTCCTTAAGAATTTACTTTTTGTTTTTCTCCTGAGGAAGATTCACCCTGAGCTATCATCTGTTTTTAATCTTTATCTTTTGCTAGAGGAAGATTTTCCCTGAACTAACATCTGTGCCAATCTTCCTGTATTTTGTATGTGGGTCACTGCCACAGCATGGCTGTCAAGGAGTGGTGTAGGTCCATGCCTGGGATCCAAACTCTGGGCCACTGAAGCAGAACATGCTGAACTTAACCACTAGGCCACAGTGCTGGCCTCTACTTATTTTTTTATAATGAGCAATGTAGGTAAAAAAGACAAAATTTTAAAGTACAAAATATCTAGTCTCTCTCTTTTGCAGACAATCATTACTCATGCCCAGAATCAGTCACTACTATTAACTGCTTATTCTTCTAGAGAGATATTTTATATATCTATATGTATACATGTGTGTATGTTTGTATATATGTATGTGTGTGCATGTATGTAGATATGTGATGTGATATGTGTATATGTGTGATGTGTGTACAATTGAGTGAAAACAATCAGAATGCATAGCATACTTCCACTTGTATTTGAAAAATGTGATATACAGAAATATATATGTATGTGTATATATATAAACATATATAAATTATTTTTCCATAGTTTTATCATTTAAAAAAATATTTACATCTTTGGCACATTTGGAATTTATTTCTGGATTGTTATCTCATTGTTCCAGTACTGTTTTTTGAGTAATCTATCTTTTCCCCATCATCTGAGATTCCATCTTTATCATTTACTGAATTCTCATACCCATTTGGATCTTTTTATGACTGTTCACTTCTGCCCATTTGTTGAAAGAGAGTTGCCCCCTATTGTCCCTGGCAGCTCTCTCTGCACTGTCTCATAACAGCTTAGTTGGGACCCATGGCTTCCCTTCTTTCTAGTGAGAAGGGTCAAGGTGGTTTCAAGCTCTCACCAGGTCTTTAGGTGCTTCCAGTACTACTGCACAGCGACTCTGGCCAGATGGCCTCTACATTAACCCTGTGACAAAAGAGAGCAGCAGGATGGTGGGGTCCCGCTGCTGGAGCACATTCCACAATAAAGTGTGCCTGTGCCCAGCCTCAGACTGTGTTTCCATGGCATTGGAAGAGGTTGTGAACACATGTGCCCTCTTCCTGTGGGCCCTTGCTCACACTCTGTGATTCTCATAGGCATTGCCTCAGACCTTGACACCATTGATAGATAAGATTAGGAATTTTTTATTGTAGCTTTCTAATATATTTTAATATGTGCTACAGTTGTTCTTGTCTTATTACTCTTTTTTCAGATTTTCTTTCCCATTTTTGCTTATTTTCTTCCAGATTTCCAAGAACAAATTCCAAGTGGCAAGAATTTTCTTTTTGAAATCATTTTTGCTTCATAGACAACTTTAGATGTTTATTCTCTCTGGAGATGAGGCAGCTTAAGGACTTGGGAATGACTCTTGTTAGGAGAAAAATAAAAAGGAGAGGCTGTGGCTGGTGCTGCCTCTGCTTGATAGTGAAGTAGAGGCCTGTGCTGAGAGACACTTGCACTTCTGAGGATAACAGTGCAAAGATATGGGTATCTGGGGACCAGATGTGGGCCATGTGAAAGGGAGATAGCGTGAGTTTATCTTAAAAGGGATCTCACTGAACAGTGCTGCTATGGAGGGGAGATGTGACCATAAGAGATGGTGGATGCTCACCAGAGCCCAACTCCTGAGGAAGTGGTCATCAGTTGCCAATCAGAGGTGAGGCACTGCCCTCATCAAGATGCAATGGAGGTTTTCTATTTCCTCATTCCAAGTACATTTTCATCTGCTCAGTTTCAGCTCTTATGTGCTCTCCTGTTTGCACTGGGAAAACTGGCGTTTTGGGGCAAAGCAGTGCGATCTTATAGCATTTGTAGAATTATATTTAGGGCTTGGTACCCTCTCAAGTCACTCTTACATGGATGTTCTTGCAACTTAATAGAAAATCCCCTGGTGGAATAATGTGTTTGATGTTCCCTGCTTTCAGCCAAGAGGAACACGCCAACCTTTACTTCTTTTGTGGGGATGTTGAAATACAGATAAGAGGATAAGGAAAGTGGGCAAGTGTCTTTTCATCTACTAGTTGTGTCATAATGTAGGCATTTTTAGGCTTTCTAGTGTAAATTTCCAAACATTGGTACTTTTGATGTTCAAAAAAACTTGACTGTTTGATTTATCAATTACTGAGAACGGTGTTAAACTATGTGGATTTGTCAATTTAGCACTGCATTTTTCTTATACAAATGACCAAATTGGCCACAGAACATGCAGAAAGTATAAAGAAACTGATTATGAAAAATTGTTTTCACAAAGCAATGATAAAGCCAATTGCAGTGGGTCCCCTCCCCCCCCAGTTTTATTGAGAAATGATTGACATACATCACTATATAAGTTTAAGGAGTACAGCATGATTGTTAAATTTATATGTATTGTGAAATGATTACTGCAATAGGTTCAGCTAACACTCATATTCTCATACAGATACAATAAAAAGAAAATAAAGAAGAAAAGCATAAGGGAAAAAAATTCTCCTTGTGTTGAGAACTCAGGATTAACTCCCCTAACAACTTTCCTATATATCATACAGCAGTGTTATCTATAGTTGTCATGGTATACATTACATCCCTAGCACTTATTGGTCTTATAACAGAAAGTTTGTAAATTGTAACCCCAAGTCTGATTTCTTTTCCTGAGTTTCTTGTGCTTGTTTGTTTTAATTTCACATATAAGTGGAACCATACAGTATTTGTCTTTCTCTGCCTGACTTATTTCATTTAGCCTAATGTCTTCAAGGTCCATTCATGTTTTCGCAAATGGTGAGATCTTTTTCTGTTTTGTAGATGAATAATATTCTCCAACTTCTTTTTCCATTCATCCATTTGTGGACACTGAGGTTGTTTCTATGTCTTGGCTATTGTAAATAATTTGATCGCGGTGTTTTTTAAGTTGTTCATAAAATAAAAAAATAATGAATTTTTCAAAATCTTTCTATAAAATTAGAAAACATTGATACTAAAAGCCTAAAAAAAGGTAACGGAAACGAAAGAAGAAACTATAGTCCAGTTTAATTATAAATATTAATGTAAAAATCCTAAATATTTGCAAATATAATTCATCGACATATGTAAAGGATATTATAACATGAATACATCCATTGTAGAACTAAGGCAGTGCAACATCAGGAAATCAATCAATAAATTTCATATTAATAGGTCAAAAGAGAGAAACTAGAAATATAAAAGTTAAAATTTATTAAAATAGGAATAAATACTTGTTAACATGATATTTCATCCTTAAATTATTTTAAATTGTATATCTATCTGTATTCTATGGAAATTTATATTTGTTTTGTAGTGTACTGACAGGACTAAACTCAAAGAGATACAAATAGGAAGTGTGTTTCTCTTTTTTCCTTCAAACAAGCATGTTCTATCCCATCTTCCTCCTTCCTCCTTTAAGATCTCAGGCAGGTCCACCCACTTGCAGGCATTAAGGATTCCAATCAAGTTGCAATTTAAAAGTTCAGTCTCACATCCCATGTAAAACATCTCCCCCTTTCCAGCTCAGACCCCACCTATTATTCGTGGGCCTGCACTGGAGAAGGGTGGGGAGAAAGCTGGTTTGTTCTTCCATTCTTTCTTGCTCTTCACTTTTACTTTTCCATCACTTCAATCCTTCTGAGTTTCTCTTTCTTTCCTGGTTGACATCAGTTCCCAATATCCACAGCATGCAACTGGAGCACTCTCAACATCTTTCACCAACTGGATTTAGTACACTGGTGTGGGACTAAACTTTCCAGCAGCTCAGTAAGCATCCAGCCAGGGACTGAGGTGCCAATCTCTTCTTCTTGCAGAAAACTTCAATCTCTGTGAGTGGATCTCTTGGAATGTCACTCTTTTGGAACTCACTGGGAGGAGTGGGCAACATTTCTCTCTTATCTTCATGAAGAGGCCAACAACCTGCTATCACACAGATTCATTCTTTTAAATAAACCCAATTGTCTGCTGATATGGGCTGGACAGAGTGACAGCCAGTTACCATCTCTGGGAAATCCCTAGAGAGAGGTTTGGCAGCATCTGGCTATTCTCTTTAGAATGCAGAGTTCTTATCTATTATACTCAGATTTGAGGTTTTAGCCAAAATTCTAAGAACAAGAAAAGTCTCATTCTATATCTGTATAGGACAAAAGAAATGCAAAAGAAATAAAGATAAAGTTATAACTGAGAGAATAAAAAAAGGCCAAAAAATCTTTCAAAGAGAAATAAATTTGACAAATGTTTGGCAGGATTCATCAAGATAGCAAGAGAGAAGTAAGAAATTATTGTGTGGTTTTTTTAAGAGTGATAAAAGGTCCTTAATTTAGATGCAGTGCATATTAAAAAATAGCATAGAATGTCACAATAACTTTATTGCTGAAACCTGAAAACTTAGAGTAAGTGGACATATTCTGAAAAAGTTACTACCAAAACTGAATCGGGAGGAAATAGCTGAATTGTCTCATATCCTTAAATAAACTAAATTATTAGTTAAAATCTTGACATTCATGCAGGTGTGTGTGTGCACTTGGACACAGAATGAGGCATGTGCACCATTTGCACCCTCGGTTAGCTAAGGGGGCTGAGACTTGAGGGCACTCCTAGCTGATTTTTCTCTTATTTGGTCATTAGAGTCGCCTTCCTTTTCTCCTCAGCACATAAATAAAGACCAGAGTTGCATATTAATATCTGATTTATTTCATAGCTTATATTCATCTGCACCTGCAATACAATTTTTACAGTCCTGAGGCAGAAACTACTAGTATTTTTTTTTACCCCAATATTCTGTCTCACCTTCTTCTTTGCTGACATAACTCTAACAATGGAGTGAAAATATACCAGCAAATAGTATAATTTTTTGCTTGTCCTTGCAGCTAGATGTAACCTTTTCACTAAGTTCCAGGTAAGGGAGCGACAAGCAAAATAGTGTATCATAGAGACAGCTTCCCCCCACCCCCACCTTCCTTCACTCTGCTGCCTGGAACAAGAAGCCTGAGGTGACCATTCCTTAAGTTACTGTGAACAACCAACACCAGTCCGGCACTGCCTAATTTTAGACTTTCTTACACAAGAGAGAAATATAATTGTGTCTTGTGTATGCCAATATTATATTCTTTTAAAAAATGTTTTGATATGTGGTAATCAAACTTCACCCCAATACAAGGCCCCCGGCAGATGGCACATAGTGGTTCTTCCTGATGGAACAGGAACATTTGCTTTTGAGTTTAGTATCTCCATTGCAATTGTCCCTGTCACAAGTCCATTTTTATAGGGAAGACCTTAACAGAAACAGCCACCTCTATGGCTTTGAATCCAGAAAGAATCTTTTTTTAGCACAAGTATTTGTAAACTTTTATCTGATTGTGAGATTTTTCAATATCTCTGCGATAGGATTTAACTTGGTGTCAAAGTCTTTCTTTCCACATTCTGCTAATTATTTCCAAAGAATACTTCAATTCTCTTGTTGCCAGTAGCTTGTCTCAGGGGGTCCAGATTAAGAGGGCACAGTCAAGGCCATGCCCACTGGCTGTTTGTATTGCATACAGCCATGCCGAACCTTTGCATCAGCCCCAGTAGGTCTGGCATCTTTGTAAGAAACTTGATGTCCGCTTAAGTGTCCAATTCCTGGTTGTATTCACCAGGAAGTTTAAAACATTTTCTCAATTTCATCCACTGGCATAACATTGCACAAATCTGGCTTTCTGCCTGAACCATCCACTACCAAGCCGTGCATTCCCCCTAAATGAAATTCCAGGCTCGATGTGGTCTCCACAAGATCTCTTTTACTTTCTGTTGGTGGCCCAAAAACCACCTCTGCTCAAGCTGGATTCACATTTTCCCTCTATTCCTCTTTTTAGAACTCAGGGGGACTTGAAAAAGCACACGTGGCTTTGAGCAAAGGTGATTTAATTCTGAAATCTGTGTTGGTACAACATGTTGACTTGCAACCTCCAATTTTAGTCCCATTGACACTATCAAATAGAGCAGTTTAAAACCTTGACTTGGGTGACTCAACCCCACTGTTGAAGGAAGAATGTCCTGGAAAGCAAGAGTAATTCCAAAATAACGCATAAAGGGAACACTCTGTCGCCAACAGTACTTAAAATCCCCTTGTTTTCTTTCCATCTACCTGGCTCACACCAAAACTGCTCTCATGACCAGCATACTCCTCTCCAAAATTACTCTACAACTGTCACCTTTATGCATCTCATAATTTCCTCAGACCCTCTTGCCTTCCTCCAATTCTCCCAACAAAAGCCAACACACTTGGTCTAATCGGAAAGGCCCCTGAACAGAAAAGAGGGGATAGAAAAGAGACCAAAACGGGACAAGGCAAATTAGTTTTTGAGGTTAGGGGAAAGAAGACTGGGAGAACTCACAGGTCAATGATTTTTATCCCGACACAGAGCCATTGGGTATTTATCGTTCTCATGTAAGATTGAAGTATATTTATTTGATTGATCTTGATGTCTGTGGATTTGAAGGCAATAGGAGATTCCTTGATTACCTGACCATCTATGACCATTGTTTACCTACACTGCAGGTGCTTCTCCATACCAGAGACAAAACCAAAACAAAACAAAACATTTCTCCTGCAAAGAAGCTAGAGTCTAGGCCGGCCATAAATATTTATCACCCTTATTCCTCCTTTAATATCTGTTTGATGAGTAGATTCTGATATCTCAGTTTCCATTGACACAATGCCGTTGTTGACAGAAGTGGTTGGAATAAAATACTTTCCGTGGGGTATAAAATCAGGGGACAAAAAGGAATTGGCCAGGAAAATTCGAGGAGGAGGTAGCTGCAGTCTGTTTTTGTTTTTTTTTTCTTACGTACTTTTTTGGAAAGTAAAAATAACTGGACTATTTCTGACTTCAGGAGTAAACTCCAATGATAATAATTGTATCATCAAAATACTAGAAACCACCAGATCCCCTCGCAGTCCTACAGCTTCACTCTCAATACAAGGTTGCAAGGTGCTGAGAGGTTTCTTAGAGTCGGCGCACATCAACCAGGCATCCAGCCTAAGAAATGAGAAGAGGACTCTGAGAGCAGCCACACGTACAGTGAAGGGAATCTGGAACTTTAATTTTGTTTATAAACACTGGAAAGGGATACTTAATATTTTCCACTTCATGAAAGATAAGTCAACAGACTAGAAAAAGAACAACTGCAAAACCAACCGAAAGGGTTTAATGGAGAGATTCTGCACCATAAAAAAGATCATAGTAGGGAAAGGGTATTCTTTAGAAAAAATTTTAGTAGTACAGTTTAAAAGGTGCCCTTTTTTTTCTTATCGACTAAATTCAGGAAAACATTAACTATATGAAATAAGAAAGAAAAGACAAGATGATGAAACAGCGTAAAAAAGTAGCTAAGAGGGGCATAAAAATTTAAAAAGAGAAAAGTGACTGTGGTGAAAAATACTTCTGTTTAAACTAATATACTTGCAGAATTTACATATGCACCTTGTTATAGGCTGAACTGTGCCCTCCCTAAATTCTGGTGCTGAAGCCCTAATAGCCAAGGTGACAGTATTTGGAGATGGGGCCTTTAAGGAGGTAATAAAGGGTAAATGAGGTCATAAAGGTGGGATTCTGATCCAATAGAACTGGTGTCCTTATAAGAAGAGGAAGAGATGCCAAGCGTGTGTGTTCACAGAGGAAAGGCCATGTGAGGACAAAGTGAGAAAGAGGCTGTCTGTAAGCCAGGAAGAAATTTCTCACCAGAAACCAACCCTGCTGGCACCTTGATCAGGGACTTCCCAGCCTCCAGAACTGTGAGAAAATAAATTTCTGTTGTTTAAGCTAGCTGGTCTGTGGTGCTTTATGACAGCAGCCCTGCCTGACTTAAACAGACCTCAAGCAGTAATAGACAGAACTGGAATGTAGAAAATTGAAAGAGTAAGGTGAAAGAATAATTTCAGAATCTTTTTTTCGAATGTGGAGGAAAGTAGAAACTAATCTAAAGAAGCGAGTGGGGAGATCTAAGTCGTGGGAGAGAGAGAAAGAGAGAATGGTGACCCAACATTGATAGGTATTGGTATATATTTTTGATAAGAAAAATATAATGAAAATAGCTAAACAATAAATGTTTAAAAACATTTGGAGGATACATCTAAACAGCAAAGTTTACTGATGAAAAAAGGCCCCTCACAAGCAAAAATATTTAATTATAAGGCACCAGCACTTTCGGTGATATCATAATATTGGACAATTTCAAGATTAAAGAAAGACTTTTAAACCTGTGATTCCCAAACTTCATGGTGAGCTGCCTTGGGGCATCACCATAAACCCATAGGGGCACAACGGGATATTTTACATTTTTCAGGGAAACTGAACAATCTTTCAGATGCTGTGTAAATTATTAGCTTAAGGTAGTTCATAAGTTCAATTTTTGATTACACTAATTCCTTTTTATGATTTCATATCTTTGTGAAATTGGATTTTTTGGTGGGTGCTCTGATAAAAAACACATACCACATGAAATTCAATGTGGAACAAGAAACGAGGCTGGAGGTGTCCAACCTGATTCCAAGGTTTGAGAAGTTGTGCTGTGATGAACAGGCAGACACATTTGTGATTATGTAACTGTGGTCATTAAATAATTTAAGGGTGGCTAGTAAGCAATATTAAATTATTTAAGGGTGCTGTGAACCAAGGAAGTTTGGGAACCTCTAATCAAACAGGAAGGCATTTGGGCAGGAAAAAAAGAGAGGAAAACAAAGCCATTTATTATAAAAATAATACAAATTAGCTTGTCTCAGTCTTCTCCCACAAGAGTAAACTCCAAATGACTAATGAAGTTTATATTAACATGAATTAGTAATTAAATTAATCTCATTCATCTTCAAATCTTTGGTGAGGATATGTTCGTCATATATATTTTCTCAGCTCTTGAATGTCTACTATCGCTTTTAGTTGAGAGGAATCACTAAAACGTATTAACACAAGATGAACTTAAACTAAACAAGATCAACTACTCAGCAGTAGGGAAGAGCGTGATGTAAGTGTGCTGGGGGCCAGTATTGAAGGCACAGTTTTCCACATATATGGTTTCCAATCCATTTAAAAACACAAACTATTTTAAAAGAAGATAAAGAATTCAAAAATATAATTAAAAAATAAAAATATGTATCTATACCCTTACTTTTTCAGATGATAAATACTAATATAATTAATACAAACATTTTATCTATTAAATGCATATTAAAATGTATTTTTTCATGCTTAGTTGAGAAAATATCATGTGCCAAATGCTTCTAAGGTATTGAGTCAATTTCTCTATGTGCAAAGGTTTTCTGAGATATTTTGTTTACACTCTAGCTTATTTAGAAAATGAACTTTTAGAACTTGAAGCAATTTTCAGTGCCGTTAATATATGAATGATGATAAATTGAAAGGAAAAGAATTCAAATGGATGTCATTACATTTGACTTTTGAGATTCCAAAGCCAAATATATAGCAGAAAAATATACGAATATCTGACTTTCATTAGTTAGTGTTGCGTTTAGTAATATAAATTTATGGAATAAAGATATTAATAAAAGTGCAAGTAAAAATTAATATTCTTCCCAGCTACTTTAAAGTGCTGGATATATCTAGACATATTTATAACATGCATTTAATGATTTTATAAATAGCAAATTATAACTTGTTAGGCATATGCAGTTGGCCTTTATTCTTTTTTTCCCCCAATTATTTTCTTGAGGTTATTATGGTTTATGACGTATAATTTCAGGTATACATTATTGTTTATCAGTTTCTGTATAGACTGCATTGTACTCACCGCCAGTAGTCTAAATTTTACCCATCACCATACACATGTGCCCCTTTTGCCCACCCCTAGACACCCATCCCTCTGGTAACCACTCATCTGTTCTCTTTCTCCATGTATTTGTTTATCTCCCACATAAGGAATGAACTCGTATGGTATTTGTCTTTCTCTGTCTGACTTATTTCACTTAACATAATACCCTCAAGGTCCATCCATGTTGTTGCAAATGGGGCTATTTTGTCTTTTTTATGGCTGAGTAGTATGCCATTGTGTGTGTATATATATATATGTATATGTATACATACATACTACATCTTCTTTATCCATTCATCAGTTGATGGGCACTTGGGTGGCTTCCACATCTTGGCTATTGTGAGTAATGCTGCAATGAACAGAGGGGTGCATAGGTCTCTTTAAATTATTGGTTTCAAGTTCTTTGGATAAATACCCAGTAGTGGGAAGCTGGATTGTATGGTATTTCTATTTTTAATTTTTTGAGAAATCCCTGTACTTTTTTCCACAGTGGCTGCACCAGTTTGCGTTCCCACCAACAGCGTATGAAGGTTTCCTTTGCTCCACATCCTTTCCAAAATTTCTCATTTTTTTGTCTTGGCAATTACAGCCATTCTCACAGGTATAAGGTGATATCTCATTGTAGTTTTGATTTGCATTTCCCTAATTAGTGATGTTGAACATCTTTTCATGTGCCTGTTGGCCATCTGTATATCTTCTTTGGAAAAATGTCTGTTCATATCATCTGCTCATTTTTTTTTTCCTGAGGAAGATTCACCCTGAGCTAACATCCACTGCCACTCTTCCTCTTTTTTTTCTTTTAAGTGAGCTGCTGTTGCATCATGGCCATTGACAGACAAGTGTCTGTAAGTCCATACCCAGGAACCAACCCCAGGCCACCAAAGAGGAACATGCTGAACCTAGCCACTAGGCCACCAGAGCAGGCCACCTGTGTCCATTTTTCGATAGGGTTGTTTGTTTCGCTGTTGTTGAGTTGTATGAGATCTTCATATATTTTTAAAATTAACCCCTTCTCTGATATATGATTTGCAAATAGTTAATCCCAGTTGGTGGGTTGTCTTTTTGTTTTGCTCATGGTTTCCTTTGTCTTGTAGAACCTTTTTAGTCTGAGATACTCCTGTTTGTTTATTTTCTCTTTCATTTTCCATGCCTGAGTAGACTTGGTATTCAAAAAGCTACTGCTAAAACGAGTGTTAAAGAGTGTACTACCTATATTTTCTTCTAGCAGTTTTATGGTTTCAGGTCTTACATTCAAGTCTTTAATCCATTTTGAGTTAACTTTTCTGTGTGGTGTAAGGTAATGTTCTACTTCCATTCTTTTGCACATGGCTGCCCAGTTTTCCCAACACCATTTATTGAGGAGACTTTCCTTTCTCCCTTGTATGTTTTTGGCTCTGCTGTCAAAGATTAACTATCCATAGATGTGTGGTTTTATCTCTGGGCTTTCACATCTGTTCCATTGATCTCCGTGTCTGTTTTTGTACCAGTGCCATGCTGTTTTGATTACTGTAGCTTTGTCATATATTTTGAAGTTAGGGATTGTTCTACCTCCAGCTTTGTTCTTTTTTCTCAGGATTGCTTTGGCTATTTGGGGTCTTTTGATGTTCCATATAAATTTTAGGATTTTTTGCTTTATTTCAACAATGTTATTGGGATTGCATAGAATCTGTAGATTGCTTTCATTAATATGGACATTTTAACTGTGTTTATTCTTCAAATCCCTGAGCATGGAATATTTTTCCATTTCTTTACATCTTCTTCAATTTCTTCCAATAATGTCTTACAGTTTTCAGTTATAGACCTTTCACTTTCTTAGTTAAATTTATTCCTAGATATTTTTATTTTTTTTCTTGAAATTATAAATAGGATTGTATTCTTGACTTCTCTTTCTGCGAGTTTGTTATTAGTGAATAGAAATGCAACTGATTTTTGTAAGTTGAGTTTGTACCCTGCAATTTTGCTGCAGTTGTTGATTATATCTAATAGTTCTCTGGTGGATTTTTTAGGGTTTTCTACATGTAGAATCATGTTATCTGCAAATACCAAGAGTTTCACTTCTTCCTTTACAATTTGGATACCTTTTCTTTTTCTTGCCTAATTACTCTGGCCAAACCTCTAGAACTATGTTAAATAAGTGTGGGCACCCTTGTCTTGTTCCTGTTCTCAGAGGGATGGCTTTCAGCTTCTCACTGTTAAGTACGATATTGGCTGTGGTTTGTCAAATATAGTCTGTATTATGTTGAGGTACTTTCTTTCTATACCCATTTATTGAGATTTTTTATCATAAATGGATGTTGGATCTTGTTAAATGCTTGAACTGCATCTATTGAGATGATCATGTGATTTTTACTCCTCATTTTGTTAATGTGGTGTATCACATTGATTGATTTGAGGATGTCAAACCATCCCAGTGTCCCTGGTGTAAATCCCACTTAATCATGATGTATGATCCTTTAAATATTTTGCTGTATTCAGTTTGCCAATATTTCCTTGAGAATTTTTGCAACTATGTTCATTAGGGATATTGGCCAGTAATTTTTCTTCTTTGTGTCATCCTTATCTGGTTTTGGATCAGGGTATTTTGGCCACGTAAAATGAGTTAGGAAGTTTTCATCTTCAATTTTTTGGGATAGTTTGAGAAGAACAGATATTAAATCTTCTTTGCATATTTGATAGAATTCTCCAGGGAAGTCATCTGGTCCTGGACTTTGATTTTTTGGGAGGTTTTTGATTATTGTTTCAATTTCTTTACTTGTGACTGGTATATTCAGATCCTCTATTTCTTCTGGATTCAGTTTTGGGAGGATCCTCTATTTCTTCTGGATTCGGTTTTGGGAGGTTGTATGAGTCCAGGAATTTATCCATTTCTTCTAGATTGTCCAATTTGTTGGCATATAATTTTTCATAGTATTCTTTTATAATCCTTTGTACTTCTGTGATATTGATTTATTTAAGGCTTTTTTTTTCCTCAGTGTGTCTGACTAAGGGTTTGTCGATTTTGTTTATCTTTTCACAGAACCAACTCTTAGTTTCATCAATCCTTTGACCTCAAACTGTATCCCCCCCCCCCCGCCCCTCAGCTCACTCACTCAAGGCTCTAAGTCAAGGAAAAAACAACAATTTGGCTAATTTGGGTTACATGCCCGGGTTTATTGGGACAAGAAGAGAGACCTTTGGAAGGAGAAGGCTGCGTCTAACAACACTATCCACAGGGAGAGGAGGTTAACAAGGTGCCAACATGTAGACGTCCATGTGGGGTAACCAAAAATGACAGTGTTGATTGGAGCAGGCCATTCTGGTCTCAATGGTCCTGCTCAAGGATTTAGTTTGTACCATCTCAGCCCACCACAGTGGTTCTGATAATGTGGACCCTCAGAAAGGATGAAGTGGATTTGCTGTTGTTTTCTTTAGGAGGCTCTAATGCAAATTTATCCACAAGGAGGAGCAACTTATTATAAGACAAAAATAAAAACATGTTTTTTACACATTTTTTCCTGTAACCAAAGTATTTGTTTTACCAGAAAATAATGCACCCAAGGTAAGTTAAGCTGGTTACTTTCTAGTGGCAATTTCTTTCACTAAAGCTATTTTAATCCTCTCTCTAACCAAAATCCAGCTGAAAGTAATTAAAAACTAACATATATAAAGATTTGCTTGTAAATTTTAAAAGTCTTTTTGGGAGTCACTCTATTTCTGACTGAGTGGTTAACAACATGTAGACCAGTGCTTTTCAAAATTTTATATGCCTACAAATTACTACAGGCATCTGTTAAAATGTAGATTCTGGTTGAGTAAATGTGGGTGATTCAGTAGATGCTGCTATTCCATGGACCTTGCATAGCGAGGATGCAGACAAATGTAT
Source organism: Equus quagga (assembly GCF_021613505.1). Classification (NCBI taxonomy): domain Eukaryota; kingdom Metazoa; phylum Chordata; class Mammalia; order Perissodactyla; family Equidae; genus Equus; species Equus quagga. Next base: position 13,948,864 of record NC_060274.1, on the reverse strand, counting down.
TTGGAAAGATGATCAAAATCAAGTGTAACTGAAAATGAAGAGGTAGGAGGGAAAAGCCTTGTAAACCAATATGAGGGCTTTTAATTCTATCTTGAAAGCCTTAGAGTCTGATTTATCATGATTAGATTTTTATTTTAGAATAATCACTCTGGAAGTTTTTGGAGTACGTGTGGCAGGGGTATTGGACTAGAACCAGAGAAACTAAGTAGCAGACAAGAAGTAATAGAGTCATCTGGGCGGAGCCAGACTACAGGATGCTGGCTCAGGGGCCGCAGAGAGCCAATCTACAAAAGACACTAAATTTGACAGAAATACACTGAATTATGGTGCCAGGTAAGCCAGGCTTCTCTACCTGTGACCTTACGCAACTGGTGACATGTAAAGTGATCACGCTTCAAGCAAAGTGGGCTACACTTTTGAGCATAAACAGTATGGCATGCTTTGCTTCTCTTGCCCTATGTCATGATTACTGAATAGTGTTGGAGCATGGAGGTATGTGGTGTGAGGAGCAACTGCAGACCTTATATGTGATCATGAGACCAGCTAACTAGAAGCCCCTTGAAGTCTGAAATTTTTGTTACCACCAGTTTCCTTCTAAACTGAAATAATGCATGGTGTAGTACTGTAACATGGAAACGAGCAGCATATTTTATCATCTAAATATAAGCCTTCAAATATACCTCCCCAAACATGGTCTGATTCATAAAATTGATATACTAGAAAACCAAAAAACATTTTTAGTATATCCAAGTAAGGGATCTCAATCTTTAGTAAATATGAGTGACTAATGTCATCCTGTGATGAATAAAGAAGATTGAAGTAGAACACAATTCCAAATAGGTAAAAATACAATTTCACAGTCAGTAAATGCAAGGAATCTTTTTCTGAACACAAAGAAAGGGACTGTTAGGCTATTTTAATTAATATAAGTTAGGTTCTCTATGCCAACACAAATTAGAGGTTAAACTAATGTTTAAGGAATATTTGCTTGAAGGGGGCCAAAGTAATGACCTGCATTGCCCCCCCCAGGCTTGATGGTAGGTGGGATTTTGAATACATTAATAAGAAATTAAACAATGAAATAAATCAGATAATGGAAATGGATGTCTTCGTCTTCCTTATGGATCCCTCAATGTGCAGAATGCCATCTAACACGTAAAGAGGAGTGGCGAGGCAATACTTCCACTTGAACAGAGATAACTTTAGGAATAACTCTGGATGCTTTTCCCATCTTGATGATTTGATTCTTCTCCTCTTGTGCTTTCCACTATTTTTGGCCCTAGTGAAGAATAGGAGAGTGTGTGTGTGTGCGCACAAGCCTATGTGCCCATATCCTGGGGACAGAGGAGATGATGATGTGAAAGGGAATTTACTATCATCCAGGAAGAGAAAGTCAAATCTTCCATGGGAAAAGTGGAAGGATGGAGGGAATTCATACAGCTGGTATTAAGGGGCTGTACTTAGTTTCGCATTTGGGAATGTGGGGAGAGATCACTTCACAGTGTGCAATAGGGCAACCCCAGTATGTGAGGAGTGGTGATAGTGTGTTCAGGCAAAGAAAAGAGTAAAGATAGTGTTCCTGCATGCCTATTCTTTCTAAACTCTCATGTGGCCTAGAATGGATTTAGAAATTCTCAGTGGAGTAGGGAAAGAAGCTGAGTTTGGAACCTGCAGGCCTTTTCTGTAGAAAAGAGCAGTGTGAACTCAGAGCAGAGATAAAGATGTGCTGCCTAGGCAGGAGCCAAACAGATGATATGGCCTGAATCATGGTGGTCTGAATCAGGAAGCGGCCACTAGGCTCTGAGCTTCCTGGAAGAGCAGACCACTACATTCATTGGCATTTACTTCAGGAGTAGAAGCCAGCAGGGTGCCAGTGACCAGGAAGGAAAAGCACATTGTATTACAAGAGCAAGTGGGGACCCAGAACACAGGACAAGATCCTGCACATGGATCCAAGGGCCAGGCTCCCTTCTGGCACGATTAGGTACAAGCATTCCCATATATCCGGATGCCATCTTGAATTAAAATCTAATTTGAGGCTTAAATACTTTAAGAAAATGGTTGCTTCTTAAAAGTAACTATGCCTTACACTATTTTAAACAAGAACTTGATAATTTCTTTGAGTTTTACTTGATTAAGAACTAAACAAATGTGACATTTAAATTCCAATTCTAAGAAGCTTTGTTTTCTAACCTTTAAATTAAAGAAAACTTCAGTTTAAATTCAAACTGCTCATTAGAGAAAACTAAGAAATGATCCTCCTTAGCACGAGGTGGATATAGTGTCATGATTATTCCTATTTTACGTGATAAAGATAAGTTATTGTGCTTGTGAAATAGAATGTAGTGCCTAGAATTTTAAACTTTTTCATTTTTCTCAAATCTGTTAACAACTGGAATCTAGACAGTACTGCTGCGTTTAATTATTTCCTTTCTGCAGCATGTTAGCTTGGATGATTTTTACATTGTGGAGGGCTTTAAATATCTGAAATTATCTTTCAGGAGAAGTTGGTTTGCTTGTGATTTGTATATTTCTCCCTGTGTAGGACTTTAATTTTTACACGGGTATGGTCCTAATGATATATGAGAAGGGTGGATAAACGACTCTCTTTTGGGGGTTTTATAAGGCTACTCCTTAGCACATTGGAAAAACTCATTTGCTAAATGGACCCTCACTGTACTATGAGTTGTTTACTTTGCTCTTTTATGTAAGTTCCTGCTTAGTTCCGGTGTTAACCTGACTTGGGTCATTTCTCCTAATCTCTCTTTTCGTAGCATAAAAATGTCCATTCAGGCACCTGACAATCCTGTGAAAAGACAAATCAAATGACTTTCAGGTTATTTTTATTTTAGTATGCTCTTTCTAAAGCTGATCTTCTGAGAGCCTTTCTTTTATCGTCTGTGAAATAGGAGTTACTCCTTGGGAAAAGGATTTTTAAAAATTGAATGAAACCATTCTGGCCACTTTTTTCTCTTTATTGTTCATGGTTAGTATTTTTCTTAAAATAATTTGAAATGTAAAAGGACTCTCAAATAAATTGGGGGTGTTGTCTATATTTACTTAACTAGTATATTTTTAGAGTGAGTATGCTATATACTATTCTTGTTCAAAATCTTTTCCCCAGAGAAATAAATAAGCGCATCTAAGAGAAATAAAATGATGCAGAATTTAAAAGGCTATTGTTGAGATTTTATTTTTTTCAGCAATTAATAAACATGCCTTCACATGGAGGTGTATTTGTCAATCACACAGAAAATTCCTTGCAAAAATGAGAAAGATCAGTACGTGTCTCACGTTAAACACGGTGTAAATGATGCCACCTGCGTTACTAGGCACCAACAGCAGACGGCGCTAAAACACTGCAGTTAGTGATCTGGGTGGTATTCGCAGCCCTTTTCGCACATATGGCTAAACTGAAGGATTGACAGGGGTACACTGTAACTACCTTTGATTTTAGCGGTGTTTAAATACAGGATATTTCCTCTTTTCTTTCTGAACATGAGAGAGCACACTTCACAAGGGAGCTCAAGAGCTCACTTCGTTCCTCTTTGTCTCTTTCGTTCTTGATAGCAGAAATTAGTGTTTGGGTACCTGTGATGGAAGGAAAGAAATAGCTGGCTAGATCTGTTTAAATTAATCACTGGCCATGAACCTTAGGAGAGTGACAGGAAGGAAAGATCCTCAGGCTGAAGTTCAGGGATAATTTACACAGGATTAGAAGTGTGCATTCCTGGGGTGTGGCAGGGGGAAGAAATGCAATTTTTAAAACCTCCCCCAAAATATGAGCTATTTTTCTCTGATGCTGTTTTTTTTTTTGAAAGCAATAAAATGGTAGATTTTGAGACGATATATTAGGATAAATACAAAAGTTTTTAAGAAAAGGAGACGTTGTATCATGCTGCTTCTCGAGTTAGAATAGAAGGAGTGAGGGATCATTGCTGTGTTATGGGTGAAAATTGTGTGATGGAGAGCAATCATAAAGTTAGGCATAATCCTATCATGGCTTTTTAAATTTTTTAAAAAGATTTGTTTATTAGTAAGGAAACAAACACTGGATGGAGTATTTCTGTTTTAAATTATATGAAAATCTCTCTGTATAGTCATAAGCATTATCAACATTTTCTTTTTTGCTTCTGATATTAACTGATGGTCTATCATTGGAGATAGATCAAAAGAGCTCAGTGACCACCGATCACTTATGCTAATGGACTATGCCCAGGTCCTGTGTAGACTTGGGCTCTGTGTTCTCTGAGGCTATCTAGAATTCTGCAATCATATGATTTTATGACAATGAAAATCATTTGATAGTAATCATGAAGATGTCATCAGGAATATTGATTCATTTAAGTGTCTTAAGATGTGACCACCTGGAAGTAAATTTGTTTCTTAATGACTGTATTATGTTGGATATTCTCAGAAAAAGTTTGTTAAAGAATAAATTACAAAACTTCAAAAATGTATTACTATTCGGGGCTGGCCCCGTGGCCGAGTGGTTAAGTTCGCGCGCTCCGCTGCAGGCGGCCCAGTGTTTCGTTGGTTCGAATCCTGGGCGCGGACATGGCACTGCTCATCAGACCACGCTGAGGCAGCGTCCCACATGCCACAACTAGAAGGACCCACAACGAAGAATACACAACTATGTACCGGGGGGCTTTGGGGAGAAAAAGGAAATAATAAAATCTTTAAAAAAAAAAAAAGTATTACTATTATATTTTCTGTTCATTAGATAAAATAAGAGAACACACAAAAACAAATTTTTGACATAGAAATTAAATCAATTTAGTGGAAGTAATTTATTCGTTAAGAAATATGATAGTTGGGAATCTCAAAAAATATGTATAACGGATGATTTATTTTGGATTACCTTGAGAAACACTCTAATATTTATTACTTTGAATTTTATTGCATGTCAATTAAGTCACATTTATCACCAAAGATCTGAAAAAATAACACAAAATTTTGGAGTCTCTCTGTCTTCCTAGAAATAATCACAGAAAAAGGTAAAACAAACTAATTAAGCATAGGAAATGTTATTCTTAGGCATAACATATTTCTGCAAATTTTCTAGAGAAGGTAATTGATGACAGCACTCCAATTACTTTGTTAAGATTAAAACAACATAATTACTATTTGATAGTGACTAACGATATTCAATATTTTTTCTCAGGGTCTTTTTTCTGAAAATGAAAACTTTGTATAATCACTTAATAAAGTGCCATTTCAGGAGATAAAAGTTAATAAAAACCATGTTTTACTCTACTGCTGATACAGAAAAAAACATTTTCAATTTTTAAATTTTTTTTTTCGGGAGGGGGTCAATTCTAATAACAAGGCTTTGAAAAGACTAAGATTTTCAAAATGTCTTCAAACTCAACTTACAGTATTCTTGTAAACACAATAGAAATTTGAAAGTAATGAGCTTTAATAACCAAATTAAATTAGCACAATTGCAATTTTTTTTGAATCAACATTCTAAAATTTTTAAATTTATTTTTTGGTGAGGAAGATGGTTCCTGAGCTAACATCTGTTGCTAATCTTCCTATTTTTGCTTAAGGAAAATTGTCACTGAGTCTACATCTGTACCAGTCTTCCTCTGTTTTGCATGGGGGATGTCACCACAGCATGACTTGATGAGCAGTATATAAGTATGTGCCCAGGATCCAAACCTGTGAATCCTGGGCTGCTGAAGTGGAGCATGCGAACTTAACCGCTACACCACTGGGCCGGCCCAGAATCAACTTATTTTTTCATATTGCATGTAGTTTTAAGTATATATTTAGTAGTTTGATTTATAGGTTTAAAACTATACTTAGTAGTCTTATAAATAGGTTTAATAGTTTTATGAGTACATAAATTATGGAGAATATGTTTTATTTTCATAAGCTGGTGCCAACTAAAAGAAACAAAAAGAAGCATTCATTATATTTTATTTCTGTTTATTATTGCTCCATATATGGCTGCATGATTTAAAATATTTTGATATTTTATACTTTTATTAGAACACACATTAACACGGACTTTATACATACTTATCTGTATATTTTGGTACTAAAACAAGGAAGACATTGACAAGTACCTGAGGTTGTTTGATTGTTAAAAACTCTATAAGGAGGAGTGACATCAGCAACATGGTGGAATGAGCTGTTCCCTTTATCTCGTCCCCTTAGAACTTCAACTAAATGACATTCATTGTTCAATGGAGGACACCCACCCAACACAACAGGTTGCCTGAGAGACACATGCAGCTATACGAGACATATGCAGCTTCCACCTGAAGGTGGAAAGATAGGCCTCCAGAAAGTAGTGGAGATAGGTGAGCATTCCCTGACCTTTCCCTGGCAGCCCTGTGCACATGTGCAAACACCTTCCCAGCCAGGAGCACCCATAGTGTTGCTGCAGTCCCACAACTGGGAATGCACTTTGGCATGATTGTGAGAAGAGGCAGAGACAGCCCTGAGCTCACGTGCCAGTGCTTTCCTGGCCTGCAGGAGAACCCACCCTGTGGGCACTCCCAATGAGTGGCCCAGGCTAGGACCCCTCAAAGAAGCCCCACCCATGAAGCATGGCAGCTGGTGCAACTGAAAGAAGGCAGTGGCAGATCTACATGCCCATGAATGCTTTCTCGGCCAGGGGGAAAGCCCATAGTACCGCTGCAGTCGCATAAGTGGGAATGAGCCTTGGCATGACTGTAAGTAGTGGTGGCAGTACGGAGCCCATACAAGAATGCTTTCTTGGATGGCTGGAGAGCCCACTGAGCCACTGTGGACCCAATGAGGGGCCCAGGCTTGGACCCCCCAAAGAATCCCTGTCCACTAAGCACAGAAGCTGGTGTAACAATAAGAAGAGGTGGTGGCAGCTCAGAGCCTGCCTGCAAACACTTCCCCGGCCAGTGGGACCACCCACATTTCCCCCAGAATTTCCAGCAGATGGAATGGGATCAGAAACACAGCTCCTGCTTCCTCACAAGGGTAGCAGTTGGAATCTGTGAACGGATACTACCACAAAGGCGGTGGCAAAGGATTAGTTCATCAAACACCATGAAAACTACAGCAACAATTCAGAGCAGAAGGAAAAGGACAAGTCTTCAGAATCCAACCCTGAAGGCACAAAAATTTACAATTTAAATGACAGAGAGTTCAAAATATCTGTCAAAAAGAAACTCAACCAGTTAGAAGAAAACTCAGAAAGACAGTTCAATAAGCTCAAGAATAAAATTAATGAGAAGAATAAATAGAAGATACAAAATATGGAAGATATAAATAAATAGAAGATATAAAAAATAGAAAGAGGGGGCCAGTCTGGTGGCGCAGCAGGTAAGTTCACACGTTCCACTTCAGCCGCCTGGGGTTCGCCAGTTCAGATCCCAGTGTGGACCTACACGCTGCTGGTCAAGCTATGCTGTGGTAGGTATCCCACATATAAAGGAGAGGAAGATGGGCATTGATGTTAGCTCAGGGCCAGTTTTCCTCAGCAAAAAGAGGAGGATTGGTGGCAGATGTTAGCTCAGGGCTAATCTTCCTCAAAAAAAAAAAAAAAAAAGGAAGAAAGATATTCCATGCTCATGGATTAGAAGAAAAAACATAGTTAAAATGTTCATATTAATGAAAACAATGAACAGATTCAATGCAATCCCAATCAGACTCTCCATGACATTCTTCATGGAAATAGAAAAAAGAATCTGAAAATTTATATAGAACAACAACAAACTCTGAATAGCCAAAGCAATTCTGAGAAAGAAGAACAAAGCTCAGGCATCACAATCTCTGACTTCAAACTATATGACAAAGCTATAGTAATAAAAATAGCATGGTACTATACAAAACAGACACAGAGATCAATGGAACAGATGTGAAAGCCCAGAGATAAAACCACACATCCATGGACAGCTAATCTTTGACAAAGGAGCCAAGAACATACAAAGGAGAAAGGAAAGTCTCTTCAATAAACCATGTTGGGAAAACTGGACAGCCACATGCAAAAGAATGAAAGTAGACCATTACCTGACACCACACAGAAAAATTAACTCAAAATGAATTAAATACTTGAATGTAAGACCTGAAACCATAAAACTCCTAGAAGAAAATATAGGTAGTACACTCTTTGACATTAGTCTTAGCATCTTTTTGAATATCACGTCTACTCAGGCAAGGGAAACAAAAGAAAAAATAAACAAATGGCATTACATCAGATTAAAAAGTTTCTGCAAGGCAAACAGAAAGGAAACTCACCAACTGGGAGAAAATATTTGCAAATCATATATCCGACAAGTGGTTAAAGTCCAAAATATATAAAGAACTCATACAACTCAACAACAAAAAACCAAACAACCCAGTCAAAAAATGCACAGAGGATATGAACAGACATTTTTCCAAAGAAAATATACAGATGGCCAACAGGCACATGAAAATATGTTCATCACTAATCATTAGGGAAATGCAAATCAAAACTACATGAGATATCACCTTACACCTATCAGAATTGCTATAATTACCAAGACAAAAGATAACAAATTTTGGAGAGGATGTGCAGAAAAGGAAACCCTCATATACTGTTGGTGAGAATGCAAACTGATGTAGCCCTATGGAAAACAGTATGGAGATTTCTCATAAAATTCGAAATAGAAGTACTGTTCCATCTAGCTATTCCACTACTGGGTATTTGTTCAAAGAACTTGAAATCAAGAATCCAAAGAGATTTATGCACCCCTATTTTCATTGCAGCATTATTCACAATATCCAACATGTGGAAGCAACTCAAAAGGGTTATTGCACTAACTAGAACTTCCAGCACTTGCCCTGTTCCTGATCTTAGGAGGAAAGAATTCAACCGTTCATCATCAAGTACAATGTTATCCGTAAGTTTCTTTGTTAATGTTCTTTATCAATTTGAGTAAATTCCCCTCTATTCCTATTTTTCTGCAAGTTTTTATCATAGAAGTGTGTAGAATTTTGTCAACTGCTTTTTTCTTTTTTTGCGTCAATCGATATGATCGTGTGATTTTTCTTCTTTAGTCATTAATATGATGATCATTGCATTCATGGAATAAGCTCTACTTGGTCAATGTGTATAATTATTTTGTATATTGATGAATTTGCTAATATTTTTGTGTCTTTGTTTATGAGGGATATTGGTTTTTCACTTTCACTCTTTTTTTGTTTATTTTTGGTGTCAGTGTAATAGTTATTTCATAAAATGAGTTGGGAAGTGTTCTCTCCTCTTCTGTATTTTTAGAAGAGGTTGTATAGAATTGGTCTTAACTCTTCCTAAAAGTTTGGTAGAATTCTCCAGTAAAACCATCTGAGTCTGGAAATTTCTTTGTTGGAAATTCTTAAACTATAAAAATTTTCTTAATAGTTTTAGTTCTATTCAAATTATCTCACATTTGATGAGTTGTGGTAGTATTTTTGAAGAATTCTATGTAAGATGTGAAATTTCAATGTGTACAGTTGTTCATAATATTTCCTTATTATCTTTCTGATGTCTGCAAGTTCTATAGTGATAATCCTTGTGTCATTCCAGGGAAAATTTGTGTCTTCTCTCTTTTTTTCTTTGCTAATCTTGCTAGAGGGTTGCCAATTTTATTGATCCTTTCAAAGAAACAGTTCTTCGTTATGTGGGGGATCAGAGTTTGCAACCCCAAAATGTGTCTCTCTGACATGATTATTTTGGGGAATAAAAGACTCAGAAAGAAACTTGGACCTTCCTCCTAACTGCCTAAAATAATTTAAGATAGAAGGCCTGTCCCAAGAAGGAGCTATCACCATAGATAACTCTAAGTGTGGTAGACAGGAAGGCACTAGCAAGCCCATTTTTATCAAAGTTCTCTCTTGGGCTTCATTGTCTCTATATGGCCCAGCAAACTTTTGTCCATTAAACATTTGCTTTTCCATCTCCACGTAAATTGCCTTCCTCCCCTTTGATATCCCAAACCACTGCCCCCAACATCCTCCTTTGTCTTTAGCTAAAGATGGCCTTTAAGGTAGTGGTTTCTGCCATATTGGTGAGTTACTCAGTCTTTCTGGGTTTCTCCCATGTATACATGTTATTAAACTTTGATTTTCTCCTGTTATTCTGCCTCATGTCAATTTAATTCTTAGACCAGCCAGAAGGACCTGGAGGGTAGAGGAATAGTTCTTTCTCCCCTACAGTTGTATTCCTTTTCTTTATTGCTTTTCTGTTTTAATTTTATTCTTTTCTAATCTCACCTTAATTGTTTTCTTCCTTCTAATTGATTTATTTTGCTCTTCTTTTCCTAAGATCTTGAGGTGGGAGCTTAGATTATTTATTTGAAATTTTTCTTCTTTTCAAATGCACGTATTTTGTCTCAACCTAGCTTTAGTTGTGCCCTACAAATTTTGACATCACATTTTCATTTTCATTCAGGTCAATGCATTTTTTTTTTTGAGGAAGATTAGCCCTGAGCTAACTGCTGCCAATCTTCCTCTTCTCGCTGAGGAAGACTGGCCCTGAGCTAACATCCGTGCCCATCTTCCTCTACTTTATATGTGGGACACCCGCCACAGCATGCCTTGACAAGTAGTGTGTAGGCCCACGCCCAGGATCTGAACTGGCAAACCCCGGGCCGTCCAAGTAGAAGAGAGAACTTAACCGCTGCGCCACTGGGCAGGCCCCAGGTCAATGTATTTTTTAATTTCCCTTGAGACCTCTTCCTTGACCCATAAATTATTTAGAAGTATATTATTCAGTTTCCAAATCTTGGTAGATTTTCCTGTTATCCTTATATTATTAATTACTAGTTTGAATCCATTGTGGTCAAGGAACACACTCTGTATAATCTAAATTCTTTTAAAATGTTGAGGTTTGTTCTACAGCCTAGAATAGGAATGACAGATAGAAACATAGATGATAGATGATAGATAGATAGATAGATATAGGCATATAATATGTATGTATATATGTTCCATGGGCACGTAAGTATATATATTCTGTTATTGATGCATGGAGTGTTCTATAAATGTTTGTAAAATTCTGTTTATTGCTGGCGGTTTTTAGTTTTTCTACATGCTATGTCTACCATGTTCTATATCTTGCTGACTTTCTGTCTAGTTGTTGGAGCCTTCATCTATAAGTATAGATTTGTCTATTTATCCTTTCAGTTTTCTCAGTTTTTGCTTCACATCTTTTGCAGCTCTGTTGGTGCCTACATATACAAGATTGCTAATTTTTGCCTTTTTTAACTATATAATGCACCCTCTCTCCTTGGGAGTTTTTTGCTCTGAAGTCTAGACCTAATATTTATGCAGCCATCTCCAATTTCCTCTGATTAATGTTTGCATGATATATCTTTTTCCATCCTTTTACATTCAACCTGCCTCTTGTTATATTTAAAATGAGTTACCTGCATACAGCGTATAATTTGGTCATATTTTTTAAGTCACTCTGTCGGTCCCTGTCTTTTAGCTGCTGTGTTTAGACTATTTCAGTTTAATATACTTATCCATATGTTAGAACTTGTCTGCCATTTTATTTTTTTGTTTCCTGTTGTCTATTTTTAATTTCTCTGCGTTTTTCCCTGACTTCCTGTGGATTAAAAGAACATTTTTTGTAATTCCATTTTGATTTATCTACAGTGTTTTAGATGTTTTTAGTAACTTTGTCTAGCTTTTTGTGACTGTTCTATCGATATCTAAATCTACATATCTTATCACAGTTTACAAATGTCATTTTACCAGTTTGAGTAACATATCGTAAAGTCACCTTCCTTTGTGTCACTTTATCATTCTCCCATTATAATATAATCATTTTAAACATTTTTCTACAAACATCTAAAACCCTTCGCATAGTGTTATAATTTTTGCTTCCACTGTCAAACATAATTTTGAAAACAAGAGGAGAAGAAAAGTCTATTGTATTTTACCCATATTTTTGGACACCTCTTTTTTCTTCCCTCCTCATATTCCCGTTTCTTCTTTTGTCGTTTCCTTTTTGTTTTCTTTTTTTTTTTTGGATAACTTCAGCCATTCTCTTAGGTTAAGTCAGCTGATGGCAGATTCTCTTCATTTTCTTCATCTGAGAAAATTTTAATTTCTCCCCTTCACTCCCCAAGGATATTTCCCCTGGATGTAGGATTTAGGGTTGACAGTTCTTTTCTTTCAGCACTTGAAAAATATTTGTCAATTTCTTGTCTTCTATGGTTTCTGACGAGAAACTGCTGTCATTCTAATTATTTTCATCCTCAAGGTAAAGTGTCATTGTTCTATGACTGCTTTCAACATTTATTTTTTTTAATTATGGTATGCTGTGGTGTGAATTTCTTTGGCTTTATCCTCTTTAGGTTTTGCTCAGCTTCTTGAGTCTGTATGATTATGTCTCTTGCCAAATTTGGGAAGGTTCAGTCATAATTTCTTTGAGTACTTTTTCAGATCTGGCCTCTTTCTCCTTTCTTCCTGTGACTCCAATGACATAAATGTTAGATCTTTTGTTATAGTTCCACCTGTCCCTGAGGCTCAGCTGATTTTTTTGAGCCTACTTTTTCCCTATTATTGAGATGGTATAATTTCTGTTATTCTGTCACCCAGCTCACTGATTATTCCCTGTCACCTACATTCTTGGTTGAGTTCATTCACTGAGCTTTTAATTTTGGTTATTGTATTTTAAGTTTTAAAATTTCCATTTAATTCTTGTCAAAAGTCCAGGAACAACAAAAGTTAAAACCATATCAGCAAAATAGTATTTAGTAAGAGTTTATTATGCATATAGGAACAGTTCATGAACTGGGAGCTTTCAAACTCAAACTTGATATGAAGCTCAGAGGCATGATGTTACAGGATGGCTTATAAAGTGGAAGTGAGGAAGTCATTTAGCCTTTATAATGATTGGTTATTAAAATGGGGGTTCTAGATGGCAGGAAATTGGTTAAAAGTGATTATCTTATACCATTTTTAGAAGATGACTTAAATTTCTTTTATGGTTATCAGAGGAATTTATAAGAAATAACCAGTTAAATTTTGCTTAAGTTCATGAAAAAATTAGATTTAGTTTTGCTTCCATGGCTTAAATGATTTTGTCTGTTTAGGGAATTTTCAAGTCTGGTTTCCATTTTATTTTATTTTAATGTTCTTTATAGTTCTATTTCTTTGCTGAGACATTCTTTATTTTCATTATTTCAAGAGTTTTTGTAATTGATCATTGAAGCATTTTTATCATGGTGTGGTGGCTTTAAAATCCTTCTAAGATATGGGGCTGGCCCCGTGGCCGAGTGGTTAAGTTCGCGCGCTCCGCTGCAGGCGGCCCAGTGTTTCGTTAGTTCGAATCCTGGGCGCGGACATGGCACTGCTCATCAGACCACGCTGAGGCAGCGTCCCACATGCCACAACTAGAAGGATCCACAACGAAGAATATACAACTATGTACTGGGGGGCTTTGGGGAGAAAAAGGAAAAAATAAAATCTTAAAAAAAAAAAAAATCCTTCTAAGATAATTCTAACATCCCCGTCATCTCAGTGTTGGCATGTATTGGTTGTTCTTTTTCATTCAGTTTGAGACCTTCCTAGTTCTTGGTATGGTGTAAATCTTTAATTCAAGTCTGAACATGTTTGTACTATATTATGAGACTCTGGATCTTATTTAACTGTCCTATTTTAACTCTCTTCTTCTGACACTGCTCTGGCGGGGGACAGGGGGCATTGCCTCATTACTGCCAGTTGAGGTTCCTAACTTGTTGACACATTAGGTGGGGGCTACTCCTTGTTACTGCTGGACGGAGTGGGTGTTCCCACTGCCCATCTGGTCTTCCCTGGCACTGTGGTAGGGTTGCCTAGTTACCATTGGCAATGGTCATAATTCTGATTCTTTCTACTCTTCTGACAGCACCCCAGCAGGGAGGAGCCTCATCACTTCGAGTGGCGGTAGAAGTCCGTGTTTGCTACTTGTTCTGTAGTGACACCACGGGGAGGGCCACATAACCAGCCATCAGGGCAGCTGGTCCTGGCTCCCTGCTTGGCCTTCTCAGACACTCCTCTGGCAGGAGTGTTGAAGCTCCTCTTTACAAATTCACAAGGACGGAAGTCTAGGCTTCTTACCTGGTCTTCGCTGCATGAGTAGGGGGAGGCACAGATTTTTCTTGGTTGTTTGGCTGAAGTAGGGTGGTTATGGTCTACAACTTTTCGATCTTTCTAGGCTGCCCCTTTCCTTGTCCTTTGGCAAGAGAAAGCAGGCATTTTTTCTTTGGTACCTATTGGCATCGACAGGTTGTTGGCGCCTTCAGCTCTAAGTGTAGGCTAAAAGAAAAACTGTGGAATTCACAGCTGTGTCGTTTATTGGTCTTGACATCTCTGGCTTGTTTTTTCTCCATCTTTCAGGGTCTTCTTGTTTTAAATATAATGTCCAGGGTTTTTAGTTGTACTTAGCAGGAGGACCAGAAGGAAGTATGTCTAGTCCATGTTCCCAGAAGTGCAAGTCTGTCTCAAGCACACACTTGTTTTCATGTGTAACTGCTTTATTAGGGGGGATTTGGGATCTACCATCTTTAACTAGCTGTTTCCTTTCTCTGACAGAAATTGACAGGTAAGATAGATTTTGCAGTTCATCAAAACAACCAAGCCAACAAGAACACTAACACGAATTAATGCTTCCTGAAGTAACACCTCTCTTTTCAGTTGCCTTCAACATGTTATTTCTAAGTGCACAGCCCTTTTCAGAACTTCAAGTTTGCATCCAGGAAGAGGTTTTCCCATTTGTGTTTAGAGGCTATGATGTCTCTCAGATCACTGACTTTGCTATAACTATTTTAGCCTAAATTCTCCAGTCAGGATATAGGGTGATATTGTAACACTGTGACTCTCAGCTGAGGGCTATTTTACCCCCAAGGAGGGCATTTGGAAACAACTGGAGAAATTTTGGGTTTTCACAACTGAAGGAGGAATGTTCTACTAGCTGCTGGTGGTAGAGGCCAGGGATGCTGCTAAACATTTCAAAGTGCACAAGACGTACAGTCTCAATAAAGAATTACCCAGTCCAAAATGTCAATAAAGATGAGGTGAAGAAACTCTGCTGTAACACACTCTCTTACTAGATAAACTAGTACCTATTATTCAGCAAATAACAGGTGAGAATTGCCCTCTGAGAAAGCCACCTTGGCAGATACTGCAGCTTTCAATGCAGACCAGAGGATCAGTAGAAGCACCATAGTCTAAGAGAGAATTTATATACGATAAAGATTAATATTCCCAAAACAATGTCACGTTTTAGAAAAAGACACTCAAATAAATTTATATAAATGAAACACATTAAAATAGTTGCTTATGATGGTGGGGGAGAAGAATAGGAATTGGCAATAGGAGAAAAATTGGAATAAATAGAGCAAACAAGAGAAGGTTCTAGAATAGACAAAATTAAGATGATTTGGAATGAACTGAATTTCTTTTTTTTTTTTTTAACTCAGTAGCTGCATTATTAAAATAGCGGTATTAGAAACCAGGTCTCCAGAATAAAATAGAAATCAAAAATATTATTTTCCTGTAGCTTATACTTCTTACTATGTACAAAGCAATGCAGTAATAACAGCAGAGGGACTAAAGTTCCAAAGCATAATTTTTACCCTTGAAGAACTTAGACCAAGTTTTAGATAAAATGTATAATTATAAGAAATATTCAGAAAATATAATAACAGATTGAAATCAAGTTTATATTAACTATAGAATTGATGTCTCAATGCCATGCTTACATAATTGCCAAATAGCTGACTTAAACTAACAAAAATTTCTATATGCCATTCATGCAAATAATATGAATCGAATATCTACTATGTGCCAAATTCGAGGTGTATCAGCTAACAAAACAGACAAAAATTTATAATCTCATGAAGCTGATATCTATCTGGGGGTGTGAGACTGTAAGCAATAAACATGATGAATAAGTACAGTGCTGTGTAGAAAGTATTGGAACACAATAAACGTTTTTGGAAAAATAGAGCGGTATAAGGGAGGTTGAGAGTGCTGAATGTGGAGGTTTGGGATGCAAAATTTAAAGTAGGTGCTTAGAGTAGACCTCACTGAGAAAGCGGCATTTGAACACAGATCTGAAGAAGATAAGACAGTTAACTGTGGATGCCTGTGAAGAGTGGTCTGGGTTATAGAGAGATGGTGAAAACTGCAGGTGGAACAGTTTTGGGGAAAGAGTCAAGCATTCATTTTTGGACAAGTTAAGTTTGAGATGTCTGTTAGACATCCAAGTGGAGATGTGGCGTAGGTGGTGGATATATGAGTCTGGATTTCAGGAGAAATGGCTAGGCTGAAGATACTATTTGGAACTCATTGACATATTATTTTTAAAGCTATACTTCCCTGTGAGCTCTCTAATGGAGCTACGGTGAAACAAAAGCAAATCCAGGATCCTGGAGGCCAAGTGAAGAAAGTTGGAAGAAGGGAGAGATTGATGGAGTCAAATGCTGCTGACCCAAAAATGACAAAAATAATGAAATTATAACACAAGACCTCTCTGTTTGTATGTCTATATTTTGGTTTCTTAAGCATGTTATTTTTAAAATATATTTTTAAATGGCTTAGCTATTTTTAGAGCAGTTTTGGGGTTCACAGCAAAATTGAGAGGCAAGTACAGAGAGTTCCCATATAACTGCTACCCCCATACATGCATAGCCTCCCTCATTATTAACATCCCCTGCACAGTGGCACATTTGTTACAATTGATGAACCTGCATTGATGTATTATAATCACCCAAAGTCCACAGTTTACATTAGAGTTCACTCTTGGGGTTATATATTGGGTTTGGACAAAAATACAATGACATGTATTCATCCTTATACCATCATACAGAATATCTTCACTGCCCTAAAATTCCTAAAAAGACCTTTTAAGAAAGGTGTTATAAATGTGCTCACAGATTTGAAAGAAAACTTGAACGTATGAGGTGAAAAATAGAAGATGTAATAAAATATGCCAACTAGAATTTATAGAGATGAAAAATACAGTTTATCTTAAAAAATGTCCTAGATAGGATCTACAGCAGATAAGAAAATCTGCTAAATAAAAGATCGTTGGATTTGAATACATAACAATAGGACTATTGAAACTGAAACAAGAAGAAATTAATAGAAAACAAAAAGGAACAGAGCCTCAGTGCCCTGTGAGACGATGAATGGTCTAACATGCATTCAATTGGAGTCCCAGAAAGGGAAGAGAGAGTAGAGATACAGGCTCTCACTGGAAGCTTGTCTTTGGAGTCATTTTCAGTCATGAGTTAGATGCTGTGTAGACAGTGTACTGTGTGCTCTAAACTTTAGGGGAATCCTGTTATGCTCTGTGTCTCCTTGTTTGAGATGGTGTGGGGAGGCATATACACTGAGAATTCTCTCCAAAGAAATTCTTTCTATTGGCTTCTTCACTGCAACATTTTTATTTCCTGAATGTGGCTTGAAGGTTACCTAACCTGTTTTTAACCACTTTATTTGCAAGTCCAACATAGGTGGTGCAGCACTTCATTTTGGAATGTGGGAGTACCTACAGTCATCGTTTTGTTTCAAGCTTCTGAGACCCTTTCCAAAATTTTAACCTAATACTACACTACATTGTGCTAAATCCTGAACAATTCCTTGACCTCAGATTAAGAGTAGTGATATCATGAAATTAACTCTTTTAAGTTCCTAGGTTACCATTATTAGTGTTATATATGTGCTTTGAGATTCTTACAAAATGAGATGTGATATAAATACAAATTGATAATAATATTTGAGCATAGTCTTATAGAATATATGTAAATAACTTTGATGATTACTAAAAATCAATTTGAACTGATCAAACTCTGCGAATATAATGTTACTGTTTTAGAATTTTTTTAAAAGCTAAAATTACCTGTAATCTTTGGTTGCAATTTCCATCATAAGAAAATGACCTTCCAGACCCTATAGTCTATCATGTGCTTCTTTCTTTTACCTTCAGACTTTTGTTGCTAGACTACTTCTCTGCCTGGAATAACTTTCCTCAATTTTATTCTCCTACATGATCAGATAAGACTTCTTCTTCAAGCTTAGGTTTCAGTTTCATTTGTCTCACTAAATTTTTCTGAATTTCTCTATTTAAACTTTTCTTTTTCCCCCTAATTGCTATAAAAATTCTAGTTTGAACTATGTAGCTTGGCTGTTACTATGAACTATGACATGTTATGTTTCTTGAGTTTTCCATAGTTCTTGAGGAACTATACAGAAGTTCCTGAGAGAGATGGGTACACAATACAGGATAACAGAGTGTAGTCAACCGGGAGGGTGGGCTGGATGCTCAGAGAACTGGATGGCATCCTTGTTTTGATGAATTCCATACTGTTCAGCTTCCTCTTCTTAAACAGGAAACACCTCCCCAACTCTCGTCTTGCGGTATCAGAAGTCTGATTTTTTTTTTCATTACATCAAGAATGGTTCCATCTCTCAAGAATGACTTTAAAATAAGTAAGATTTCAAAGGCTGGTACATGAACCAAAATAGTTATGTATTACTTTATAATAAGAATTACGAAAGCCAAGAGGACTGTAAATTATGTTTTCTAACTAACATACTCTTTCCCTGAAAAGATATGTGAGAAGCCAAGTTATAATTAGAAGGAAGCTTGATGAATATGAGATCCAAATCAGCTAGGTGAATTTATACGATTTTAATAATTTGTGCATTAGGCTAGGAAAGTCTGATGCATTTATTTCTACAGCCAAGAGCTACCAATGTGGCCAGGCTGCTCTTGTTTTGGGGCCAAAGTTCTCTCTTTCCTGGACAATTAGAATAGTACTCTTGGTTTTACTTTGATAATATTCCTTTTTATATCCTATCTGGGCAGAGAGAAACAATCCTTCTTCAGATAATATATTCAATTAGGTAATAAGTTTTGCAGGCCTTGGAGATGTTCAGATTTTTTTTGTTTTTTTTTTTGTGAGGAAGCTAACATCTGTTGCCAATCTTCCTCTTTTTGCTTGAGGAAGAGTGTCCCTGAGCTAACATCTGTGCCAATCCTCCTCTATTTTATGTGGGATGCTGCCACAACATGGCTCGACAAGCAGTGCTAGGTCCGTGCCTGGGGTCCGAAACTTTGAACCCTGGGCCACAGAAGCGGAGTGTGTGGACTTACCCACTACGCCACCAGGCCGGCCCCTATCTGGGACTCTTCATGACAACAACTTCTTCAATAATATGTTTCTTGACAGATTGTAAATTGGTAAGTGTAGAGCCACATCTGATATGAGTCTAGGACCTCTCTTAAATACCTAACATAGTTCAGGGCCTTTGATAAACAATTAATGCATTTATGTTTGATTAATAATGAAAAGTACTGACCAAGTATTTTTTATTTTGATTGGATGTCTCCTGTCTACAGGAAATATTCTCTAGTAATATCCACGATTGAATCTTGAACTTTCATAATTATTCATGGTTTTCCTTCGTAACATCCCTAGTCATGTTTCTTATTTAATGTAGAAATTACTTACATTGCTGTCATTAACTATTTCTAGAATCTTCCCCTTCTAGCTCCAAACTACCCTCATTTTCTACCTCCTGATGACACTCTATCTTATGGGTTCAATTTCTTTCAAATCCCACTTTTTAAAAGAAATCTTTCAAGTATATATAGTGAACAGAAAGACTCTAATTTCTCCCATGTTTGTTCATTATATTTCCTTTCATTCCTAATAGCAAGAAAAGTAATTTTAAAAAAAGAAAGAAAAGTTGAAAACTGAAAACATAGTAAAATAATTGTAATGTTTGATCTCTCCCTTCTTCTCTCTCTATGTGAACCTATGTGAACATAAGCTACATTATGTATATACATGGGCAAACTCAATAAATGCAATGTAGACCATAAACATTATAATTAACACTCGTGCAGAAACAAATGTGTCCATGTAGTATACATATAAAATTTTGTGAAATATGTAAGTCGCCATGTATCTTAATGATAATTATTTTCTTAGAGCTAATATATATTATATAACAGAACTTGTTATTGCAGACAAATATAAAGCAGTTAGAAAATATGAGTAGCACAGGAAAATATGAAGCAAATGCTGTAAGACTTTCTACTTTCCCTTCTCTTCCTCTCCCCATGTTATCCCCTCCAAAGGAAACCGCTGTTAATAATGCCTGTGATTCCTTCCAGAAAACTCTACGTGCTGTTCTGAACCTTGCCCTTAATTGCTTAATTTGTGTTATTGTGGTTGCATGAATGTTGTCTCTGTGGTACTTTGGAAGGCTTATAATTTGCTTTTGTTCTTCTGATGGTTGGCTTTATGTCATTATTTAATATATCTCACTACTTTTATTATTTTACCTACTATAGATGGGCTCTATTGCCTCCTTGCTGGGAAAAATGGGAACATTATTAAACTGTGTCTTTTTTTCAGTTTCCTTTTCCACTTCTGGCTCACATTTTAGACTGGTTGAATTCTTCTTAGGCTTATTCCTTTATGTCACCCCATTTATAGCAGTAGTTAATAAATGTAATCCTCTGTTTCTTGATTGTCCAACTTTAATGCTGCCTATTGATTCCCTGAAAAGGAAATGAAGAAATTCAAGCACTTTCAATTTTTTTCCATTTTTATTCTTTCTTCACCTTTAAAATATGATTACTTAATTTTATATTTTAAAGGTTTGTCTTAGCTTGTTAATCCATATTTGACACAGTTCTTTATGCATAGTGCTTTAAAAAATAAAAATTCAATATTTCCCACTGGTCATTTAAGCATGATTTCTTCTTTCACTCTTTTTAGTTGTCTCAGTTCCGTTATAGATTTATTAAGGTTTGAATTGCGTCTGCTATATTTCCTGAGATCTTTCATATTTGAGAATGTTTGCCTGCCAGCTTTTTATTAAATGACTAGTTATAAGATCTTGGGTCAAACTTTCTTTACCTCAACACTCAGTGGATATTGTTTCATTTGCTCTTGATCCTGTATGCTGCTGTGAAGCAATCATTAGTCTGTCTGATTTTCTCTTTTCTTAGAAACTTTCCCTTCTCTCTGAAGATGCTTGAAGAATTCTTTCCTTTTCCTTAAAGTTTAATGACAATCAGGAGATATCTGGGTGTCAATCCTTCTGTGCCATTATTCCTTCAAACTCGAAATCTCTTTCAGTCTGCAGATTCTGTTCTTTTTTATTTCAAGAAAAATTTCCTTTTATATTTTTGAATATATTTTCTGTTCCATTTTTGGAGTTCACATATTTTATAAAATATACTTATAAAATCTTCTAAAATATAATTAGCCTTATAATTTTCATTTTTCTCTGACCTTTGTTTCTGTGACCCTCTCTATCGCTTTAATTCTTTCTTTTTCATCTAAATTCTCTCTAATTCCCTCATGCGTTGCTATTATTCATTGTTTTATCTTCAGCTCTATTTCTTGCTATTTCTGATTTATCGTTTATGTAATGATATCACTTTGATGTTCATTTTTCCTTTATTCTGAAATCTCAAAAATTTCATTCTTTTTTTATCATTTTATTTTGTTTATTTTAAGCTATTTTATGTGGTGAAGCTCTCATCGAGACTTTTAATTTTTCTTACTAATCTTTAATCTTTAATCTTTCAAACTATATTTTTTATCTTCTGTTTGTATTTTCTTCTTTCTTTCCCTTCCATCCTTCCTTACTTTTCTTTCTTCCTTTTGTCAATGTTGCAAATATATTTGTTTAGATAGGATGGCATATGTTCTTGTTTATGATAATGTAGTTAGCTCTGTCTAAGCCTTTTTTTATTGATATAGACTGAATACTTTTAATTGCTTTTCTCATCTCATATGAGACCTGTTGGTGGTTTTTGTGTATGTGTGTGCAATAGTTTGAAACTTGAGAGTTTTCTGTGGCCTGAAACAAGGGAGGGGGGATGGTGGGTGTGGGGGTGTGGATCCAGGCCCCTTCTGGCATTTCCTAGATCTCTATTCCCAGCCATGCCCACTTTGTTGGGATTTCTATACACCTGTGTGCTCTATTGATGAATACACACGAATCTTATGGACAGTTTCTCTTTGAAGATCTGGCTTCAGCATGGCAGGTTTGGAACTTCCATCAGTATATCACCCGGAGCTGTTCTCTTAACCGTTTGCCTTACTTTCCATTTCCACTCTGTCTTACCAGAATAGAGGAAATGATGTTAAAAGGGCAATTCCACCGATGATTCTCCTGTGCTCCACCTGGGGGTCTCTCCTGCTTTAACTTTCATTTGACTGTTTTCTGAACATCAAAAAGTTATTAATATCACTGGAGAAACTAGGTCTGGGGGATTATGAGACCTTGGTGTTTCTTCTCCTGCTTTCCTCTAGTAAGAATAGTCCAAACTAGTGAAGCTCAGTGTGTTTGTCCTTCTGTTTACATACGTACAATTTTGTCTTGGTGGCACACAGGGATGCTTGAGTAGGGGACTAACTCTCTGGAGACATGTGCATGTCCTCTCCAGGTTGCCTACCTAAGGTTACCAAATAACTAGGACACCTAGTTACATTTTAATTTCATGTAGAAAATGAATAATTTTTAATCTAAGTATGTCTCAAATATTGCATGAGCATGCTTATGCTAAAAGATTTGTTATCTATCTGAAATTTAAATTTAACTGAGAATCCTGCATTTTTATTTACTAAATCTTGAAAATTTGCTACAGCCTCTTATTTTCTATCTGTGTCTTAGTGGTGGGTTATTTGCAAGATATTTTAAGACTTTGTTTACTCTTCTCTGACCATGGTTCTGGGGAATATAGAATTAGAAATGGCATAGAATTGCACCAAAGCAAGTCAAGGGATGTTTTGAAACTTTTATGTCATTTGCAAGCCCCAGATTTTTTCTCTGGTGATTGTAGCTAGTATATTTTCTGTAATTTTAATTTTATTACTGTTTCTTTTTAATGCAATTAGTTTCAGGAGAGGGGAGATTCTGAGATCCAGTTTCAATTTGCAATCTGAACATAGAAGTAATAATTTTTAAAATTTTCTGAGAACGTTTGTTAACACATTAAAGGTTATTTTTATGTGCTTCCGAAACTCTGTTAACAGAAATTAGCAAATAATTGTTAGATAACTTGTCCCTAACAGTCTGAGGTCCTATGGCACAGCCCCATGTATTTTGTCACAGGCACAAAAACAAGCTAGTTTGTAATTTGTTAGATTAAAAGACTAGTGACCAATATTAATGTAATATAAAAACCCATGTTTTACTATAAATGTGAGAAGGGCTGAAATTGACATTTTCTCATATTCACTCCAGGAAAAGTTTGTTTTTATTTTAAAAATTATTTTATATCAGGTGAAGCAAGATTAAGGATTTAATGTGAAAAAAATAAAGATTTTGTTTAAAATTATTGTAAAAATAGCATTTGGTTCTTAATCTAGGCTAGAGATGACTGGAGAGACATTGAAAGAAAAAATATATATCTTAGTATCGGTGAAGAAGCTTTCAAAATGGTATCATAGTGATAATTCTCATCTAAAATCTTAATTTAAATTTCACGTAATAGGAGGTCCATAAATATTAGCTCTCTTTCTTTTCTTTTCTTACTTTCCTTTTCTGATTTTCACCTTTCTACAATGTTGTAACAATTTTGCCTAGCTATTACTCAAAGGAGGTGATGAGGTTCTATGCCGCCTAAAATATTCTGGATCTAGGGAGTTTCCATGTAAGATTTCTTTCTAATATAGTCACTGGCTGACAACCGAACCCCATAAATTTGACTATCCATGCAGGAAAAAAAAGATTGAGTGTCCAAAATTTATTATTCAAAAAAATAATGCTATTTATTTAAATATTAATAACTTTTGTTAATTGATCTGTATAGATGTGTAACACTCCTATATATGTATTTTGTTAATTGACATATATAGATGCATAATACCCACAGTTCATATCCAATAATTTGCGATATGTGTATGGGTGACATTCTTCAGCTCATTGTAACTCCAGAAGAAAATATATTAAACTAGAAAAATCTTTTTGCTGTTTGCCATCTAGGTAGTTATGGCTGCAATAGCTATCATAATAACAATCAATCAGGAGCTGAGGGAGGTATTAAGACCTTGAGCATAGTTTATAGTTGAAACTGCATTATGAATTATTCTCCATGAAGGTCTAAATTATGGACTGCCTTCATGCTCTAGGGTCTGAATAAGTAAATTTTTCATATGATTGATTAATGTTCATATAGAGCATATAAACAGCCTAATAATAAGTGCTAAGGTCATTAGGCAACCTGAAGATCAATAATATGATTTTATTACCAAGTGAATAAACTGGACCACTTTAAAATGAGCCAGTCATTCTTTAAATTAATGGACACCCAGCCATGACACAGAATGGAAAGCTTGTTCCAGGCATTAAAATCAATGAAGTTCATTAAAAAAAGAGACACTTTTGCCGAGATGCAAAAAAAATGAATTTAAAATAATCAAATTACCAAACTATTTATTGATTTCATTATGATTTTAAAAAACCAACTTATTAAGACAATACAGAATTCAAAATTGTGATATTGTTTTTTTGGCTTAGTTGTCTTTAAATTACTGTTTTTCCCAACTAAATATAATGGATGTCTCAATAGATTAAGTAGAAAGAGTAAAGAAATATTCCCAGCTGAATGGTAGTGGGTACTTATCCAAGGTAAAAAATATGGTTGAGCATCAACAAATGCTTAATTTTAGATCACAAAAGGGCCACTTTTATCTCTAGATCTAAAATGCTTATTATACGGATGTTATCTATATTATACAGATATATATCTATAATATCTATATAGTGAATTATTATTGTGTTAAATAAATCAACTCTATTTTAAACATATATTGCTCATTTAACATTATAATAACTAGCCTATTTAAAGAGTGAGGTTGGGGAATCTTTCTCATCAAGAAAAATATGAAAGATTAAGTAGAAGCACTAGAGATAGACTATCTTAGAATGTTACAATGTAAAGACAGTGTAGTCAGTGGCCAGTACATTAACTGGTCTATTCTAGAAAGTAGTCACATTAAGTCTATATTATAAGCTGGTTGGGAAGACAAAGAGGAAAGAGCAGTTTATGTGAATTTAAGTCTTGTGGCAATGAGTAGCAGAGTGCAAGCCAATGTGTTGACCTTCTACATAAATGTGGAAATATGATATTAAAATCAAATAAGAATTTTCTAGAGATAGAAAACTAATTAGTCTTTAGAAAATAATTTTGTTTTATTTAATTAATGTTATACTTCATTATCATATAAAAGTGAACTAATTTATAATCTGTTAAATGCTTGTCTTTATGATTTACACTCATCAGTGTTTGAAGTGGTTGATAATATCTACTCTGATGTCATACAGTCTGGGTGGAAATCCTGGTTGCATCACAATTAGGAAAAATTCTCTCAAATTATCCAAATTTGAAAGAGACAAAAAGCTGATTGCTTGAAACTTTGATATTATTCTAGAGCATTTTCTAATTAACCTGTTTGAATAAAAGCATCTTTTTCTACTCATAAGTCATCCGTCTTCAGAAGATCTTAGGAAATGAAACGTAGCACAGAATATTTGAATAACAGTATGCAATAGATAGAGATCTTGGTGATTTGCCATCTGGATGATCTGTGCTTTGCTCCTGACTAGAGATTAAGGCACAGAAATGTATACATTGTTATGATTTGATAGCCTAGTAGAGAAAACTTCTAAAGGTGTTATGGTTTTATTGCTCAGTAGAAATGTAGCCAGTTTTACATGTAATTTAGTATCTTATTCGGGCATTCCTTTCCTGTTTGACTATGTTCCTGAATCATTCCTTACCTAGATCTATTGTCTTTTCTATCCTTTCCCTTATAAATGAATTAAAATAAATATTAATTTAATTAATTAATTAATTAATTAAAATTTTGACATGATTGAGAACGTTTTTAAGAACAAATATGTCAGAAGGTTTGAGAAATGTCTATAAAAAGAGTTTGCCATTGACTAGTGACATACAGAGGAAGCAATCAGAGGAGAACGACCCTGAGAGTCTACCACTGCATACACCACTGTTTTAGTTTCCTAGGGCTGCCATGTAAAAGCACCACAAGTGTGGCGGCTTAAGACAGCAGAAATTTATTCTCTCACTGTTCTTCAGGCTAGAAGTCTGAAATCAAGGCGTAAATAGAGCTCTGTGGTCTTGAAGACCCAGGGGAGGATTCTTCCTTGCCTCTTCTGAGCCTCTGGTGTTGCTTGGCATTCCTAGTTTGCAGACATATCGCTCCAGTTTGTCTCTGATGTCACACGGTGATCTCTTTGTGTGTCCGGGGTTTTGTGTTCCAATTTCTCTCTTCTTACAAGGACGCTAGGCACTGGATTAGGACCCATTCTAATGAGTTCATTTTAACTTGATTACATCTTCCAAGAACCTATTTCCAAATCAGGTCACATTCACATGATCTGGGAGCTTAGGACTTCGACATATTTTTAGGGGGCACACAATTCAACCCACAACACCCAGCTATCCATTTTAGCTCATGCATTGTCTTCTGTTTCATTATTCTGGATCATCTGTGCTTTGCTCCTAACTAAACACTCCACATGCACACTAGATCCCATCCTCTCTGGCTTATCTACTGACATCTGTACGGAAAGTTTCCCTCTCTCTTAGTCTTGTAACACAAGATTTTCTCTCTGAACTGGATCATCAGCATTGGCATATGAACACGTGAAAATTGTCCCATCTTAAGAGCAAAGAAACGAAAACAATCCCCTTACTTTATCCCACATCTTCTTCTTGCTAATATTCAATTTCTTTGCTCTTTTACAGCCAGACTCTATAAATGAATTTTCTATACTTCCTGTATCTACTTCTTCTCTCTTCCTCTCTCTCTCTGCTATCGCTTCACTCAAATTGCTCTTGACAGGGTCAACAATGACCTTATTTTGCTAAATTCAATGGTTAATTCTTGGCTCTCGCCTTACTTTGATGTAGTTGATTACTGCTACCTCCTTGAAAAACATTTTTTCCCTGTTTTCAAGACACCACAGTTGTCTCTTTTCCTCCTGGTTTCACTGATTACTTCTCTTAGACTCTTCATCATCCCCCCAGCCTCTACATGTTAGAATGCCCTTGGGCTCAGTTTTGGTTCTCACGTCTTTTCTAATGACATAGATTCTCAAGGTAATCTCATCCAGTCTTGTGCCTTTAAATACTTTAAAGCTTAAAACCTCTAAACACTTGTTGAGTTGACTCCCAGGTTTACACTTCCATCCTGACCCTTTCTTTGAAGCTTTAGACTGTGTATCCCATAGCCCACTTGACATCGTTGATGTCAATATTTGATATATTAATAATTTCATTCTTTGTTTCCTCCTACTAAATGTAAACCATATAAATGTGGGAATTTTGGCCATTCATTTTATTGTCTTGGTAATTATCTAGCAAGTATAGTGTAGGCTCACAAAATATGAGTTGACTGACTGAATGAATGAACATTTATTTTCATATCCCACTTAAAGGCAGCAGGCTATAGACAGATTTATAGAATGCAAAGAAAGCAAAAAAAAAAAAAAAAAAAAAAAAAAAAAAAAGCAAAGCCTGTGGTTTTGGGTAAAGAGAGAATGCTGATTTGCAGGAGAAAGCTTTTTGGTGAGAATTGTTCTCACTATGCCAGAAAAAGTAGAGCCTTCTTTTTTCTTCTTTGGGCTCATAAACTAACTTTCTGCCTGTTTATATTATTTGGACAGATTCTAGAATACTTGAAACATTATAAAAATATTTAAGAAATAATATATCTGCTAGTTGATAGTATGACCATGCTTTACAAAACAGTAGCTGAAATAAGCACTTTGTCCTGTAATAGTTTCTTCAGTAGCACTGAAGCTTATAAAACTTAAGAACAAATATTTTAACAGGAATAACTGCTCTTCATTTCTTTGCTCTCATAAAGGCATTATTATCCTACAAATTTAATTCTGGCTCCATTACTACCTGTAGTTTCAAATTTACCTGTCAGGGGCTGCCCCAGTGGCATAGTGGTTAAGCTCACACACTTTGCATTGGTGGCCAGAGGCTTGCTGGTTTGGATCCTGGGTGTGGGCCTATGCACGGCTCATCAAACAATGCTGTGGCAGCATCCCAAATACAAAATAGAGGAAGATTGGGAGAGATGTTAGCTCAGGGCCAATCTCCCTCATACACACACAAAAATCACCTGCCAAATGGTGTGTTTATGCATATCATGGTGAATAGCCCCTTTTGTAAACAAAATAAAATGATATAAAAATCCATTTCCTGGAAGCAAGGAGAATAAAAGTTTTTACTGTGCTTGGGAACTACTCAACACTTAACCAGGCAGGATAAGCTACAAAATATCTTAAAACTTACTGTGCTTTCTATTTATTTAAGACTCACTAAAGATCAAAACTTATTTCTGTGCTTTTTTTGAATGGCTGTATTCACCTAGAGAGGTGTTTGAGGGTGGTATGGGGTCTTTTCCCAGAATCTAGCAAGATTGAAGGTAGGTAATTCTAAGTAGGGCCTCAAGTGGTTGTTGATAAGGTCAATACATTTATAATGAGAGCAAAGAGATCATCTTACTGACACCATAATTAATTTAGTCATTTCCCAGGTGGTTCATAAAATAAACTCAATTTTTTTGGTGGTAATGGGGAGAGGGACTGATAACACATATTTCAATATGTTTGTCACTATATTAGGGATAGAATCTATCCAAGAAGCAGATGATTCGTGGGATAAATAAAAAGAATTTGAAAATTAATTGATTTTTTACACAGTCTTATAGGTGGAACAAAATCTCAGAAACAAACTTGATATCTTTAAAAAATTATCTTTAGAGAAATAGATGTTATCTGAGAAATGAGTGTGGGATAACAATTTTAAGGCATTGGTAAAGACTATAATAACCAGAAAAAAAGATAATGTGTTTGAAAATGTCTTAAATATATACAAAAGGAAGAGAATTTAGAAGACAGTGGTGAATCTCAGAATGAATTACATAATGTTTTAGCACTTCTTTAATGAGTCTTGCAGTCAAAGACTTTGGTGGTTCAAAATAAAGAATCCAGGGGCCAGCCTGGTGGTGTAGTGGCTAACTTCATGCACTCTGCTTCGGCACATAAAAAATAGAGGATGATTGGCATAGATGTTAACTCAGGACCAATCTTCCTCAAGCAAAAAGAGGAAGATTGACAACAGATGTTAGCTCAGGGCCAACCTTCCTTACCAAAAAGCATACCTTAAAAAAAGAAAAAAAACATAATAAGGCAATGTCTTTGAATGCTTTAAATGTGGAAAACTCTTTTTTATCATCAATTTTACAGTCTGTATTTTTTCCCCCTCTGCCATTTTTCAAGACTTTTCTTCAGCTTTAATTTTCTGTATTTTGAAAATGATATGTCTAGGTGTAGTGTTTTTTTTTTTTTTTTTTTTTCATTGTCTTACTTGGTATTCTGTGAGCTTCTTGAGCTGTGGTTTGGTGTCTGACATTAATTTGGAGAAATTCTCAGTCATTATTGCTGCAAATATTTCTTTCTCTCTTTCTTCTCCTTCCAGTATTCCCATTATGCATATATTACACTTTTTGTAGTTGTTCTTTTTTTTTTTTTTTGAGGAAGATTAACCCTGAGCTAACATCTGCTGCCAATCCTCCCTCTTTTTGCTGAAGAAGACTGGCCCTGAGCTAACATCGTGCCCATCTTCCTCTACTTTATATGTGGGATGCCTACCACAGCATGGCCTGCCTAGTGGTGCCACGTCTGCACCTGGGATCCAAACTGGCGAACCCTGGGCCGCCGAAGTGGAACGTGCGAACTTAACTGCTGCACCACTGGGCTGGCCCCTGTAGTTGTCCCTTTTGTAATTGATAGTTCTTGGATATCATGTTCATTTTTTTCTTCAGTCTTTTTTCTCTGCTTTCCATTTTGGAAGTTGATAGAGACATATCCTCAAGATCAGAGATTCTTTCATCAGCCTACTAATGAACCCATCAAGGGCATTCTTCGTTTCTGATACAGTGTTTTTGCTCTCTAGCATTTCTTTTTGATACGTTCTTAGAATTTCCATCTGTCTCCTTGCATTGCTCATCTGATTTTGTTTGCTGTCTACTTTCTCCATTGGCACCCTTAGCATATTAATCATAGTTCTTTTAAAATTTGTGTTCTAATAATTCCAACATCCCTCCATAGGAGTCTGCTTCTGATACTTGCTCTGTCTTTTCAAACTGTGTTTTATGGCTTCTAGTATGCCTTGTAATTCTTTCTTGGTAGCTGAATTGTAGTACTTAGGCCTTTAGTAATGTGGTGGTAAGATGTTGGGGATGGGGAAGCATTCTATAGTCCTATGATCAGGACTTTTAGTGAGCCTGTGCCTATGAACTATGAACTTCACAAGTGTTTCTCAGTCCCTTCTTCTCTTAGGTGGAACAGGATGCCTAGAGGGCACTGAAGTTGGGTATTTCCCTTCCCCCAGGAAAATAATGGAAGTAGAAGTAGATGTGTTGGTATATATACACATATTTCTTAGCTGCCTCCGTTGAGAGGACCTAGTATCTATAACATCTCCAAATTAGCCATCTGCCACC
Organism: Equus quagga; assembly: GCF_021613505.1. Classification (NCBI taxonomy): domain Eukaryota; kingdom Metazoa; phylum Chordata; class Mammalia; order Perissodactyla; family Equidae; genus Equus; species Equus quagga. Next base: position 13,918,355 of record NC_060274.1, on the reverse strand, counting down.
TAGATATTCATTTCTAAATACCAGTTTCCAATAAAAGGAGCCAGAACTCCTTGGAGAAATGGCTTATTCCAGTGCTGACACAGTGCTATTGGTTGAATTGTGTCCTTCCAAAATTCATATGTTAAAGTCCTAACCCCAAGAATCTCAGAATGTCACCTTATTTGGAAATAAGGCCATTGCAGTGGTAATTAGTTAAGATGAGGTCATTAGGGTGGGCCCTAACTCAATATGACAGGTGTCATTATAAAAAGGAAGAACATCATGTGAAGATACAGAGAGATGCATGGAGGGAAGATAATGTGAACAGACAAGGGGATAAGACAGACTTCTATAAGCCAAGGAGAGAAGCTTGGAACAGATGCTGTCATCACAGCCCTCAGAAGGAACCTGTCCTGCTGACACCTTGATTTCGAGTTCTAGCCTTTAGAACTACAAAACAATAAGTTTCTGTTATTTACTCCACCCAGCCTGTGGTACTTCCTTATGGCAGCCCTGGCAAACTGATACAGACAGAGAAAGTATAAGATGAGCCTGGGGTATCTTTGATTACAAAAATAAGGAAACCTCAAAAAATGGGGATATGTCAAAGAGACAAGGACCATCTTGAATATGGGACAATTTGAACCTCAAAAAAGATGAATGATAGTAAAAAAATTATAGCCCTTTGAATATTAAAAAAAACAAAAGTTTATACAGACATGAACAAATAAATGATTAAACAAAGGGAAAGTTCTTATCTACAGAAGGATTCTATTAAAAATCTAGAAGAAGAAATGATGATATTAGGAAATCACCATTTGTCAAGAATTCATTAATATTTTTTTTTCAGGGAAGAGTAGTCAATGGCTATTAAAATGAGAGGGCAATGATATGGAAAATACTATATTTGCACAGTCTCAAAGTATGTTCCCCTAAGAAACTTACTAATTACAAAAAGGAAGATAGTGACATTACAATGGAGAAATCTGGAAGACACCACCTTAACCAAATGATCAAAGATAATGTCACCAATATTGGGACAAATAGATATAATGCATCTTTTGATATGTTGTGTTGAGAAGGATAAAACATCAATTCTGTGGCATTCTTGTAAAAAAATGTGTAATATAAATCTAATCATGAGGAAACAATAGAAAAATCCAAATTAAGGAATGTTCTGCAAAATAACTAGCCTATATGTCTAAAAAATGTTTAGGAGAGAAAAAACAAAGAAAGACTGAGAATTGTTTCAGTTTAAAGATGACTAAAGAGGCATCATAACATAATGAAATAGCGAGGACATTAGTAGAACAATTAGTGAATTTGAATATGATCTTTAGATTAGACTATTGTATCTAGGTTGCTTTTCTGATTTTAATAAGTATATTTGGTCTTATAAAAATATCCTTTTTTATAAGAAATATACACTGAAGTATTTAGAGGTAAAGGCACATCATATTTGCAACTTACAAAAATTTCAGGAAAACATAGCAACATCTTTAGCTGTTTATTTAATCTATCAATCAATCAATTTATCAAGAGAATTAATGGTAAAGTGTGGTAAAATGTTAACTTTTGAGGAACTTAGGTGCATTATGTAAGGGAAATCTTTATACTATTTTTGTAACTTCTATGTAAGTCTGATTTTATTCTAAAATGAAAAGTGCTGTACTTGGTAAGAGATAGGTAAAAAGGATGAGAAGAAAAAGAATGAAGATTTTCAGTGTGTGGTATTTTGCTTGACTCACAGGATAGATGGTGAATTACTAGCAAATTTCTGGCAAATAGAGGTTGTTGACTAGATATTATGAATATAGAAGGAGGAGCGGTTTTAAAAATCAAGATAAGTTATATGTCAAGTATGAAATTTGTTCTCTTCAGTAATAATTCTTTTTAGCTGAAAGAAAAAAATGATGTCTTGAATACTAAACTAGCAGGTTTTCAATATCTTAGGATTTTAATTAAAATCATTTTAGAGCTTGCTCTTTCACAAGAATTAACTGAAGCTTGCTTCACCTAGGCTAAGAAAAAAATTAGGTTATCACAGAGACACGATTCTAGGGGGAACAAAAATAGGTAGCATAATATAGTAGGAAAAGATCTATTAAGATGATTATTTAGTATGAAATTAGAAATCCAATTTCTAATCCTAATATAGGTTGGAATAGCAGAGATCTTGAAAATGAATGGTGATCATGTTATTAAAGGTGTTTTAACAGAAGGGCCTCCCTTAAGATATTGATATATATATTTAGGCTAAATAAACCATATCTGAGTGGCAATTAATCATGATTCAGTTTTTAAGTGTCTTAGTTGGGAAACATTTCAATTAGTTATTTCAGTCTGATAGCATGTTGCAGATAAAACCCCAAATCCTGAGAAACGGTCACCAGCAGGATTTTACTGGTGGTGGCAGATTGAAGGCACGCTTGAATGTTGATCCAGCGTGGAAACCACCTGAGTCAGCACCCTAGGGAAATGGGTTCCTCTGATGTTATCAATATCAATGTATCCTTAAAATTTACCACTTTGTAAACAAGTGCCTGGATATCCACTCCTTTCAATTTGTTTTTTCTTTTATTCCTTTTACGCACTGTCCATGTACACTCAGATAAGAACCAGATATTTTCTTTCCTCACTGAAGGCTATGTTATTATGCTTCGTTAAATACAGCCTGGAAGTTCATTCCTCCCTCCGCCTGCACCTCCCCAAGAGCTTTTGTAATAAGTCACAATATAGTTATTTAATATTCTTACTTTTATTATATTTATAAAATTTCACAAGTTGGATTATTATTTTCATGAATTTTATCACACTGTTACTAATAGACAACCTTGCACCAAATTAATTGTAAAGCTCATGACACTTCACCCATCTCTTCTTGCTTGGCATTTCCATACACACTAATTCCCCTGGAGACTATTTAGATGGATGCTGGGCAACTGGGAAGGTGCTGAGGGAGAGAAGCTTTCTTCTTACTTCTGCGGTTTCTTGGGGAAATTAGCCAGATGGTTTGTGAAGCTGTTTTTCTTACCGTGTGGTTTTGTGCCACAAAACATCTTGTGGAATTAGTGAGCCTATCTTCAAAAGAAGAAAAAAAAGATAGAGCGAAGGGATGTGCTGGATTCTCTTTTCCCTTTGGTGTCTTGTTTGTAGAGCCAGGCTGTACAAAAAGAGCTAGGATGCATTTTCTTCCTCCCTGCTGCCCCTTTCAGACCTGTAAAGAAAGCATTTTGTTATTGATCTGCTGCCTGTACCACCTGGAGCAACAGTTTTGATCTTTCCTTTGAAACACTTAGCTACCCAGGTTTATTCCTCTTTTCTTTACTTACCCTTCTGATATGTGAATTTAGCCAAGGAGTGTCTTGTAATAGCCTCATGGTTTATTTTTAAAGTGAAAAACAAAACTGGGTAATGGAATACTTTAGAGACTCCACTGATTCACAAACTAGTAACCTTGTTGCTTATGTATAATCATTCTATACACACCCGCTTTTAAGATCATGCAATGCTTATTTGTTACGATGTGTTTGGTATAGATTACTCCACTTAGTGTAGTAACAAAATAATTCTCCACGCCACACTTACACTGTCCTTTCCTCTTTTGAAAGCCTTTGCTCATATTATTTTGTATGATCCTTACATAGTTTTATCCTATGAAAATGATCACGCTCAGAAGACTGTGAGCTTCTCAGTGGAAGAGAGTCCTCTAAGAGGATGATGTAGGTTTAGAGAGTAGGCATTCTACCCCTTGGTCCCTGTCGTCCTGCTGTCATGGGGCCACTCAGCTCTTCTGTGGTTCAGGGGACAGTCTGTTCTGATTCTCCTGGAATGAATAGTTCTGTGAATCAGGAGACATGGTGTTCTCTTCCTGACATTACAGCATCAGTATTATAATGTTAGATTTTAGTTTCCTCACTTTTCAAGTGGGGAAAATATTTGTTTTCTGAGCATATGACCAGCAATGTCAATGGGAAATAAAAAGTATTAGATTCCATGTTTTTGTTCTCATGGAATTTGTAATCTTGCAAGGAAAATTAGACACATGAAGTAATAGCAAACAGAGAAGACAGGTTGCTGTTATCAGCAGCATTAACAACAGCAAGACCTTGTGACAGTTTTCCCTTTGCCTCCTGGGATTACATCGAGAAGACAGGGGCTAATTTAATTCACAAGATAGTAAGATTGTTTTTTGAAATTTTAAGATGGTTATCAGAACACTCAGATCCAGCCAACCTTGTTTATACATGCCAAAGAAATGTAAATTATATAAAGTTTTTTTTATAGAAGAAGCCCTTCCAACATTATAGCTTCTGCAACCTCCTCACTGGCTTCCTTTTCCAATCACCATAACATGTCTCTTCCTATAATGAAAAAAATATTGACAAGAGAGTTAGTTTTTATGGGTATTCCTTCTCTCCTCCCATTCTTTTCATTGATTCTCACCATTGGATATTGAGCCTTTCAAATACCACACATCCCCAATCATTCTGCATCACTCGGTACATGTTATGATATTTTAATTCCATGTGTATTTCCCTTAAGATCTAAAGTTATATACTCTTCCTACATAAAAAGAGGGGAAACTAGGTCCCTATCAAAAGGAAAAAAATTTAAGAGTGTGTAGTGGATTGCACTGTGGCCTCCAAAAGTTATGTCCACATCATAAGCTCTAGAACCTGTAAATGTGAACTTATTTGGAAAAAGAGTCTTTGCAGATGGAATTAAGTTAAAGATCTTGAGATGAGATCATTCTGGATTAGCATGAACCATAAATCCAGTGGCAAGTGTTCTTATGGAAAACAGACAGAAGAGGAAAGACACAGCGAAGGCCATGTGAAGACAGCAGCAGCCTTATGCAGCCACAAGACAAGGGAAACCTGGAGTCACCAGGGGATGGAAGAGGCAAGGGTACTCTTCTAGAGCCTGAGGAGAGAGCGCAGCTCTGCTGACACCTTGATTTCTGACTTCTGGCTTCTAGAACCATGAGAGTAAATTTTTTTTTGTTGTAAGCCACTCTGTGGTGATTTGTTACAGCAGCCCTAGGAAAGCAACACAGAGGGTATTCCAAAAATTTAGCAGGAGACACAAAGGGTTAGTTAGATTGGGCAGGTGAGTGGGTGGAGATTCAACATAAAAAACTTGTAAGATAAAGAAAACTTGGGAGAAGAGTAGAATAAACATTTTTTTTGTTCCTCACTGTTGGTGCTCACCTTTCCTCCGTTTCTCCTGTTACAGAAGAAGTACTCATCCTAAGTGAGAGCTCTAGCTCCCATCTCTTCCCAGGGACTTCACCTTGACTAATATTCCCTCTCTGTGTCCTTTATTTTTACCTTTTTCACAGTCTCTTTCCTGTCAGCATTTAAATATATCCTGGTAAATTTCATCTAAAAATACAAACATATCTGTATATTTGGGTCTACTCCATTCTTTTTATACTGCTGTATAGTATTCCATAATGTGTATATATCACCCTTTGCTTATTAGTTTTATCAATTTCCCTCTAGAAACTCCTATGGTGTTCTAGTATTACCTGATTATAAAAAGGAGTGATGTGCCTCCTTGTCCATAGGTAGGAGTTTTGCATTGGGCTAGAAATAGATAGTGGTATTTTAGGTTATATGATATGCACATTTAAAGTTTTAATATGCATTTGCCAAATTGTTTTGAAGAGTCTGTACCCATTTAAGCTCTCTTTGGCAGTATATGCTTACATCTTTTCCTGTCTCTTAATAAAATATGGTGTTATCTTATTTTTTAAAAAGATAGCCATAGAAATACAGAACTGTGGTATTTAATAGAGAAAAAAAACAATTACATATTTTATTTTAGTATTTACATCTATATTTCAATCCATAGGAAATGTCAAAAAGACTATATATTAAAGAGATTATTTTGATTTCCAAGAGTAAGTAAGAGTAAGGGAAGAGGATTGAGAATAGGTGTTTATCTGTGCCCATTTACGCATTTCAAGAAAAGCATATTCATGCATGGCTTGTAATATTGGAAGTATTTTAGAGAGTGATGTCAGCATCATGGGGGAGTAAGTTGTTCCCTTCATCTCTTCCAAGTTACAACCAGGCAGACATCCATTGACCAAGAGAGGATTCCCTACACAGCACAACAGGAAGCCTAAGAGATCCATGCAGCTAAACATCTGAAAGTGAGTGGACTAGACCTCCAGGAGGCAGTGGAACTAGAGGAGCAGTCCCTTCCCCCTCACCCAGCCACAGAGATCCAGGGCATGGATTCTCACACAGTAGCGTGTGTGACTGTGAGTGGAGGTGAGGGTGGCCCAGCCTGCATGTGACCACCCCTGGAGCAGCAGTAGCAGCAGCGGCCCATGTGGCTGCCTGCGTAGTGGTTGTGGCGGCACCACCCATGCAACTGCCAGCAGAGAGGCAGTGACGGTGGTGGCCTGACCCACACAACTGCCAGTGAACTGGGTAGAAGCACAAAAAAAACCCCAAAAAAACCCAGCCCATGCCCCCTCCCAGGGGTGGCAGGTGGAAACTGTGATCAAAAGCAACAGGAACCACAGCAGAACTGGTGATCCAGCCCCCAGTGGGAGCACTCCCAACACCAGTTCCATCAGCAGTGGGGGCTGCATATAAGTCCTCTGGTCTCAGGCACCCAACAGTGACAGGGACACCCAGGAACCCAGCACTCCTGGTAGCAGTGCAACCAGCACCCACAGACAACCCAGGAACAGCAGCACAGGTGATGCACAGGGCAGCAGCATTCAAGCCTGTGGAGAGCCCACAGAGAGCTAGCAGAGGTACATGAGATCCAGGTGACCCTGGAAGCAGCAGAAGTGCTCACAGCCTAGTGACCCTGGTGGTGTGACCTGAGACTGCAGCAACATCATAAGCAGGAAGGCACCAGCAACTCCAGAGGCACAGTGAGCACCAAGAGGGCACTGATGACACCTCTAGCAGAGGCAGTGGAGGGTGGAAATTGCAGACTTTCAAATACAACTGGAAGCAGCTCAGAACCAAAGTCAGACCCAAATAAGAAAGATGTGTACTACCACAATTGTGCCAGCAGAGGATCAACTCACCAACACCATAAAGAACTATGGTAACATGGCAGAACAGAAGGAAAATGGCAACTCTCCAGAAACGAAGCTTGAAGTCATAGAAGATTACAGTCCAAGTGACAGAGAATTCAAAATAACTGTCAGAAATAAGCTCAACAAGTTCCAAGAAAACTCAGCAAGACAAGTCAATGAGCTCAGGAATAAAATTAACAACAGATGGAGTACTTCATCAAAGAGATTGAAGCCTCCCTCAAAAACAAAAAAAAAAAGACGGAAATCCTGGAAATGAAGAATATAATTAATGAGATGAAAAATAATGTAGAAAGCATTAAAACTAGAGTAGATCTTATGCAGGGGAGAATTAGTGACATTGAAGATGGAAACATAGAAATGATTCAGATGGAGGAGAAGAGAGAACTAGAATTAAAAAAAAAATTAAGAAATATCTGACTCAATTAGGAAAAGCAGTACAAGGATAACAGGTATTCCAGAGGGAGATGAGAGGGAGAAAGGAGCAAAGAGCATGTTCAAAGAAATAGCTGAGAACTTCCCAAACCCGGGGAAAGAACTGGACATGCAAGAACACGAAGTTAATAGAACTCCTAATCACACCAGGGTGAAAAGACATTCTCCAGGCATATAATATTAAAACCGGCTAAAGTCAATGACAGAGAAAAAATATTAAGGGCAGCAAGAGAGAAGAAAATAACCTGCAAAGGAAACCCCATTAGACTTTAAGCAGATTTCTCAGCAGAAAACTTACAGGCTAGGAGAGATGGAAAGATGTATTCAAAATACTGAAAGATGAAAACTATCAGCCAAGAATACTCTATCCAGTGAAATTATTCTTCAGATATGATAGAGAAATAAAAGTTTTCCCAGGCAAACAAAAGTTGAGGGAGTTCATCACCACTAGACCTATTTTACAAGAAAGATTGAAGGGAGCCCTCTTACCTGAAACAAAAAGACAAAGGTTTACAAAGCTTTGAGCAAGGAGATAAACAGACAGACAAAATCAGAAAATCACAGCTCTTTAGCAGAAAAGCTTAACAAACAATTATAGCATAAAAGAGAAAGAGAAAGAAAGCATCAAAAATAACTATAACCACTTCAATTTGGTCACAAACGCACAATACATAAAAGAAAAATTTGCAATAACACAAACGTAGAAGGTGAGGGAGAAAGGGATGGAACCTGAATTGGCTAATGGGGATAAGAGGCTATCAGAAAAAGGACTGTCTCATCTATGAGATCTTTTATTCAAACATCATGGTAAGCACAAAATACAAAATTAGAGCAGAGTTACAAGTCATAAAGAGAAAACCATCACAGAAAACCATGAAACTGAAATGATGGAAATACAGGGCAAAAGAAACAATGTAAATATAGGACAACCAGAAAACAAGAGATAAAATGGCAGTATTAAGCTCTCACATATCAATAATCACTCTAAATGTAAATCAATTGAATTCACCAGTCAAAAGACACAGAGTGGCTGGATGGATTAAATAACAAGACCCAACAATATGCTGCCTCCAAGAAACACATCTCAGCTATAACGACATAATTGCTCAGAGTGGAGGGATGGAAGATGATACACCACACAAATGGCAAGCAAAGGAAAGCAGGTGTAGCTATACTTACATCAGACAAAGCAAACTTCAAGATAAAAAAGATAACAAGAGACAAAGATGGGCACTGTATGATGATAAAAGGGACATTCCACCAAGAAGACATAACACTTATTAATATATATGCACCTAAAACAGGAGCACCAATGTATATAAATCAACTATGGACAGACCTAAAGGGAGAAGTTGACAGCAATACAATAATATGAGGGGACTTTAACATCCAATTTACATCAATGGATAGAACATCCAGAGAGAAAGTCAGCAAGGAAACAGTGGCTTTAAATAAAACCTAGAGCAGATGGACTTAATAGACACACATGGGACACTCCATCCAGAAACAGCAGAATACACATTTTTCTCAAGTGCACATGGAACATTATCAAAGATAGACCATATGTTAGAAACAAAGCAAGTCACAATAAATTTAAGAAAACTGAAATTATACCAAGCATCTTTTCCAACCGCAATGCTAGAAAACTAGAAATCAACTATAAGAAAAAACTCGGAAAATCACAAACGTGGAGACTAAAGAACATGCTACTGAACAATCATTGGATCCATGATGAAATCAAAGGAGAAATAAAAAAATAGCTGGAGACAAATGAAATTGAAAACATAACATACCAAAACTTATGGGATGCAGAAAAAGTGGTACTAAGAGGGAAATTTGTCATACCTCAGCAAATAAGAAAAATCTCAAATAAACAAGCTTACACTATACCTAAAAGAACTAGGAAAAGAAGAACAAACAAAGCCCAAAGTCAGTAGAAGGAAGGAGACGATAAAAGAACAGAGAGAAATGAAATAGAGACTAAAAAAACAATAGAAAGAATCAATGAAACTAATAGCTGATTCTTTGGGAAGATAAACAAAATCGACAAACTCTTAGCCAGACTCACTAAGAAAAAAGAGAGAAGACTCAAATAAATAAAATCAGAAATGAAAGAGAAGAAATTACAATGGACACTGCAGAAATACAGAGGATTATACGAAAATACTTTGAAAAGCTAGACACAAAGAAACTGGATAACATAGAAGAAATAGATAAATTATTAGTATCATAAAAATTCCCAAAACTGAATCAAGAAGAAATAGAGAATCTGAATAGAACAATCACAAGCCAAAAGATTGAAACAATAACCAAAAACCTCCCCAAAAAGACCAGACAACTTCCATGATGAATTGTACAAAATATTCAAAGACTTAGTACCTATCATTCTCAAACTCTTCCAAAAAATTGAAGAGAGGAAGCTTCCTAACTTATTCTACAAAGCCAACATTACCCTGATACCAAAACCAGACAAGGACAACACAAAGAAGAATATTACAGGCCAATATTGCTAATAAACATAGAAGCAAAAATCCTCAACAAAATATTAGCAAATAGAATACAGCAATACATTAAAAGGATCATACAACATGATCAAGTGGGATTTACTTCAGAGATGCAGGGATGTTTCAACATCTGCAAATCAATCAATGTGATACACCATATTAACAAAATGAAGAATAAAAATCACATGATCATCTCAGTAGATGCAGAGACAGCATTTGACAAGCTCCAACATCCATTTGTGATAAAAATTCTCAATAAAATGGGTTTAGACGGAAAATTCCTCAACATAATAAAGGCCATATATGACAAACCCACAGCCACAATGGTGAAAACTGAAAGCCAACCCTCTGAGAACAGGAAGCAGACAAGAGTACTCATTCTCACCACACTTATTTGACATAGTACTGGAAGTTTTAACCAGAGAAATTAGGCAGGAAAAAAAATAAAATGGATCCAAAGTGGAAAGGAAGGAGGAAAACTGTCACTGTTTGAAGAAGACGTGATTTTATATAGAGAAAATATTAAAAAATATACCAAAAACTATTAGAAAGAATAACAGAATACTACAACATAGCAGGATAGAAAATCAGCATACAAAATCAATTGTGTTTCTACACAGTAACAACAAAATAGCAGAAAGAGAAATTAAGAATACAATCGCATTTACGATGGCAACAAAAAGAATAAAATACCTAGGAATAAATTTAACGAAATAGGTGAAAGACCTATACACTGAAAACTATAAAACATTGTTGAAAGACATCAAAGAAGACACAAAGAGATGAAAAGATATTCCATGCTCATGGATTGGAAGAGTTAACATCGGTAAAATGCCCATATTACCTAAAGCAATCTACAGATTCAGTGCAATCCCAATCTGAATCCCAGTGACATTCTTCATGGAAATAGAACAAAGAATCCTAAAATTTAGATGGACTAACAAAAGATCCCAAATAACCAAAGTAGTTCTGAGAATGAAGAACAAAGTTGGAGATATCACACTCCCTGAATTCAAAATATACTACAAACCCATAGTAATCAAAACAGCATAGTACTGGCAGAAAAACAGACACATAGATCAATGGAACAGAATTGAAAGCCCAGAAATAAAACCACGCATCTATGGACAGCTAATCTTTGACAAAAGAGCCAAGAACATAGAATGGAGGAAACAAAATCTCTTCAATTAAGTGGTACTGGGAAAACTGGACAGCCACATGCAAAACAATGAAAATAGACCATTAACTTACACCATACACAAAAATTAACTCAAAACGGACTAAAGAATTGAATGTAAGACCTGAAACCATAAAACATCATCAGTCTTAGCGGCATCTTTCTGAATACCATGTCTACTCAGGCAAGGGAAACAAAAGAAAAATAAACAAATGGGATTACATCAGACTAAAAAGCTTCTGAGCACCAAAAGAAACCATCAACAAAACGAAATGACAACCCACTAAATGAGAGAAAATATTTGCAAGTTGTATATTCAACAAGGGGTTAATTTTGAATGTATGTAAAGAACTCATACAACTCAACAGCAACGAAAAGGAACAGCCTGATCTAAAAATGGGCTGAGGATATGAACAGACATTTTTCCAAAGAAGATATACAGATGCCCAAAAGGCACATGAAAAGATGTTTAATGTCACTAATTATTAGGCAAATGCAAATCAAAACTACAATGAGCTATCACCTCACACCTGTAGAATGGCTATAATTAACAAGACAAAAAATAACAAGTGTTGGAGAGGATGTGGAGAAAAAGGAAACCTCATACACTGCTGGTGGGAGTGTCAACTGGTGTAGACACTATGAAAAACAGTATGGAGAGTCCTTGAAAAATTAAAAATAGAAATACCATACAACCCGGCTGTTCCACTGCTGAGTATTCACCCAAAGAACATAAAATGACTAATTCAAAAAGATATATGCACCCCTGCATTCATTGCAGCATTATTCACAATAGTCAAGATGTGGATGCAAACCAAGTGCCCATCAATGGATGAAAGGATAAAGCAGATGTAGTATATATATACAACGGAATACTACTCAGCCATAAAAAAGACAAATAAGGCCATTTGTGACAACATGGATGGACTTTGAGGGTATTATGCTAAGCAAAATAAGTCAGAGAAAGACAAATACCATACGATTTCACTCATATGTGGAAGATAAACACATAGATAAAGAGAACAGATTAGTGGTTACCAGAGGAGAAGGGGGTATGGGGAGTGTGAAAGGGGTAAAGGGGCACATATGTATGGTGACAGATAAAAACTAGACTATCAGTGGTGAACATGATGCAGTCTATACAGAAACTGAAATATAATACTGTACCTGAAATTTACACAATATTATAAGCCAATATGAGCTCAATAAAATTAGAAACTGAAACCCAGAGAGGCCGAGAGACCTGCTCAAGTAACACCTCCAGAGTGAGAGCCAGACTTGCCTTATTCCCAGACAGGTGCTTTCTCCCTCTGCCTAAACTTCCTTTGTCATTAAAACCAGCTGAATTGTTCAGTTGGTGGCTATCCTCTTGACGGCTGAAATATTTATGACAATTGTCCCTATCCTTGAGAATTCATTCCACCATTATTCTCTGATATTGATTGAGCATCTCCCATGTGCCAGGACTGCTGAGGATACAGCAGGAAACAACGAAAACAGAGCCCTGCCCTCCTAGAATCAGTGTTCTAGTGGAGTGAGACAGATGATAAACAGCACAGATGAGTGGAACATGCAGCATGCAAGATGATGATAAGTGTTTTGAAGAAACACAAAGCAGGAAAAGGAAATTGGGAATAAATTTGTATTTTTGTGTTGAGAGGGAAAGGGTGAGTAAAACCTTGAGCAGTGTAGACAGAAAAGATATCACAGAAAAGGTGACATTTGAGTAAAGACCTAAGGTGTTGGAGAGCTAGGCAATCCATTTCCTTCAGAGCTGTGGGAAATCTTGGCTTTCTCCATAGTGAAGAGACAGAAGATTTTCCATACGTCTCTCCTTCATCTTCTACAAGCAGTCAACCCAACCAGATGTTCTTTTCCCCAAAATATTTGCAGCAATAAGAAGGGTTCCTCTTATGCTGCACATCTGGAGGTACGTGCTTATAGAACTATAACTCTGCCCATGAGAAGTGTAAACGGGCTTAGCCAGCATTTGAGAGCTGAGCAGGGAAAACTGGGTTTGCGTCAGCTGAGCCAGGGCCTGCTTTTCTGTCTATTCTCTGCCCACTGATTAGGCTTAATCTACAGGGTTTGGATAAATCACAGCTTGAGAGAACTCTGCTACTTGGAAACACTTTACCCTAAGATCTAGAAAACAGAGAATGGGAAAAAAGCCACTTGTTTTCTTGAAAAAGAAACAGTTTGCTGAAAATGACCACACCCATGAACATCTTTTGAGAGAAAAGAATTCTCAGTGAGCTCAGGAGATTCAACCATTAACTAAATTTTATTGTAGATAGAGGAGACGTAGCTTTGTGATTGTTAGTTTTCTCATGTTCTGGATGATCTTAAAAGAAGACAAGATTCTCTGACTTAAAAATTTCAAGAATCTCTGTGTATCTACCATAAATAAGAATAAATATGAGACTTATAACGAAAAACACTTTACATATGGATGCATAAACTATGTATCGACAGATAGCTACCCTGGGGATAACAAATTTCCCTTAGTGGCTTTCAGATTTTCTTTATACGTCTTTGTTACAAAAATTCTGTTATTTCAGAGAAAAAGATATCTTCATCAAATTCTCAATGCCATCTCCATTTATTCATTCATCCATTGCAAATATTTATGCAGTGTATATTGCATGCCAGGCACTGTACTAGGCACAGTCTATGTGATAAGTTCTAGAACTACCTTTTCTATAGTTTGTATATTTCCTTATTTCTTAAGGATCAAAATCAGCTGTAATTAGATGCTTTCTAAATTTGTGTATTAATACATTACAAAATACGATATGTGAACTGTGTATAGGACTACCAACTTCTGGAGGTGAACATGGTCAAATTTGAATTAATTTAAGTGTTAAGGGGTAGTGGGCAGTGACATTATTAAGTAATAAAATAAGCTTCAAGATTTCAATTTTCTAAATAGACTCTGCATGATAATATTATAATGCTAAAAGGGATATTGAATCTGTTTTCAACCTGGGCATAGATATTTAGGATCTTTAAAATTTTAAATAACAAGAGGACTTCCACTTATGGAAAGATGAAGTATGCATACTTTTCCATTTCCTTCTGCTAAATACAACTAAAAACTCTAGACATTATGTATAAAACAACCATAACAAGACACTGAAAGGTGAAGAGAAGGCAGACCAGCAAGGGATCTTAGAACCCAAGGAACAACACAGCAGTGAGTTTGCTGAATTTTTTTCCCCTTCATATATCCCAGATTTGTTGTTGAAGAAGCCAGCGATCTAGAAACACCAATGGATGCAATAAAAACAGCCCCAACAAAAGACTGCTCTGTTGCCAAAGGACCAAGAAAGAGACAGAAGACTTTTAGACAATAATTGTCCTACTCTACTCTTGGATCTATCAGAGAACTCTACCCTCCACTACTTCCTGTCTCATCTAAGGCTTGAGGAGGAGGGGACCCAAGAAACACTTGCAAAAGTCACAGCCCAGGGACACGGACCCACTAAAAGACTGAGATTTAATCCTAAGAGTATAGAAGAATTCTCTTCCCTGACACCTTAACACCATACCAGCAGGGCTCCAGGATAATAACAGTGGTGGGGAACACAATGCAGTCTATACAGAAATTGAAATATAATAATGTACACCTGAAATTTACATGTTATAAGCCAATATGATCTCAATAAAATAATTTTTTTAAACTATTTTAAATCTAAAATCATATTGATTGTCAGGTGGTCTATATTTTACATTCCATTAAGGAACAAATGGTGCCAATTAAACTATGATGCAATGCCTTATTTTTATCTGGAATGTTTTATTGTATGCTTAATAAATGAGTCCTTTAAAAATTCTTGTACATAGATAGCTATATCATGCTACTTTTCACAAGGTGAATTTTACGTTATACTGGATTTTTATACTGCATTTTTATGCACCTCTGTGAACAAGCTAACATTTAATTTTAATGCCTAAGTATAATGTGACCCTTTCTTAAGACATTAAACAACATGTAGTATCAATGATGCACATAACTCAACTAAAGTGATAGCAATACGCTCAGGCGAAGACAAGCATGCCATAATGGTCATCAAGCATCCAGATGACCATGATCGTAAGGTATATTTGTTTTCTGAAACTAACAGAAAGATTCATTTTAGGATTTATAATAATAGTAATCTTAAGAATCCTCCCATGACCCAATTCTTCCATCTAGCTCGATCTGTTTCCATCCTACATAGACAAGATTATTAAAACAATTGTCTATTCCTACTTGCTCTATGTTCTGATTTCCCCAACTCACTTATTTATCAATCCACAACAATATGACTCTGCACCTCATCCTATTTTGAAACTGCTCTTTCCAGGGTCACCAATGATCTCTTTGTTACAAAAATCATAGGAAATATTTCAGTCCTCATCTTGCCTAACTTCACTATCATTTGACATGGACAACCTCTGTTGTGAAACCATTCATTTCTGCTTCTCCTTCTCTTTCTCTGACTGCTCCTTTCCTATCTTTATTCAGATTCCTCTTTCTTTTTCCTCGCTGAGATGCTGACGCTCACAGTATTCTATTTAAAGCTGTGCACTCCTTATCACACTAGGTATAGCAAAAAGGTCCAAGCAAATAATATATATATATATATGAAATGAATCAGTAAAATAGTGTAGATAATGTTACAGTTTGTGACCTGATTGAAGACATTCAAATTCGACAAGCAAAAACTAGACAAAAAGTAAACTAAAGGCCAAATAAAACAAATCTGCTCTGCTGGCTGGATTTGCTATCGTGTGCCTTCTAGTTTCCTCCTTCTTTCGAGGCCATCCCATCCAATCTCATGGCTTCAATTACCGTCTATACTCACTTTTATTATTCTCAAATCTGTGCTTCAGGATCTCTTTTCTGATTGAGACTCTAATCCAAATGATTATTGGACACTGTCATTTCAAGTTCCACAGGGAGCCACTCCCTTTTCTAATTCTTTGCCCAGCTGATCCATCAACAAGTTCTCTCTAGTCAGTTCACTGTACATCCTGACTGCCACTACTGGAGTATAAGTCATCATATTCTCTCACCCTTTCCATGATAATGTGCCAACTGCTCTCCTTGAACCTAATCACATTCTTCTTAAAACAATTTTTGATAGTCTTCCTTTTGTTTCTTTCATCAGATCATACTTTTTCACTGCTGGTGTTTCCCATCCTGGAGTTCTCTGTTCTCCACTCCTTCTCTTGACTTGCTGTGTTCTGATCTCAGCTTGAATTTCATTTCCTCCAAGAAGTCTTAACCAACGCTTACCCCTACTTACCCCCAATGCCTTTCTAGGGTGGACGTCCCTGCCATCTGCTTTTTTAGCTCTTTTGGTGTCCCTGTCATGCCCTTATTTGATCTCATTTTAATTACATGTTTAGTTGTATGTCTCTCATAACTGGTTCTCCTAAGTCCTTTGAGAGGCTTAACCATAACCAGTTACCCAGCTCCTAATATAATGCACACCACTTAGGGGTCACTTTCTCCATATTTGCCGAATAAATAAATGAGGAATTATTTTATTCCCATTTCTTATAAATATGAGAACTCTGCATGCTTTGCACTGTCTCTTTATTATTACAAGAGAAAATTGGTATGTTATAGATTAGCAATTGTCATGGTAAGATTTCATGAATTAGAAAGTAAATTTGGCTTGGATATATGAACAATATTTTTTGAAGTATATTTAATACAGACTTATGTACTTCATGGGGCTGCCATGAAGATCACATGAAATTAACAATATGAAATCATCTGAAAAATGTAAACGCTATTCAAACGATGATGGTTATTATAACTAAATTACTCATAGTATACTGGAAAGAAGCCAAAGAATTAAAAGGTAAAATCTCTGAATAATGAGAGCCCATTCTTACTATTAGCAAACGTGAAACATTGACTGTGAGCCACAAATGTTAAAGCCGGAGAATATGGAGGCAGATGTAGAAGACGTGGTCCCTGCCTTCAACACTTTACATGCTTGTGTGATGGATTGGTCAGCTAGAAAGCAAAAATAAGAATCATAATTTTCTACTTTAAGCCTATTTATTTTTAAAAAATTGAATTTATTGAAGTAGAATCATATGATAAAATGTAACAATTTTTAGTTTACCTTTCAGTTTGCAAATGTGTTCTCAATGGTAACTGTGAACACAGTCAAGATAGAGAACATTTCCATCATCTTAAGAGAGTTCCCTCTTGTTGTTTTGCAGACAAAGTCCCATCCCAAGCCCCGGACCACACCATTGATCCACTTTTTGTTAACAAAAATGAATTTTGCATGTTCTAAAATTTCATGTAAATGGAATCATATAGTTGGTATTCTTTAATGCCTTGCTTCTTTCAATTAGCATACTGTTCTTGAAATTCATCTGTATTATTGTATGTATTGGTAGTTTGTAATTTTAACTGTTGAATAATATTCCAGTGTATCAATATAACACATCTTGTTTATAAATCCATCTGTTGATGAATGTTTAGGTTATTTATAGCTTGGGACTGTTATAAACAAAGCTGCTATAAACTTTTGTGTACAAGTCTTTGGGAGGACATATGTTTTCTTTTCTCCTGAGTAAGTAGCTAGGACTAGGATTGATGGATCACGTGAGAAGTGTATATTGAACTTTATAAAAACTACTGAACAATGTTTTAAAGTTCTTGTACAATTCTGTGTAGCAATCTGTAATCTATGGAAATTCCATTGCTCCACATCGTCTTAAACACTTGATACTGTCAGTCTTTTTAATTTTAACCATTCTTGTGTGTATGGTGGTAATTCATTACGGTTTTAATTTTCATTTTCTTGATATCTAATGATGTTGAGTATCTTTTCATGTATTTATTGGTCATTCTTATATCTTCTTTAGTGAAATATATTAGCAAGTCTTTTGCCCACTCTTTTTTTATTGTGTTATTTGGCTCCTCCCCCCCTCCCTTCCTCCTCCCAATCCCTCCTCCTTTTCCTCCTTCTCCCCCTCCTCCTCCTCTTCCTCCTTCTTCTTCCTCTTCTTGAGTTCTAAGAGTTCTTCACACATTCTGGATTCAAGTTCTTATCAGATATATGTATTGCAAACCATTTCTGCTAATGTGCCTAGCCTCGTTTTCTTAATAATGGACTTGGAAGAGAAGTCTATTTTTTTGAAATTGCCTTTATTAACTTTTTATCCAAGAAACCTTTACTGCTTCAAGCTTGTAAAGATTTTTTCTACTAAATTTCTTTTATATGTTATAGTTATAGCTTTTACATTTTGATCTATTATCCAATTAGGCTTAATTTTTGTGTATGGTGTGAACTAACTTTGAGGTTCATTTCTTTTTCATAGGCTGTCCATTTATTCCATCTTATCCTTTTCCTATTCAGTTATCTCTTTTTGGAAACTCTGCTCTATTTGTCTATCTAATAATCCTGACTCCAAAATCTTATTCTCTTAATTTTTTAGCTTTATGGTAAACCCCAAAATGTGATACTGTAAGTTTTCTAACACTCTTCTCTTTTTGCAAAACTGTTTTGATTTATCACATTTGTTTGAATTTCTATGCAAATTAGAGTATCAACCTTTCAATGTCTGTGAAAAAGCAAGCTGAAATCTTGATAGAGATTGTGTTGTATTTTTAGATCAATTAGGGGAGAACTGACATTTTAAAACTAATTATTTCATGTACTGTAACAAATCATTATGTTTTGAAAAACTACTCAGAACTTCTCAGTAATTTATCACTTACCTGTGATAAAAACAAATAAGTTATTTGTTCCTGCAGACCTGAAAGTAAATTGAAAACCTTACATATTGGCTGTGGGAACCATAATATTTGCCTGTGTGTCTTGTTTTTCTATTCCAGTTCTATGATTTTGAGAAATTCTTACCAATTCCTATGATTGGTAATCTCAGAGTACAGCTCTACTCCCTTTCTCTACTGTGTGGCCAGGCTGGGCCAGTCATAGGATTGGACCCACTATCCCTAATGATTAGATTGACAATGGAACTGTAATGCTGAATTCGCTGTTGGAGTAACAGAAAAGATGTCTCTTTTTTTCCTTTTGGGTCCTGAGATGACAGAAAGTGGTGCTGAGGCCAACAGCTATTCACCGTCCTATTATGAGGAAAGTCCCTATAGACACAGAGTGAATGAAGAGAACATGTAAGAGAAGAGTAGAATCAAAAACTAGAAATTGTGAGAAAACCAATGACAAAGTGTAATTCCTGGATCGTAGAGTGCCGGAGTCACTCACGGGCAGTCAAGTTTTTCCCTTTGGTTGAAGCCAGTTCAAGTTACGGTTTGACATTTATAAACTCGAAAATATCCTTGCTGACATCCATATGTGGACTTGTCTCCAAAAACATTGTGTTGAAAGAATATCTCAAGTATATTTAAAATTTCTTTAGAAAAGAGAGGTATTTTTTTTTCATCTTCAGATTTTCATTGTAACCTAGTATAGTGTTTCTCTGAGTGTGTCTATGTTATTAGTTTTTCTGGGAGGAAAAAAAAAAGAAGAAAGTGGGGATTAGTGCCAATAACTGTGGGATAATCTGAGTTAAGCCAATTTGACATTTCCTTGTTGAAGTTCTTCTGAAAGCCTTTAGTTGCTAATGTGCATGGGAAATATCAAAGTGTTTACCAAACATTTCTGGAACTCTTTATTTTACTTAAAATATTATGGAAATGGATTTCTTATGGGTAAACCCTGAACTCAATAGAAAAAAACCAAGTAATCCAATTAAAAAATGGGCAGAGGATCTGAGCAAACATTTTTCCAAAGAAGATATACAGGGGGCAATACACATGTGAAAAGATGCACAACATCATCAATTATCAGGAAAACACAAATCAAAACTACTATGAGATATCACCTCATGCCCATTGGAAAGGCTATTACTAAAAAGACAAGAAAGAACAAGTGGGAGAGAGGATATGGAGAAAAGGGAATCCTCACATACTGCTGGTGGAAATGTAAACTGGTACAGTCACTACAGAAAACAGTATGCAGATGCCTCAAAAAATTGAGAACAGAGGTCCAGCTATTCTACTTCTGAGTATTTATCCAAAGAATATAAAAACACTAATTCAAAAAGATATTTGCAGTCTTATGTTCATTGTGGCATTATTTACAATAGCCAATACTTGGAAACAACCTAAATGCCCATCAATGGATAAATGGATAAAGAAGATGTGGTATATATACACAATGGAATACTACTCAGCTGTAAAGAAAGATGAAATCATGCCATTTGTGACAACATGGATGGACTTTGAAGGCATTATACTAAGTGAAATAAGTCAGATAGGGAAATCCAAATACAGTATGCTTTCATTCATATGTGGAACATAAACAACAACAACAACAATGACAACAAACAAACACATAGACACAGACGATAGATTGGTAGTTCCCAGAGGGATAGTGGGTGGGAGGGAGAGCAAAAGGGGTAAAAGGGTAAATGCATATGGTGATGGATGGCAACTAGACTTTGAGTGGTGAACACAATGTAGTCTGCACAGAAATAGAAATATAATAGTGCACATCTGAAATTTATATAATGTTATAAACCAATGTTACATCAATTAAAAAAAGAATAAACAAATGTATACACATTACTACAAAAAATAGATTGTAAAGTGGAGCATTTTGAAATTGCTGGAATTTTTTTTGCTACTTTCCAAATAAAGTTTAATTCTTAATAAATCCTATTGGTTTGAAGTAAATCCATGTACACCAAATTTATAACTATATTAAATTACAACATAGCACTTTAAAAGGATCTGTAAAATGAACATGACTTTTGTAAATATAGTTAAGGAATAAAGGAGAAAATAAATTTGCATATAATTTTTAAAACCAATAGCATTTTGGCACATTTATTTTATTTCCTCCCACATTTTACTTAGATTTTCCTTTAAGATTGGACAGTAGTCTTATTTTGGTATAATGGCTTATAGAATAAATCTGATAGCCTTGTTTTTTTCTTTTTAAACATTTTCTATGTTCTTCAGATTCTTAATAAGAAATTGTTCTCATCATTTCTTATCTCAAGTTTTCTCAAACTTGGAAACAAATTGGTAGAGGTAAACTCATTATTTTTAAAAATAATTTTTTAAATGCTTGCATTCAATTTTATAACATCTGTTTAAATTCACCTCATCTAATTAACTGATTTTTCTTTTGAGGAAGATTAGCCCTGAACTAACTACTGCCAGTCCTCCTCTTTTTGCTGAGGAAGACTGGCCCTGAGCTAACATCCGTGCCCATCTTCCTCTACGTTATATGTGGGACGCTTACCACAGCATGGCGTGCCAAGCAGTGCCATGTCCGAACCCGGGATCCAACGGGCGAACCCCAAGCCACCGAGAAGTGCAACGTGCGAACTTAACTGCTGCGCCACCAGCGCAGGCCCTAATTAACTGATTTATATGTATACCAAATTTACTTTGACTAATTCATCTTACTGAGTCCAGGATTTTCCTTTCAGTCTGCTGGAATCGTAGATGAATAGTGCGATTGTGGCTTTCCTGCATATCTAAGACTTTCTTTCTGTTCCCAGGGAGGTAGCAGTAGTGCCAAGGCTAAGAGTAGTTTGTGTGGTGGATAAGCTCTGGAGTCTGGCTGTTTACCCTTAAACCATGGTTCCACCATTTATTAGCAGTGTGAGTGAGGAAATTTTTCCATCTCTCTGTGTTCTGGTTTTCTAATCTGTGAATTGAGAGTGATAATAATCATCACTTATTCAGTGTTTACCATTCATGCAACACACAATATTGTAAATGTTTAATGTGTACTAGATATAAGATACTTGATTCACAACATTTTTTTTCCTCAAACAATTAAGATTTTTGTCACAGCATTGCCAAGGAAAATGACTAAGTTTTAATCTTTTTATAAGTGCTTTATATTTTTCTTCATTGGAACTCATGGGAGTATTTTTAACTCCATAAACATGAACAAGTTGCCAAAATCTGATTGACTATAGATGAATTTCATCATGGATTTTGCCTAGAAACCATAGCTCTTTTTCTGAATTGTAGATTCCTCTTTCCTCAGCTCAGATTTTTAAAGAGGATATGCTTATTTCCTCCTTGCTAGCTCGCTTTATTTTTTCCAGTAAATAACCATATTTCTATTTTTTTGTATGTGTTTCTTATCTATCAGCTTCCTTCTGTATTTTCTTATATTTGCCATGTATTTATTTAATTTACTCATTCATTCGGAGAGGGAGCATAGTAAAGTGGAAAGAATACTGACTCTGGAATCAGATAAACCTGTATTTGAATCCTGGTATCACCATTTACAAAGTGTGATCTTAAACAAATCATTTAACCTCTCTGATCCTATTTTTCTAGAATACAGAGAATGGTACAAATTAAAAAGAGTTATGAGGTCTTTTAAGCAGAGCAATTAAATATTTTATATGTCTCATAAATTATTCTCAGAATGAGTATTGTTCGATATTTCTATT
The DNA here is from genome assembly GCF_021613505.1 of Equus quagga. Classification (NCBI taxonomy): domain Eukaryota; kingdom Metazoa; phylum Chordata; class Mammalia; order Perissodactyla; family Equidae; genus Equus; species Equus quagga. The sequence continues at coordinate 13,895,725 of NC_060274.1, read as the reverse complement.
GCAATCATTGGTAGGTCTCTCACTACTAACGTTCATTGCCATCACACATATTTGGCAGCAGTACACTAGCTGGCATTCCTCATCCCAAATCTTGCCTCTAAAATCCATACTTTATTTATCACTGTAGACAGATTAGCCCAAATATTGTATTTTGGATTCCCTTTATAGAAGTAAAATGCATCTCCAGAATAATATGAACATTATCCCCTCTCCTTTTCTATCCTTTTTCTTGCCTCTCTAATATTAATTTTATGTTCCCTTTATCTATAACGCTTCTTTACCCTTATCTCCACAGTCACTAAGATAGTGCTTTGCATAAATGTTTGTTGATATGATCAATGAATGGGGAATCTAGCTTAATATGTTTCTACTAAAGGAATTTTCTATATGCCATACTAACTGTACATGACATACCAACTGCCTCTCTCCTCTCAAAGATTATAAAGTTTGAGAGGGAAAAGATAATAGGATTTGTTCAATGGCACATAATAGTGAAAAATTGCTAGAATAAGAGTCAGGATGGCCGGTTCTTGTGGGATGGCTTACCTGTGGCCTTAGGCTCCCTGTCTTAAATTCAGGATAATACCATACAAGATTTCTAATTTCCATTGCTACACCAAGATTTGGAGATTTTTCATTCTACGTGTCCAACAATATTTAGACTTGACAATACCTTGAAAGCAAGGTGCCCAGTGAATATTTATGGAAATGAAATTCTATTATGTGTGCAAGTATTTTCTTTTAAAAGAATGATAGAAAGAATTTTGTGATCCGAATGTTTGCTGAGCTTTTGTTCGCTTAAAAGGAAGCTCAGTAGTTGGAGGATTTTAGAACTTATAAATTTAAACACCCTGACTTTAGAGATGAGGCTGAGTAAAGTGGGCCTGAAATTTTGACCTGGTTAGGATGACACAGTTAACCAGTAGAAAACAGGAACCAGAAACCAGGCCTTTTGCCTTTTGAGCCAGAGCCTTTTCCATTCCATTCCATTTGAGTTCCAAGAGGCAAACCAATGAGTGCAATTATTTTCAACAGATAGTAATATCTATACATAAAAACATCTTTTACTTATCTTAAATTTTTTGGTGTGTCATCAAGGAGATACAAGTACAGGACTTTTTACTTATTTATTTAAATAATCTTTTTTTTTTTTTTTTTTTTTTGCCAAGGAAGATTCTCCCTGGTCTAACATCCACTGCCAATCTTCCTCTTTTTGTACGTGAACTACCACCACAGCATGGCCACTAACAGACGGGTGGTGTAGGTCTGCACCTGAGAAGTGAACCTGGCCACCAAAGTGGAATGCGCCAAACTTAACCACTAGGCTACTGGGTCTGGTCCATTATTTTTTTTAATGCAGAATATTTTCTCAGTGATTCTAATCTGGCTCAGCCATGTGTTAGTGTTATAGAACAGATTAAAAGTGTGTCGGTATAGAATATTAGTTGTTACAAAGGCTCTTTAGCTTTAAAAATGAAAAGAATGGCCTTCTGTTAATAATCCTGGGATGTGGTTAGGGTTAGTAATACAGGGGCCTACAGGTAGGTTTACAAACCAGAAAAGGGAACAATTTGGCCTTTCTTGCCCAACTACTGAAAAATCATTCTCAAAAGGCATTTCAGAGGTGACAGGGAGTTGCTTCTGGCTATGTGGAAGCAGGACTGGAGGCAAGACAGAGTTACGATTTTTTTTGTTTTTTAGCCTGCAGTGACATTGATTGCAGCTGAGAAATTATTTGAAGTCAACCAGATGGCTGAGGATGAGACCTGCTACCTAGCAGAGAGGGGTTCTTCCCACACCGCCTGCCGGAAACCACAATCCACAAAACCGAGCCATCAGGAATGATGGAGACAATGGTTGCAACAGGTTTTTCCCTGAATTCTCTGGCCCCAGTGTTTTGCAAGGACAATGTTTGGCACTGGGAGCAGCAATATCCACAGAGAAAGGAACCTCTGCAACAGACAAGACATTCTAGTTTTCTTTCCATAATTGAGACTGACCTCTTGAAATGACTTAGTGGAGCTGGAGTTCTTGCAACTAATCACAGGGAGAGGATAAATACGTTCTCATGATGAGGGAAAAGCAGGTATACGATTTTAATAAGAGATAAAAGACAAGTGGTACTGTTTTGTTCACCAAATTGGTAAAGATGTAGTTCTTTTGGAACTTGTGGGAGGTTAATATTCATGAGTATTGCAAGTTGAGGTCAAAGTACTCTATACATAATACCGTCAGCTTTGAACTGTTTTGAAATAATATTTTCATAGAAAATCTAAAGAGGTGGGCTTTATTTACAACTTCCTCACCATGATTGCGCATATCACTTTCATTCATTTGTTTGGATATTTTCAAAATTTGGATGCATTACCTGCTTTGTACCAAGTAGTACTTATAACTGATCTGAGCTCTCAGTTCTTCTGAAGTTAAGGAATCTTTACATCAACATTATTATTTAGGCCCATTATCATGATAACCTCATGAACTTTAGAAAATTGAAGCATAACACTTTTCCAAAAATTTCTGTAGCTTTTCACTTAAACTTAAAGGTTATTGTTACGTAAATGGAGTCAAACTCTGGAGATGGTTTACGCTAAATGGTGCCGTGTGTCTGCGCTGTGTGCTGGGACATTTCTTCTAGGGAATAATTGGATGTGTATTATATGCTCCATCTTGGAATTACTGGTGAAAACAAATATGGGATTTTGAGAGACTGGAAGGGGATGAATAGACAATGATCATTGAGAATTGTTAATGAACAAGTCGTTATTAATGACATGCAAAAAGACAAGAAGGGTATTTGAAAAGGCAGGAAGTATTCAGGAGAAGATGGACAGATGGACTTGCTAAGTCAGAGATGGAGATGTTAAAGATGGCCTGACCTCAACTTGAAGCTAATAGCCCTAAATGCCCAGAAAAAAATACTATTGTATCCAAGAAGCAAGGTTTTACAGCTTAGTCTTTAGATGAGAAGCTTTATTGCTTTCCCATGAATAGAGATCATATAAAGGATTTGGTGACTTCCATATTTTGGGAGTATTTCCCAAACTTTCATAAAGATTCTTTTTCTTTTTTTTTCTTTTCCAGGATTGGCACCTGAGCTAATGTCTGTTGCCAATCTTCTTTTTCTTTTTTTCCTTCTTCTCCTCCCCAAAGCTCCCTGGTACATTGTTGTATATTCTAGTTGTAGGTCTTTCTGGTTCTACTATGTGGGATGCCACCTCAGCACGGCCTGATGAGCGGAGCTGGGTCTGTGCCCAGGATCCGAACTAGTGAAACCCTGGACCAAAGTGGAGCATGCTAACTTAACCACTCAGCCTCAGGGCTGGCCCCAAAGATTCTTGATTCAGATTTAGAGACATATATTCAAAATTGAGATATAGACCAACATGCGCAGGTATAGACATTTTCTTGAAATTATTGTTTTTAATTAAGATTGTTCATTTTATAAATTCATACTTGTTATCAAACTAAATGAAATATCTCCAATGGCGTAATAATGTCTTTTTGATGCCATTTAATCTTCATGTCTCCTATCACAAAATACATATCTGAGTTGATACAAGTCTGACATTTTTATTGTATGACTTTATTTTATTGTTTAGAAATCTTCCTTGACAATTTAATGAAAAATGCTTACTTGCTTAGGTTTTTCTAATACTTTTCAGATTTTTTTTGTACACAATGTTCCATGTCAAAATACACTTTCAAATCTACTGTTTTTAAAGTGAGAAGATCTCTTTTTGGATTGTCATAACTCACATTCAAATAAATATTTGGAAAAAAGTCAGTTTTACCTGAAGGCTGTTTCATTTGTCAGAGAATATCTTCCCACTGCATTTTTGTTCAATTGGCAAAGGAGAAAAGAACTGTATTCCTAAGGATTGATTATACAGGTGTCTAAAATCTTGTCAGTATCCAAGCTATAACATATGAATAATGAAATTCAAAGTAACATTTTGCATTTAAAGCATCACTTTTCACATTTAAAACATGCTTATGAGATTCAACTGAGATTTTAGATATTTGGTTTTGGCTCTATATTTTTCTAGGGGAATTATTAGCTTCTCTTAGGATTAACTTAATGACATGCCCCTTGTCGCCTGTGAAAAATAATTTGAATTTTTCACACATAGGTGAGTCTGAACACTGCTTGACATAAGTGACTGGCTTTAAAATATCAGTTCCCTGAGAGGGCATTTGGAGAAAATAGAACTCACCTTGCATTGGATGGATTTGGCTGTATACAGAGAAGAGCAGAGGAGAGAGCCAGGGATGTTACACTCAATACCTAGAGAGGTTACAAGTCCATTTCCTATAGAGGAGCTATTCTTTAACTGACATTCTACATATCATATAGATATTTACAGGGAAGTATTAACAGGGGACCCTTCCAAGGGTAACTTCTAGGAGTTTAAAAAGAAATGCTGCAAGGAGAGACTACCAGTATTTTGTCTAACTGGCAGAAATAGCTCCTATTGAGCCCAAGATCAGGGCATGCACATCTAAAGAGATCATCAACATATTGGGAAATACAGAGAATTAGTAAGATTCTTGGACTTGGACCCAGAAGGTGAGATTTGAGAGGGCAGAACTTCAAAAAGCTTTATGTTTTATTCTATAGAAAAGGACCAGCAGCACCCCCATCCTCTGGGAACTTGTTAGAAGTTTAGATTTTCAGGTTCCATCTCCGACCTACTGAATCAGCATCTTTGGGATCGGAGCCAAGAAATATGTTCTAACAAACTCTCCAGGTGACTATGATACATTATAAAATTTGGGAATCACAGTTACAGAGAAGGTAAAATGAACAATACATGAGTCCTATTCTGCTGGTTTTTAGCCAGATTACCTTGGACAAGTCACTCAGCCTGACTGTATCTCTGCTGCCTTATTGAAAACTGTGAATAATATTATTATATTGATTGTCTTAACTCTCATGCCAATGATCAGTAAAGTGGAATTCAACCTACACATTTAAGATCATGAAGATTAATTACTAACTTATTAGAAAAATTATATGGATTCAAGAGAGCAGATGCTCACTCAATATTACCACAGAGCACCCAACAGATACAGGGGACAAGGAAATCTGGAAGTTCTTATTTTAAAGGATGGATGCTATGGGATATTTTCCCCCCAGGGACTAAAAGAAATATGGATGTGCAAATATTCAGCATGGCAATAAGCAACTGAAAAGAGTCCATCTAACAGCCTAGCTTTACTCCTTCCAAGTTTTCTCCATCATCAGAAAAAATAGGAGGATACTAAATGGAGAAAGTGTTTAACCTACTTTGCTTGTTTGCATATTGTGGAAAGTGGATAGAGAATGCTATATTAAAGATCTATATAGTGTAGGGAGAGCAGTGGGGATCTAGAAGATGACTAAGAAGGAACTAAGTCTCTGGATATCCGGGAGGGGCCGAAACCAGTGGCTGAAGTTCTGAACTCTAATCTGGCCCTGAAATTTCTGGTTAGGGGGGTGGCATGATAATGAAATAGTATGCAACTTTATATGACAATCTGCTATGTGTCAGGCTATTACTTACTTTATCATAATCAATTTGTCTATTCTCACTTCAAATTAATGGGCACGAATCTTAAATAGGCTAATAACATGGTCAAGAAATCTATTTTACTAATGAGTCAATTGCAGACTGTTTGATATCTTTTAATTTTTCCTCAAAATTCCCATGCTCCCTCATTCCTCTCCTGCCCATTAGCTGATGAAGTGGCATCAAATGTGGTCTGGAAAACACAGACAATCAGAACTGAAATTCTTCATCTTCCAGCCACAGGATTTATCCACATAACTACATCTGAACTTATACTGTCTGCCTTCAACTCTTGTAGAAATGAATGAGATGAAATGTTCATGCTCCTGGGAAGACCAATTTTTTGTATCCTATTCCTTCTCATCTCCTCAAAATCATCCTCTGGAATTACCTCCTCGCTCTCCTTCATCTCTTTTCCCCTCACTGCTGGATCATTCTCATCACCACACCAGCATGTTCTGGAATTTCTCATCTTGGTCTTACATCTCGAACACCTCATTTCTGTTCTCTCTTTTACAGCAATGTTTCTAGAAAGACACATCTATACTCTAGTCTTTCAACACCTATTCACACTTCTAAAAATTTTATAAAACTACATTCTTTTAATTACACAAATATCAGGAGTCAATTGTAAGAAAATCAGAATGCAGACAAGGAAAAGGAACAAATTAAAAACCATTAATAATTCCAATACCCAGAGGAAAACCAAGTTTAAAATTTAGTGTATGCTCTTCCTTTTTAAGCAATTTAATTGATAGTCTTATCAAGTAATACATGTACACATTTTTAAAGAACAAATACATTGGAGTGAGAAAGCATTTTTCTCCTCACTTTATTCACCCCTGATTCAGGCTCTCCAGAGACAACACTTTAACCTCTTCATGGCAGAAACTGAAGTCAGCCTGCAAGATTTGATTCAAAGCTCTGCCTGCTTCTTGCTGGCCATGCGGCCTCGGTCAAGTCACTTAACTCTCTGTATTTCAGTTGCCTCTTCTCCATAATAGATATAACAATATTACCTACCAAAGGGTTATTGTGAGGATCAAATTATTGAAACAGTGTTTAGCACATTGTTTACAATACATAAGTATTACTGCAATTGTTTTTGTTGTTACTATTAATTGCATAATTCTAAATGAATTGTTCATATTGCTGTCTCGATTTTTAGTATGAAGACAGTAACTACAAACTACCTCATATGTATGATGTTTAGCTCTTTTACCTTGTCAGATAAAACACACATCACCTAGCTCTCTATCCTACCACGATAGCCAGATCACAATATTTACTCAAGTCAAAGAGTTAATATGTTGACTTTTTATCCTTTAAATTTTTTTGCTGTCACTTTAGTGTAGTTTTGGGAACAAAGGAAGGTAAACACCTGTGTTCTAGCCACCAAATTGAACTGGAAAATTCCGTTGACCTTTCACCCATTAGATTCTAATTTCTGATCTCCTGCTCTATTGACTCCATTCAGGAGTGAGTCACTAACGACTTCCATATTGTCAAATCCAAAGGCAACTTCTCTGTCTTCAGGTGATCTCGCAACAGCATTCATCACTGTTTATTACTTTCTCCTATGAAGGCACTTTCCTCTCTTAGCTTCTGTGATACCATCCTCCCCTTAGCTCTTTCTTAGTTTCTTTAAGTTGTTCCTTCTCCTTTGCTAAACAATATTTTGGAATACCCCAGGGCTTTGTCCTGGGCCTGCTTCTCTTTTCTATCTACATTCTCTCTTCCTAGACAATCTGTTTTGCTGGTGTAGTTTAAACAGTACCTAAATGCTCTTGCCTCAAAAGTTTATTTCTCCTATGACCTCGCAAACATACAGAAAATGGCCTAACTGTTGTCTCCAGATATCTAATATTTATCTTAAAACTAACATGACCAAAGCGTATGTCATGATCCTTTACATCGCCTGTAAAAATTTTGAGTTAAAAACCAATCATGCCCTGGCGCCAGCCTGGTTGCATAATGGTTAAGTTTGTGTGCTCTGCTTTGGTGGCCCAGGGTTCGCGGATTTGTAGATTTGGATCCCGGGCACGGACCTAGCATCGCTCATCAAGCTATGCTTTGGCAGCATCCCACATAAAGTAGAGGAAGATTGGCACGTATGTTAGCTCAGCAACAATCTTCCTCAAGCAAGAAGAGGAAGATAGGCAACAGATATTAGCTCAGGGCCAATCTTTTTCACCAAACAAAAACAAAAACAAAAACATGCTCTTACCTTACTTTATCACCCAGTTGATAAAGCCAAGACTTGAGTCATTCTTGACTTCTTTCATTTTCTTATTTTAGAAATAAATGTAACATTCAAGGCTGTCAATTTTATCTCCAAAATATATCCTGAGTGCATTACTTCTCTCAGCTTCCACTGCCACCATCCTAGTCTAAGTCCCCCATCTTCTCTTGCCTGGACTCCTGCAGAAGTCTCCTTGCTTCCATTTTTGTCCTTTACAACTGGGTAAATTTTTTTCAGATAGGCAAACAAAGAGGGGGGAAAAATAGTGATTCTTCCTCATCTTTTCATAGCCACAAACTTTCAAAAATAAGACAAGGCCCATCCTGCTCAACCAACACAAAACCCCCTTATCACATTACTCTCTGGGACATAACACTTTGTAGTAATGCAACCTGAAATTACCCATGTATTTGCTTTGTCACTGGTCGACTCCCCTCACTTCCAAAGCTACTTGATAGTGGGTTCTTTGCCTGGAATACCCAAAGCACAAAGAACGTAAATTATACTTGGCAAATATTGTTTGAGAATGAATTAGTAAGTGGATCGATAGAAGCTATATGATAGAACTTCCATTTCTTTGGAATGTTTATTTTTTACAGAAAATTCTAAATGACAAAAATTCTTTCAAGACCCAATAAGTACAACTTTCAAAACGGAATTGTTCAATTCCAAGTATATGTGGGAAACGTATATTTGTCCTGGTACTGTCAGATCACACATGTAAATAGATGACTGCTCTGTTTACCTCTCATAACCTCACAACTAGGTAGCATATGTGGATGCAAACAATTTCATAGTTTAAATCAAAGCACATTCTATTTAGAACATTTAGTTTCTTCATTTATCTGTGCCTGCTATCTACTAAATATATGATTTGCTTTTCATAAAATAGAGACTATAAATTGATTCAGTAACAGTAACATTAGGAAAGTGAAACTCATCTGTTCAGAAAACACGTGTAAGATGCAATTTTCTGGTAAGCATTCCTTAATGTAACCCCGTGATAAAAAAAACACCAAAGCAATTGTATTTTAAGACTGTGCGAAAGATAGCAATAAAAATCTGCTTGTAAATTATATCATCTTTTGTTTATCACTTGTTCTGCTTTCCTGTTTTCAGAATAAAAGTGTTCCCTTCAAAAGTAGAATATTAATTGGCAAATCTAATAACTCATATCTATTCTGGAAATAACAGCGATAGATAATATAAACAGAGAACAAAATATGTGTTTCAGATGTGAGATTTTTAAAGTCAGTTTTAACACATTATAACATCCCGGTGAGAGTAAGGCAATAGTTCTTAATTGTCTAGTCTGCATAGCACTGCGGTCTCCAGAAATTTTTATCCAAAAAAAAAAAAAAGTGCATTCAGGTACAAGAAATCTGCTTTTACATCTAAGCTATCCTCAGACCTTTCCTATACAATTACAAAAGATTAAAATAGACACATTTAAAGAAAATAATTTAAGTATGCATAAATTTTTAAAATAAGCATTTAAAATGTCCCCAATCCTGTTTGTTCAAAAATCCAAAATTACATTTTTTAAGTAGTGTCAGTAGTGATTATTGACATATCTAAAGGTCACATTAACTAATTAACTACTCCATTTTATGTTTGCTGTTAAAAATACAGAATGTCATATACATAGCACACATAATGTTAGAAATTTTCAATTCTGAGATCTTGTCAAGATGGCAGTGTGAGCAAACGTTGAACTTGCCTCCTCCCACAAACACAACCAGGTTACAACTATTTTTGGAAAAATTACCTCTGATAGAAAACTGAAAACTGGATAAAAAGAACCCCTATAGGGGCTAGCCCTGTGGCCGAGTGGTTAAGTTCGTGCGCTCTGCTGCAGGTGGCCCAGTGTTTCGTTGGTTCAAATCCTAGGCACGGACATGGCACTGCTCATCAAGCCACACTGAGGCAGCATCCCACATGCCACAACCAGAAGGACTTACAACAAAGAATATACAACTACGTACCGGAGGGCTTTGGGGAGAAAAAGGAAAAAATAAAATCTTTAAAAGAAAAAAAAAAAAGAACCCCCGTAACAAGGGACAGTCCTGACAAAGGCAGAGGAGGCAGAAATTCCTGCTGGAGAGGAAAAAAGCCACCTTTGGGAGCAGCTGAGCTTCTCACCTGGCTAGGCGGGAGCCACCCTAAGGTACGCAGCCCTCCCTGGAGGAGTGAGGTCTGAGCAGGGCCGATATTGCTATAAGCATCCTTCGGACTCAGCCCAACTGAGATGGGGGTCTTACTGTCTGGCTTTGCTGGCTATTAACTGCTGCAAGGATACCCCCAGAAAAGCTATCAGCCAAAAGCTGAAAAGACCCGGGTCTTAAAGGGCCTACGCACAAACTCACTCATTGCAGCTACCTGAAATCACCAGAGAGAAGGCTGACTGTCCTTTGGTGAAACGAGACTCACGTGGTGGGTTCTGGGGGCATCTTGGTGAGAGGAGGGACCTCTCTGGAGACTGATACATTGGTGGGGGCCATTGTTCTGAGCTGGTCCAGGTGTGCTGACAGGGACCCTGGTGGGTGCCATTGAGGTACATCCCTTGGTCTGTTAGCCCAGGGGTCTGCCATTCCACTGGAGGCAGATTTGATCCAGTTCATCCAGGGCAGGCAACCCGCCCTAGGGATTGTCCCCACCTAACAGCAAGCCCTCAGGCTACTTTTCAGCCTGCACTGACTGGGTGCCTTGATCCTCTACAGGCAGGCAAGGGTGTCTGCCTCTGTGGGGCAGGGCCTGTGTGAGGACCAGGTGAACTGTGGGAGGCATTGGTGGAGAGGTGTGGGCCTCTGCAGTGTGGTGTCGGGGTACACTTCAGGGGGTTAAGAAGTGTGCATGGACCAGGACTGTGTTGATGGTGTATTTGGTCCTGTGGGGGGTGAGGCTAATCAGCAGCAGAAGACCTGTGCTTCACAAACAGCCATAAAAAGGATCAGCCCCACCTTCCAAAGCCTGAAACAATTGAATGCCCCTGGGCCAAGGGCCAGCCAGACTCAGCTGCACTCCTAAGAGAACTGACAACAGCCTTATAGGCCTGAGGCCTATCACAACTGTAAGCCCCTGAGCCTAGCAACCAGCTACACTAAGTAACAACCCAATTAAGAGGCAAACTGCAATAGCAGTGTGCTGATACACTTTGTAGCCAACAGTGCTGAGGCTACCCAAACTGGATTTACAAACAGCTGGCCAGGGAAGGAAAGACTAGACTCTCTGAGTACCTGCAGTGGGAGCAACCCTGCCACAGCAGAAGGACACAAGTAGCCCACAAAGGGACACTCCTGGTTCTTATGGTCTGGTGACAAGAAGGAAGCACACTGCTGGGCCTCATAAGGCATCTCATATATAAGGCCACTTCTCTAAGATCAGGAGACATAGCCAACTCATCTAATACATAGAAACAAGCACAGAGAAAGAGGCATAATGAGGAGACAAAGGAATACTTTCCAAGCAATGGAACAGTACAAAGCCCCAGAAAAAGGACTAAATGAAAGAGAAACAAACGGCCTACTCAACAAAGAGTTCAAACAAAATATCAGGAGGATGCTCACAGATATGGGGAGAAGAATGGATGAACACAGTGAGCACATCTGCAAAGAACTGGAAGATATTAAAAAAACCCAATCAGAAATGAAGAATACAATATTGGAAATGAGAAATTCACTAGAGGGACTCAATAGCAGAGTAGAGGAGGCAGAAGAACAGATCAGCGAGCTAGATGAAAGACTAGAGGAAATCACCCAAGCAGAACAGAAAAGAGAAAAAAGAATTAGAATGAGAACAGTCTAAGGGAACTCTGGGACAATATCAAGTGTGATAACATTCAGATTATAGGTGTCCCAGAAGGAGAAGAGAGAGACAAAGGGGCAGAAAATTTATTTGTAGAAATAATAGATGAAAATTTTCCTAACCTGAAGAAGGAAACAGATATCCAAGTTCAGGAAGCACAGAGAGCTCCAAACAAGATAAGCCCAAAGAGGCCCACACCAAGACATATTATAATTAAAATGTCCAAATTAACGACAAAGAAAGAATCCTAAAAGCAGCAAGAGAAAGGCCACAAGTGACGTATAAAGGGAAGCCCATCAGGCTGTCAGCAGACTTCTCAGTCGAGACCCTACAGGCAAGAAGAGAATGGCATGACCTATTTACAGTGCTAAAAGGAAAAAACCTACAGTCAAGAATACTCTATCCATCATGGCTGTCATTCAGAATGGAAGGAGAGATAAAGAGCTTCCAAGGGAAGCAAAAATTAAAGGAGTTTATCACCAAGAAACCAGTTCTGCAGGAAATGCTGATGGGACATATTTAAGTGGGAAAGCAATGACCACAAATAGAGATTACAAAAATTATCAAAAAAACAAAACAACAACAAAAAACAAGGCAATGAAATCACTTGTAAGATAAAAATATAGTAAAGGTAGCAGATTGACTACCTGTGCAGACAATATGTAGGTTAAAAGACAAATGTACTAAAATCGCCTATTTCAATGATAAGAGGGTAATGGATAGACACACACTAAACAAGAGACTATATATGATTTGAAAAACATAAAATGTGGGAGGAGGGGAGTGAAAAAGTAGAGCTTTTAGAAAGAGGTCAAGCTAACGAGTTTATCAACTCAATATAGACAGTTATATGCATAGAAGATTAAATAAGATCCTTATGGTAATCACGAATCAGAGATCTATAACAAACAAGAAAAAAACTAAGACAAAAGAAATCAAACATATTGCTAAAGATAGCCATCAAACCACAAGGGAAGAGAGCAAGAGAAAAAGAAAGGAACAGAGAAGAACTGCTAAAACACCCAGAAAAAAAAAAGGTACAAAATAGCAGTAAATGTGTATTTATCAATAGCTACTTTAAATGTCAATGGACTAAATGCTCCAATCAAATGCCATAGGGTAGCCAATTGGATAAAAAAACAAGACCCATGTATATGCTGCATACAACAGAAACACTTCAGTCCTAAAGACACTCGCAAACTGAAACTGAAAGGATGGAAAAAGTCATTTCATGCAAATGGCAAAGAAAAGAAAGCGGGGGTAACGATACTTGTATCACACAAAATAGACTTTAAAGCAAAAAGTGTAACTTGAGACAAAGACGGGCACTACATAATGATAAAGGGAACAATCCAACAAGAAAATATAACACATGTAAATATCTATGCATCCAACATAGGAGCACCTAAATATATAAAGCAATTATTAACAGACGTAAAAGGAGAAATAGACAGTAACACAATAATAGTAGGAGACTTTAACACTCCACTTACACCAATGGGTAGATCATCCAAACAGAAGATCAATAAGGAAACACGGGCCTTAAAGGACACATTAGACCAGTTGGACTTAGTAGATATATATAGAACATTACATCCAAAAACCACAGAATACACATTCTTTTCACATGCCCATGGAACATTCTCCAGGATTGATCACATATTAGGCCACAAAACAAGTCTCAATAAATTTAAGAAGATCAAAACAATACCATGCATCTTTTCTGACCAGAAAGGTATGAAACTGGAAAGCAACTACAGAAAGAAAACCAGAAAAGCCACAAAAATGTGGAGATTAAACAAAATGCTACTGAACAACGACTGGGTCAATGAAGAAATAAAAAAATTCCTGGAGACAAATGAAAATGAAAACACAACATGCCAAAATCTGTGGAATACAGCAAAAGCAGTTCTCAGAGGGAAGTTTATAGCAATTCAGGCCTACCTCAACAAAGAAGAAAAAATCCCAAATAGACAATCTAAGAGCACATCTAAAGGTACTGGAAAAAGAATGACAAACAAAGCCCAAAATCAGCAGAAGGAGGAAATAATAAAAATCAGAGCGGAAATAAATGAAATACAGACTAAAAAACAACAGAAAAATTAATGAAACCAAGAGCTGGTTCTTTGAAAAGATAAACAAAATTGATGAAGTCTTAGCTAGACTCACCAAGAAAAAAAGAGAGAAGGCTCAAATAAATAAAATCAGAAATGAAAGAGGAGAGATTACAACGGACACCTCAGAAATACAAAAGATAATAAAAGAATACTATGAAAAGCTATACGCCAACAAATTGGATAATCTAGAAGAAATGGATAAATTCTTAGAAACATACAACCTTTCAAAACTGGACCAAGAAGAAGTAGAGAATTTGAATAGACCTATCACCAGTAAGGAGATCGAAACAGCAATCAAAAACCTTCCAAAAAATAAAAGTCCAGGACCAGATGGCTTCCCTGTAAAATTCTACCAAACATTCAAAGAAGACTTAATACCTATCCTTCTCAAACTCTTCCAAAAAATTGAAGTGGAGAGGAGGCTTCCTAACTCATTCTATGAAGCTAACATTATCCTGATACTAAAACCAGACAAGGACAACACAAAAAAAAGAAAATTACAGGCCAATATCACTGATGAGCATCGATGCAAAAATCCTCAACAAAATACTAGCAAATCAAATACAACAATACATTAAAAAGATCATACATCATGATCAAGTGGGTTTCATTCTGAGGATGCAGGGATGGTTCAACATCCACAAGTCTATTAACATGATACACCACATTAACAAAATGAAGAATAAAAATCACATGATCATCTCTAGATGCAGAGAAAGCATTTGACAAGATACAGCATCCATTCATGATAAAAACTCTAAATAAAATGGGTATAGAAGGAAAATACCTCAACATAATAAAGGCCATATATGACAAACCCACAGCCAATATCATTCTCAATGGAGAAAAACTGAAAGCTATCACTTTAAGAACAGGAACCAGACAAGGATGCCCACTGTCACCACTCTTATTTAACATAGTATTGGAAGTCCTAGCTAGAGCAATCAGGCAAGAAAAAGAAATAGAAGGGATCCACATTGGAAAAGAAGAAGTGAAACTGTCACTCTTTGCAGATGACATGATTTTATATCTAGAAAACCCTAAAGATTTCACTAAAAAACTTTTAGAAACAATAAAGGAATACAGTCAAGTCATGGGATACAAAACCAACGTACAAAGATCAATTGCGTTTCTATACACTCATGATGAAGTAGCAGAAATAGAAATTAAGAATACAATCCCATTTACAATTGCAACAAAAAGAATAAAATACCTAGGAATAAACTTAACCAAAGAGGTGAAAGATCTGTACATCGAAAACTATGAAACATTTTTGAAAGAAATAGAAGGAGACACAAAGAAACGGAAAGATATTCTGTGCTCTTGGATTGGAAGAATTAACATCATTATAATGTCCATACTTCCTAAAGCAACCTATAGATTCAATGCAATCCCTATCAAAGTTCCAAGAACATTTTTCACAGAAATAGAACAAAGGATCCTAAAGTTTATATGGAACAACAAAAGACCCTGAATAGCCAAAGGATTCCTGAGAAAAAAGAACAAAGCTGGAGGTATCACACTCCCTGATTTCAAAATATACTACAAAGCCATAGTAACCAAAACAGCATGGTACTGGCACAAAAACAGACATACAGATCAATGGAACAGAATTGAGACCCCAGAAATAAACCCACGCATTTATGGACAGCTAATATTCAACAAGGGAGCCAAGAGCATACGAGGGAGAAAGGGGAGTCTCTTCAATAAATGTTGTTGGGGAAACTGGACAGCCACATGCAAAAGAATGAGAGTAGAACATTGCCTTACACCATGCACAAAAATCAACTCAAAATGGACTAAAGACTTGCATGTCAGACCCCGAAGCCATGAAGCATCTAGAAGAAAACATAGGCAGTACGCTCTTTGACATCGGTCTGAGCAGCATATTTTCAAGTCCCATGTCTGACTGGACAAGGGAAACAAAAGAAAAAATGAACAAATGGGACTACATCAAACTAAAAAGCTTCTGCACAGCAAAGGAAACCATCAACAAAACGAAAAGACAACCTAACAATTGACAGAAGATATTTGCAAACCATATATCAGATAAGGGGTTAATATCCAAAATATACAAGGAACTCATACAGCTCAACAACAAAAAAACCAGCAATCCAATTAAAAAATGGGCAAAAGATCTGAATAGAGATTTCTCCAAAGAAGATATACGGATGGCCAACAGGCATATGAAAAGATGCTCAACATCATTAGCTATCAGGGACACGCAAATCAAAACTACAATGAGGTATCACCTCACTCCGGTCAGAATGGCTATAATTAACAAGACAGGAAACAACAAATGTTGGAGAGGGTGTGGAGAGAAGGGAACCCTTGTTCACTGCTGGTGGGAGTGCAAACTGGTGCAGCCACTATGGAAAGCAGTATGGAGTATCCTCAGAAAATTAAGGATAGATCTACCATATGATCCAGCTATCCCACTGCTGGGTATTCATCCAAAGAACTTGAAAACACAAAGGCATAAAGATACATGCACCCCCATGTTCATTGCAGCATTATACACAATAGCCAAGACTTGGAAGCAACCTACGTGTCCATCAAGGGACAAATGGATAAAGAAGATGTGGTATTTATACACAATGGACTGCTACTTAGCCATAAGAAATGATGAGATCTGGCCATTTGTGACAACATGGATGGACCATGAGGTGATTTTGCTGAGTGAAATAAGTCAGAGGGAGAAAATCAAATACCATATGATCTCACTCATAAGTAGAAGATAAAAACAGCAACAAACAAACACATAGCATTGGAGATTGGATTGGTGGTTGTCATAGGGGAAAGGGGGAGGGGGGAGGGCAAAAGGGGTAATGAGGCTCACATGTGAGAGGATGCACTATAATTAGTTTTCAGGTGGTGAACATGATGTAATCTACACAGAATTCGAAATATATTATGATGTACATCCGAAAATAAATAAATAAATTAATTAATTAAAAAAAAGAAATTTTCAATTCTGCATGATGATGTTTTAACATGAATGTCTGAAATTGCTAAACAACCTGAATTATGAGTAACACAACATAGAATGCTGTCTGTTAACCTACCTCCTGTTTTTGATTCTGTGTCTCTCACCACACGGCAGTGTTTATTCAAATGCATTAATAAATTCCTACCCACAAGTATATACTGAGCCAGAATAGTAAATGTTACATTGTTATCACAATGTTTTCCATAAAAATTGTCTTCTGTTACATATGAAAATTACCATAATTCTTTGGTTATAGAGGAAAATCCTTTTCTAATGCAGATGGATATTTCTAACACTCACAGTATATGTTACTTTTGTTGCCTATGTATTTTTCTCTATATATAATTAGACTGAATGATTCAATCAAAAAAGATCAGTCTTGAGGGCTGGCCCCACGGCCTAGTGGTTAAGTTCCGTTCCATCTACTGCACTCTGCTTCAGTGGCCCAGGTTCGGTTCCCCGGCACAGACCTACACTACTTGTCAGTGGTCATGTTGTGGTGGTAACCCACATACAAAATAGAGGAAGATTGGCACAGATGTCAGGTGAATCTTCCTCAGGGAAAACAAAAAAATCAGTGTTCATTGACAATGAGGTGAGTTCTCTCAGGATCGTACCTCATTTGGTGTATTTCTAGCAACATTTTCTTTTTATCAGCTGTATCTGCACTAAAAAAAAAAGAAAAATGGTATAGAATTAAATTTCTTTTTGGATCAGGGGTATACAATGAGAATAAGGTTAAGTAACCCAGCTAATGGGGAATATGCAAATTTGGAGGCCTATGTTCCTCAGTGTGGTTGAAAACTGAATAAATTCCTAAAACAATTGCTCAAATCATTCTCTTTTTCAAAATATTTACTTTTAATGTTTTGGCCTGTTTGGCTTTTAGTAGTTTTCATTTTTAGATCTGATATGGCAAGAAGTGATAGATAAATGTTAAATTCTGGTTGATTTGTGTAATTCCTTGAGATTATATCTTCCAATTCCTCTTTATTGTTTAAACCCCAAATTTTCAAGATTCTGTGCCATTTTCTTTCTTTGTGACCCAAAATTATTTACTTATTTATCTATTTACTCACCTATATTTTTGTATAAAGTCTCCATTGTTACAAGACAATTGAAAGTGGCTTATAATACTGGATACAATAGAGCAAGACAGCATACATCAGAAGCATATGAGAAATATAAGACGACAGAGAAAAATTCGAGAGTATGAAATAAAACCAGCCAGAAATTATTTTAGTTCATGAAATTCATGTAATGATGCCCCATTGTAGTTACAGACTATGAGTTTCTAGTTTATTATAAAAATACATCAATAATGATAATAATGAAAGGAACCACTGAGATATTTTTGCTTACTCTATGTTAGACACTGAACTAGACGCTTTACATAATGCGTTTAATTGTTAGCTCAATTCTGAAATTATGTTCATTTTTTATATAACGAAGCTGATGTTTAGAATGCTTGTCCAAAACCTTGTCTGACTTACAGATAATAAGCGTAGAGCCGAGAAATTCAAATTGGCTTATGTGAAGCTAAAGCTAAACCTATCAGCCCTAGAATTTAATTAATTTTTGTCACCTTTCTCTTCATTATACAAAGGGTCAAAGATTATTTGAACATTAAGCAGGTGTATGTTGCCTGAACAGAACTAAATCGTGAACTTAAATTTATAATTCATCATCCAGGAAATAGTAGCTCCTTCTACAACAGGATGAGTTTCCTAAGTGCAGCTCAGAGCAGTGAACTTTAGCTTTGCAGACATTTTTGTAGTAACTGAAGATCGAAAGTATCAAACCTGTTTCAGTAGAAATCACATGGGCTTTTAGGAGTCAAGCAGTAAGTTGGAATTTTGGGGGTTCTTAGGATTTACCACGAAGACCATTTCATCATCTGCAAATAACAACAGGTTTATTTCTTCCTTCCTTATCTGCGTGCTTTTTGTTTCCTTTTTTTTTCTTATATTGGTCTGGTTAGAACTTCTAGTATCTTAGCTATGGGAGAAACACCAGTATATGTTGATCACATCATAGGAGCACATCCTGTATAGATCTTGTAAGCATAGACACACAAGGTGTTATCACTCAATTTGTGTCACAATTGACTCCTCAAGATGCCGTTCTATTCTAAAAGGCCAGTTGCTTCACAGAGATGGAGAACATGGTGAGAGTAGTGAATTCCTTAAGCCATGATCCACTTCCCCTCATCATTTGGCATAAAATGAGCTTATTTTTCATTCTAAGGGTTCTAGTTCCATAAACTGGCATGACTCTGGAAAATGATTGATGTACCACACCCCATAACTGTGCCGATTAAGTTCAGACTTAGGCTCAATATCTGAAGTTTTTCCAGTTATAGAAATTAAGTTAAGACTTTAGTGGGCTACCATTAATTTCAGTCCTGGGGACACTATGATCAGTTAGATGAGATCAAAGTTCTCTGTGGGTCAAACCATTCTGCTATATTCTGATAAAAGCTGTGGATATGCCACCCATTGTGGTGCCTGCTCTCTGGCTGTTAAGTGCTTCCACCTGGTTCCTATCACTCTTGGATCTCATCATCCTCATTGGATTCAGAGAACTCATTTTGACAAAAAGTTCCCACTGTTGTTCTTGGCCTGCAGAAAAGAACCAACATGGAGCTCTTCACAGATGCTGGGGCACCCTTGCCCAGTATACTTCTCAAAGGCTTGATGTAGGAAATGTCTTCAGGACTCTTATGGTTAGTGTGTGAGTGAGCATATCTCACATACAAAATCCACACTGCGTTTCAATCTCTCCAGACTTTGATTATCTTCCTCTAGAGTATACCAAGGAAGTTCTGGAATCTCAAGTTCATTTAATGTGGACCATCTTTGATCCAGGTTTAAATACATTGATTAGGCAAATTGTTGGAGCCATTCTGAGCCACTCAAGCTAACACACTGACTAGAGATTCCCTGCTTAGTACACTCATGTTAATATATTCAACCTGGTCTAACCTTATATTCCTTCCACCCTGCTTCTACACCTTAGGTTATGTTTCCAAACATATTCTCTAGGTTTATGTTAAAAATTGCAAAATCATGCAATTATTTCAGTGTGTAGGATCACTCCTGATGAGTCATACTTTGCCAGCCTTTCTAAAGCCTATCAGGATTTGATTCTGGTTATAGGTCTAGAAACAATGAGATGCTGTGTGTACAGGACCTGAAGAGGATCAGTAATCCCCTGCAAAGTACCTATTTCAGTGGAGACAAATACAGTTTTACAGGCAAGGGGAGACTAACCTCTTCAGAAAGAGGAATAAAGGTTGCTTCCACAGACGAATAAGGTTCAGTAGAATTTAGGGGTTCAAGGTCTTCAACTTCATCGCAATCTGCCCGTAAATCTTCATCACAGTATTCAAGTCTACATGTTTCCAATCACTGACATATTTTTAACATAAAAACACATGTGAAATTGGGAATTTAGTTTGCATGGTAATTTCGGCATCTGCAGATTAAAATAAGGGCTTAGTTTTCGGAGCTCTTGATCCTGAATCTACAGGAAATAAGGAATATTTTTAGAATAGTCATAAAAGTTCTCTGGACCCCTACTTGAAGGATTTTTTTAGACCTTTCAGAGGAATTGGAGATTCACAGGAAAGTTGCTAACCAGCCCTTCTGTAGTCAGCCACATCCAGGTTCCAGACTTGGACCATAAAGGAGACATAACAGAGATCTGAAAGCAACATGTAAGCAACCTATAGAGTTCCAAATAATTAATAATTTGTTTGCAGTTGTGACTACAGGTATTGACATTTTTCCACTTCTGACATACGTAAACTTCTTGACGTGTCATCATCCATCCATTTTGGTGGATAAGAAGGTTCTGTGTAGAAAATGTTTTCCAACTCTAATGCAGGAGTGAAATTATATAAATATTTATTTAAGAGGAAATGAGTAACCACTGATCTGTAGGGTCATTTATTTTGCACTGATATTTATTTCATTTTTTCTTGCTGAGCTTAATTTAAAAACTCTTGTGTAGAGAAGTTCAATGCAATTTAATCGGCAGGAAAATGCATTTATTATGGAGAAAGAAAAAACAAAGAAAAGGACTGATGGGAGAATTTATTTTGGTAATTCCACCCAGAGACTTGAGGTTAAAGGTTCAATTTATACTCAACAGGAATGAAGCAGCGAATAGAGGAAGCAGGGTGACTTAGTTAGCAAGACATTTTTGTGGTACAAATAGTCCATGTAAAACAGTCACATTTGTTTGGAACTGGGATGGGAAAATACCAGCAGAAATAGAGCACTGAAAAAAACATCTGAGTCCATTTTGCAGTTAGGGAAAAATAAATAGATTATCTTCAATACAGTATTCTAAGATGTAAGCAAAATGCCGTGGGGACAAAGAGGATTTACCTCTTTTGCCTATGGTAGATTGTGAAGAGCCTACCAAAGACACGACATTAATTGAAACTTGGAAAATCAGTAGACCTTTTCTTGATACTATTTAAGGAGTGGATGGGGATATTTTAGCTATGAAGATCAGCAGGTTCAACATTATGGGCATCATGGAAAGTTCAGAAACGTGTTGGAAAGAGGGTAAAGTAAAAATTAGAAACATTGTCTGGTATGCAGTAAGTGCTAATGGTCTTGGGGGTGGACTGATGATGTTGAGGAGGCAAGAGGAATCGAGAGGGTTCATTCCACAAGGGTTGCTTAAGGCTATCTTGTAAAGGACTTTTGTAGACTAAATTAAGAGGATTTGATGGAAGAGAATCAACAAATATATCCAAAGTAGTAAAATGATCAAAATTTATAATATTTTATGAAACCATAGCAACAAAGCAGAGAACAGACAGGTGTTGGAAGAGGAGAAAAATTGCTGCAAGAAGAGACAGCTCTATCTGATACTTATGGAAGAATGAAAAATTGTGAGGAAATACTAGAGAGAGGTGGGAGATAGCTTTTGGGACATAAATTTAAAAAAAGAAGACCAAAGAAAATGAGAATATTATGGCTTTTGAAGTTACAGGAAAAGTAGAGATTAAAGAAAAGGAAGTGCAGAGTTATGATAAATGGAAGAAGTAGAACCATAGTTATACAAGGCAGAAAAATCAGAATCCAAAGCTATATCATGAAAGGTTAACAGAATTATAAGGCTAAGGATCTTGATTCTGAAAAGAAAGAAAAAAAAACGGAATCAAACCATTGGAGAAACTTCGGAAATATAAAAATGTCTTAATAATTAAGGAGTAACTATTGCTTCTGAACTAAGAAAAGAAGAGTAGATAGGATTTTTTGTAATGTATAAATGGATGTGTATCTCAAAAGAAATGTGAAAAGATACTTGCAAAAGATATGATTCTTCTTTCATGTTTATTTAAAAGGATAGTATGGAGGTGAATTCAACCAAATCTTGAAAAATGTGTGCCTACTCGGAACCTGTGCTTTAAATTTGACCGACTTGTTGATCCTTAATCACATGTTTTACATCATAGGATCAAATTATATATTGAATTTTTATATAGCATTTTCATTTAATGTTATTTTGTTTATTCTTACCCATGTCATAAAATATTACTCAGAATCACATTTCAGTAATGCATACTTGATTTCTTATATGGATTATGGTTTATTTAACCTTTTCCCAATTATTGGGTCTTCATGCTGTCTCTTATTTTTGGTGTTGTAAAAAAAGGCTGATGGGCTTCCAAATACAACAATCGAGACCGTTTTCTTAGGGGAATTTTCTCAAAGTGGAATTACTAAATCAACAGATTTAATATATTTAAGTCTCTGGATATATAATGCCCAATAGCCCTCCAAACAGTGTTTAACAGTTAGATGCCCACTAGCAATGTGTGAGAAGGTCCATATCACTATATGCATGTCAACCCTCAATATGAATATTTTAAAAATGCTTACCAATTTGAGAGGCAAAACTGGATATTTCATTGATTTATTTGCTGGTAATGCTTAATATGTTTGCTTGAGTATGCTTATTTATCCTTTGCATTGATTTTGTGCATTTTTTCAATGACTATTCAACTTGTACAAATTTTTTCTGTGAGTGCCAGAGACATCCACACATCATCTTACGTACATCAGTTGCACAATGTTCTTAAAATATACTGAGAAATGTCCCATGGGGAGAAGAGTAAATGTGGGTTTAAAATGTTTCATTCTTGAAAGAACTGCTTAAATTTTAATAACAGATTAAGTAAATTAAGAAATAATAACAAAAAGATTTAGGATAAATATATTGTTTATTATTTAACCAAATACATGTGGTATATAAATTATATAACATGTAAATTATTGAATACTTACTATGGGTATACATTTTAATATGTAATATTTGTATTCTTATAAGATGAATTGAAAATACAAAATACATTTGAGCAAAAATTTAAAAATACAACTTACTCCAATATTGTTTTTGAATTCCCAAATTGCATTATCAAGAAAATCCCAAAAATTGAAATGAGAGGAATAAGATAAATGCATCATAAATTCCTTTTGTAATATAGGTAGAATCAATAAATATCATTCCATTCTTGACTTTGATAACTAAAGAAAGTATAAACTATAAAAACTATAAAAATTGATATTAACAGAAGTACTGAAAGATGTCTTCCAAACAAAATGCACATAAAACAAATTTTAAAAATTGATATAGCAAAACACATATGTGAAAGATACAACATAAAAGCTTAAAAACAAATAGCAGGAAACAAGACAGAAAAATGAAGTTAAAATAAACATGCATAATTTAAACTCCCTAGTTACTGGAGCAAGGCTCATAGCTTGAATTTAAAATTAAATATTATGCTTCTTAAACGTGTTAGGTGCATTTCCAAAAATCACTAAAAATAGCAGAGCTCATGGGAAAGGTAGGGTTGGTTTTAGAGCTCTGAAAACATATGCAACTTTGTAATGGGGCTCTATTAAAAACAATAACAATCCTAAACAATTTCCTAGAATAGACAAAATAACCTCTTGAAATCACAAAAAGAAAAACATACAGTGATTCTTGTTCTAATTTGCTATAGTAAATTTAGAAGTGTATCATTAAAAAAATGAACAATCAGACATTATGCATCTCCTAGGGAAATATTCAAGTCTATCCAGGACTCTGGATTCATCCAGTAGTTTATAGAAAATACAGGAGACACAAAACATATTAGCTTCTTGAGGATGCATTCAAGAAAGCCTAGAACTGGAGACAAGTAGAAGACAAAGGACTCAATTTCTTCAACAAAAAATTCGCAAGGATACTACAGTCAC
Source organism: Equus quagga (assembly GCF_021613505.1). Taxonomy (NCBI): domain Eukaryota; kingdom Metazoa; phylum Chordata; class Mammalia; order Perissodactyla; family Equidae; genus Equus; species Equus quagga. The sequence continues at coordinate 13,871,756 of NC_060274.1, read as the reverse complement.
ACATCACTTAATGACAGGGATACATCCTGAGAAATGCATCATTTGGCAATTTTTTCATTGTGTGAAGATCATAGAGTGTACTTACCCAAACCTAGATGTACAGCCTACTGCACACCTAAGCTATATGGTGCTAATGTTATGGGACGACCTTCGTATATGCGATCCATTGTTGACTGAAATGTTACGCAGCTCTTGACTGTAGAAGGAAAGGGAAATTGTAGAATAAGAGATATTGGATGATATCAGAAAATATCAACCAAATACATTGTATGGGCATTGTGTGGATCCTGATTCAATTATGCCAATTACTAAAGATAATTATGAAACAGTTGGAGAAATTTGATCACTTATTGGATATTTGATGATATTAAGAAATTATTGTCATACTTCTGTTTAATAATGGTGTTACATTTATGGTTAAAATATGAATTTACCTTCTAGAAATTAAAATCTTGGTGGATGTGATTACATAATGTTGGGGGTTGGTTTCAAGATCACTTGCTGTGGAAGGAAATTGGTGAGGATATAGATGAAGCAAAATTGGCCATGCTTGGATAACCACTGAAGCTAGGTGATGAGTACACGGATTTAATTAAACTGTACTATACACTTTTGTATGTGTTTCAAATTTTCCATTTATAGTACTTAAAAGAGAATAAAGAAAAACCAAAAAAGGTAGTATGATGGAAATGATGTGAAGGAGGGTTCAGGCTACTGATTTTTGGAGATTTTTGGAGATTTAGTACTAAAATCAATTACTTCCGGTTCAATAGGAATTCACATTCTCTTTCCCCAGAACTTCAAACTAGATGCAGTCTCCAATACTACTAGGAGCATTTTACATTATTTGAACTGACAGTTCACTTGCAGAAAATTCTTAGGATCTATTCTTGGCTTTAGGGGATGAAATGCAGTGTGGTTCTACTGAAATAGATGCCAAATCAGGCTAATCATGTCCCCAGTTCTATCATAGACTCGGAAACTGCAGACATTTATTTATTTGCCATCTGTGCTTAATGATTAAAAGCCTGGACTCTGGAGGCAAACAGTCTTGGGTTTGAATTTGGCTCCAGTACTGTTGGCTGTATGACTTAAGAGAAATTAAATTCTGAGTCTAAATTTCTTCTTTTTAAAATGTTCATAATAATCATATACCACAAGAAAAAGTGGAAAATAACTGGCAGACAAGCATTTAATGGACATGTGGTTGTCATTTCTGTTGTCATGGCTATTGATCCATACGTTTATTCTTAATATATTGATTTTTTTTTCTTCTTGGTGAGGAAGATTGCCCCTGAGCTAACATCTGTGCCAATCTTCCTCTATTTTGTATATGGGATGCCACCACAGCATGGCTTGTTGAGTGGTGTGTAGGTCCCACCTGGAATCTGAACTCATGAACCCTGGTGCTGCTGAAGCAGAGCACGCAAACCCAACCACTACACCACCAGGCCAGCCCCCTAATATATTGACTTTTAAAACTGCATAACCCTTCCCATCCACCTTCCCACAAATTCATGGTCATATAACTTGAAAAACATTACTTTTCCATGGCCCTTCTTTAAAAAAATTCTCTGTTTTCTCAATCCATCCCATCTTTTTCTTTGAATTATTTGTTACTATTTATACACTTGAGCAAAAAGAACCCATTAATACCTGTTTCCAATATGTTTTTCATATTGATTTTGCTCAGTATGCTTGATAAACTGTTGATAAATAATTTTAAATGATGTCATAGCAACTACACACTTAATGTTGAATAAGATAAAATGCAATAGCTATTAAAGACAAGTTGAGTTCGAGCCCTTTAATCACTTAATGTGGAGTTGCAGGAGCACCATTGAAAAATATTTTATTCAAATTATATTTAACAAGGATAATAAACAAAGTCATAGCAACATATCATCTTACAAACTTTTTAGCATTGAAATCAGGAAAAAATATTTCTTGATCTGGCAATGTCATCTAATTGGGAGGTATCCTCATGGGCCATTGCCTGGATTTTTGATGAAAAAACGGAGAGATTCTAAGCATTGAGAAATATACTGGGAACTGCTCCACGGTCATTTATTTGACGTGTGATTATTTCTTTTTTGTTGTAGGGCATGTTATTCCTACTTTCAACACCTCATGAAGCTAAGGGGTGTGGTACGTTGCTTCCCAAGGCCAGTCTACCTAAGCGGACAAAAGGGTATTTACTGAGCCAAGAGGATGACTTAAACCTTCTCATTGCTTTTCCAGCAAGAGAGAGAAGGGCTTCAGTCTGCTGCACCTAGAAATTCAGACACGCACTCTAACGTATACCCAGCATGCTCTGTGGAGTTAGTCTAAAACTGGCTCTCAAAATTTCAAAGGGCATTTGTAACATCCAGAGGCTTATGCTTTGTGATATGATCAAGACATTTATTATGAGTCAAATACTTAATAAGAGGAAAGTGTAACAGAGCCATCAAGAAAACAGCTTTGAGGCTCAGACAACTGTGGTTCACTACGGGGGCCCATCATCTGCTACTTATTTGACCCTGGGCAGAATGTACCACCTTTCAAACTCTCACTTTCCTCACCTATTCATGGAGCACTAACTACTACCTTATTAGGTGATGGTGAAAGTAAAGTGAAATAATACAAATAAAATTCTCATAGTGCGTGGCACACAGCAAGTGCCTACAAATGACAGCCTCTAATCTTTTTAGATATTTAATATTTAAGCAACAAACAATGCAATGTATTTATTAACCTTACAAAACAGGGGATCTAATGTTCCTTGTGTTTTCACTTACTTGGAGGGGTTGAGAACTCCCTCATCTCTAAGTCACATTACAAGCAAGGAGGATAAGAAATGTTTATTAGTGCTAATGGCGTTTGGTTTTTGATTGTTTTTCTTGTGTAAAGCATCTTGCTGAAAACATGACATGACTCTAATCAAGGCTCAATCTTTTAGGCACTTATTTTTCTTCCTGTTCTAGAACAGGAGTAATAGAGACAGGCAAAATAATATTCCTAATTAAGTTAATTATGCTTAGTCAGTTAATCACAAGGTGCATAAATTTATCTCTGCACTGCATGAGCCTAGAATCTACTTACTGGAAACTACATATTTCTCATTCGAAATTAAGAAAATTGGGGGCAAAATAAATTTGAGGTTTTGCCTGGGCATATTTTGCTCTGATTTGATTTTAATAGAACAAGTCTGGCAAGAATAAGGCCATAGTAATCTGTCTGCTAATGTCACAGTTTCTAACAGTGAATAGGATCAATTTGATATATTTCGTTATCCTTATAAATTAGAAGGAGCTGTTGTGGCCTGTGTGGAAATGCTGATGGCAGTGGGCTTAACACATCTTCAGTGTGACCCACCGAACGTCCCAGTTCACACTGTAGGAACCACACTCTCCTGGCAGTGTTGGCAACTTTATGCCAGGTTTTCGCTTAAATTGGCATATTTTATGATAGAGAGACGTAGTATGCTTTCTCTAAATCTTGATATTTATCCTGTTTGCATTCTAACCTTTTCCACAGTGTGGATGGGAGAGCCACCTCTAACACTGAATAAGGCAACAATCTTAGAGATAAACGTTTGTAGCAGTTTTTAAGAGGGTGAAAATAAAGAAATTATATAGATAAATCTCTCAGCATGGATGACACAGAGGAAGTGCCCCCAAATGACAGCCACTATTGTTTTTAGATGTTTTGAATATTTACGTGGCAAACAACACGTTTGTAATTTTTACAGAATAAGTAATCTCACGTTTTATTGCCAGTCACAAAGAATTCAGATATAATCAAGTTCCAAGAGGTAGAAAAGATGAAAATTACACAGAATCAAACTGACTGTTGCTTTGGCCTTAGGTCTGGTTAAGAAATACGGGCTTGTTTGTTTTGCTTCATTTCTTTGTTTCATTCGCTATAACCATTTTTCGGGATTCCGTTTTTGGTGAATCTCTGCCCCATTGAAGCCAACGCTCGGTAAGACGAGATCGGTTCAGAGAGGAACAGCTGGGGAACAGATGCAACAATTTCGGGCTGAATTTAAAATCCTTTTTTTCTATATAATAAACTTTGTGAATAAATCCACTATTTATTGAGTGCCTACGGCATACTTACCTGTACCTTTGGCAATACATTTAATGCCAATTCAGCTATATGCTGCTGAGGTGTATGTTAAGCAAAGGGAAATATAAATTTGGGTCAGGAGATACATTTTGGTTATTTTTCCAGAGTTCTTTAGACTCTTCCAATGTGAACTGAGCAGTGTATATTTTCTATCAAACAAACGTAGTGGCTAAATTGTCGACCAAGTTTTAAGTATCATTAATTTCCTTCAGGCTGTTATGTTGATCTTTTCCAAAAGGAATATTTATTCCAAGTGTGACTATTCATTCCTAATTAAGCTCATTAAATTACTAACATTTTAAACAAAGTTTAATAGATGCTTGAACTGGCATTTCTTCAAGTTCACTATTAGTTGATTTTAAGTTAATCGACCCTACTAAAAAAAGTACATTGTTGCTGATTCAATTTAAATCTTTACTAGCAATTAATACTCAGAGAGACTTTGCTAACCCACTTCTCAGTCTGTGACCTTGGGCATGTTGTTTAACCTTTTAAGCCTCACATTTCTCAAAAGTAAATTGGGGAAAATAATAGTGTTCCTAAAATGGTAATTTTAAATATTAAACAAGTCAAATCATTCATGTAAAGTGCTTTGTACAGTGCCAAAATATGACTCAATATGTAAGTTTATGATGGTGAATAAATATCTTTACAGTAATGCCTTTAAAAAATTCTTTTTCAGGTGATTCTCTGAGATAAATCCTATAATGTTGTGAGAATAAGAAAGACAAGCAAAGAAACAAATGAACATTATAAAAGCGTAGGGGGTTTTCTCTTGCAGCATCTCTGTGGTCTTTATTGCTGCCCAGGCTGAGGGATAAGAGGCAGGGGAAGTGGAGACGGAATTCTATCCTCAGCCTGATCACATGGGAAGTGATTTCCTTCTGCACATTCTTTATACATTGAAAATGAAAGCTAAACAATATAGAAAAATCAGTCACAATCCAGATTCCAGTTATTATAGTGAAAAGAATATTGATATCTCTGGCACGTGAAAGTTTCCATCAGTAAATCATCTTCCTTTTTGCTTTCGTAAGGATTAACCTGGCAATTTTAACTTATTGTTGCCAATTTTTCTTTCTTTGATACTTCTCAGTAGAATTAAATCTTCAAGCTCCAGGGAATGTGGCTGAAATTTCATTATTTTTACGTCTCATCAAATTATTTACCTTGCCAGGCACTTGCCACCCACTTTTCTCCTGGAATTTCAATTTGAATTCATTTTAAAGAACAAATGTGTTGCCCTTGCTGATGAGGAAAGAATGTTAGCAGGGAACAGAGGGGGAAAAACATGAAAAACTCATTAGAAGAAGAGCATTTGTTTTCGTGATGCCGTTTAGGACTAGGCAGATTTGATGGGGAAGCACTGATGGAGTATACAAGCATGTAAATCCAATTTGTAGGAGCAGTAATGGCCATTTCCCCAAAGAGTCTTCACTCTCATCTGCTGAATTATGGCACCACATTTATCTTGCCTCTGTCAGGAAATTCACCTGAAAATATTTCAAATACATTTGTTTTAAGGTAGTCCATCTTTTTTGAGGCTAAGGAATGTCTTCTATTTTATTATATTTACTTTTGGTCTCTCAACCTGAAGTGAATGGAGGATGGTGTGTTTGGATGTGATGCTCAGGCATCACTTAGGCATGTAGTCTGTGTCTTCAGACTTCCTATCCTACTTTCCTTCTTCCCTCTGCCCCTGATTTCTGTACACCACCACCACATGCCCAAAGGACCTCTTAGGAAACAGTCTAAAAATTACTAATCCGGGAATTTTTAGGGTACAAGTACTTGGAAGCTTTGGAAATCATTAGTGTGATGTTGCATAATATTTTAATATTTTATAATATTTAATATTTAAATTGCATAATTCTTTTTGTTCTACTTTATATTTTATGAGATTCTATTTTATAAGATTATTATTTTATGCTAAACCTACTGCAGCAAAGTTGTGACACAGAATTATAGTAATTATATTATCATGCAAATTCATTAAATTATAACATATTCCAGACAACTTCTCTAACTAGGTAACTAAGAGTAGTTTGAGGTTGTCAAGGAGGATGGGTAGTATGGACAAGAAGATGGTCTCTGGATTCAATGAGACCTGGGACAAATGTGCACTTTTTCATTTAGCAACCTTGTTGAATTATCCTATGCGAAGTTCAGCTGGCAACTCTGTAAAATGTCAATAATGACATTTATCACATAGGATTAAATAGGACAGGGCTATAAATCACCTTTCCTTTGGGAAAATGGCACAATCCACAGAATCATCTTCCTGGTTTTGTCTGTGGTTTCTAGAGCAGCAATAACCAAATCATTGCTGGTGCTATGACCATGTGAACATTAACCTCAGGCCCCACTAGCTCCAAGAGGAGTCCTAGCAAAGGTCTTCACGTTACAGTGCAGATTCTAGTGATGACTGGGGAAGGGGACGCGAGCATCAGGGGAACTTAAACACGCGTGCAGATCTCTGCCTTATTCAAATGGTCCGCTGAAATGACAGCACGGGAATGAAAAAGGAATGAATCCCAAGTCAGAGAGCACAGGAGAGGGAACCACAGCAAGTGAGAAACATCAATAGACGTTTTAGAAGTTGGGAAGCAGAGGCATTAGCAGTATAAAGCTTCGCGAAGCCAGGAAAGCTGAAAGCCAGGGCGAGCAGAAGGCAGTGCCATTTAGAAACAAGACAACTTGCAGGGCAGAGCTCTTAAAGCCTAAGGAATTAGAAGCTCTGGAAACCTCAGAATCTGGGGGGAACGGGTGGGGCGAAAACTAGGACATTTGTCCACATCTCCGTAAGATGATGTAAGATCTCCGTTAGATCTCCTTAGACTTCTTAGAAGAAGTTTCTCTTCACCTGTGCGTATAGACAATTACCCTCTCTCCTACAATGGCAGGACATTCATTCTCTGCATAATTAGAACTAGAGAGAATAAGGACACAGTGAAGGATGGAGACAAACATCTTATTAGAAACAGAAATTAGATTGAAGATTATGTAGTTTAGATTCCTATATACTTTCAGTTTATATACTTTTTATATAAAGTTTATATGCTTTCATGATTTCACTTCCTAAGGATATCGAACTACTCTTCTCTAGAAAAATGGAATGGTCCAAAGAAAATATCTACAGAGATCACTCTTGGGTAGAAGTCCAGCGAAACATCTAGGTCCTTGGTCAGTCTCTTTTGGTTGACCCCTCCAGTTGACAAGCTCATCCTCCAGCACACAGAGATTATAACTGGCTTTTTAGTGACTACAGAAAAAAGAAAGAATTCTAAGGAAACAGAAAATTCACAGAAAACAAAGCATCAAAGAAATAATAATATCCTCTGTGAGAAAAAAATAAAATCTTGCATCCTTAAAACAACCACTAGATGCACTTTTTTTTTGAAAAGATAAAAGAAAGAACTCTTAACTATCATCCCCCATTATGTATACAGAATGTATACAGAATGTATAAAAAAATGAAAGTGAGGAAATCTTTCAGAAAGAAAAGGCAAAATATATGAAAAATGCAGAACAAAAGAATATTAAAGGATCATTCCAGGAGGGCCCAACATCCAAATAATAGAAATTCCAGAAAGAGAAAACAGGGAATTTTTCTAGGGTGGACCTATCCTCATCTGGGTTTTCTATGCCCCTCACCATGGGTATAGAGGAGTGGACTCCTACTGTGTGGAGAGTAACAAGAGACATCCTGAAAAGTTTTAACTCCATTATCAGGCTTCAAGGAAGCAACTGTGCTCTGGTGTTTTGGGTCACCCTTCTCCCAACAAATGTCAAGAGTGAACCCCAATATAAGGGAGGATCTTCTACTCCCATCAGCATGGATCAAGGGGGTTTCATACAGTAGGACTAAACCCAGCCCCAAATCCAGAGCCTCCCCGTTATTATCTTTCTTGAATCCCTAAGGATTTATAAATATTATTGCTTTCTTTTTTTCCTTTTTATGTTCATCACCTCTAGGTCATGATTCATCTCTTACAATAATCCAACAGGGTTCTGTTAGTCCCTGTTCTGCTCCTTTTCCCCATCCCTTTACAAATTCTGAAACCTTTTCCACTGTGCCCTCTGGTTATCATGATCCATCAGTGGCAAAATATCATGCATGCTCTTTCCTGAATACTATATGCTACGTGCACTCCCTATCTGATCCTTCCAACTTCTTGCTCTAACAGAAATCTAGATCTCCTCTGATGGCCTTGTTTTCTTTGCAGCCCTCTCAAGTGCTGACTTTTGTATCCTATCTGTGGGCATGGATTGAAGAAATGTCCTTTTTATTCTTCATGTTGTTTTCAAACCATTCTCCTTCCCTCCTCCCTAAAATCATCTGCCTTTGCATATCATCTCATTAGATTGTATCATCAACATTGGTGCTCATTAGATTATATCATCAACATTGTTACTCATTAGATTGTATCATCAATACTGTTGCTCTCATCTAAGAGGCCCTTGTCTTATCCTTCTTTATTTCTTGATGATTTATAATTTTGTTCACTGTGACTCTTTCTACTAGTACTCCTGACTTTCTTCCTTTGATTTCAAGATATATCTAGATAATATTTCCAACACCTTGGACTTTTACTTTCTAGAACATCTCTCCTTCAAAAACCTTGTCCTTCTTCCTATTCTGATTTAGTGGTCATATCCTAGAACTGTCATGGCCAATACCTGCAATCTCTTCATCATTTCAGTTGCATATATCTTTCGCTGACCATCACCACCTTATCATTTAGTGTGATTTCGTATTGCATTCCAACAATCCTTCAACCTGACCAGGACTTCTGATTCATTGACACAGCCTTGTTTTCGTTCCTAGACCTTCTCTCTCTCCTCTTTACTTACCTTAAATTCCATGGTCAATCATTACAATCATTCCTTTGCATATAAGCTAACTCCCTTGTCCCCATTCTGTTCCCTGGTTCTTGCCTGAGAAAACTCAATCATAACTGTATTAGACTTTCTGCCTACACCATTCCTAGACCTATGAATGTAACTGGAGATAAATTCACAACTTCATTATTCTCATTTTAAATCAGAACCCAAAAACTTGAGCTTACCCTTAAAAGTGGTCAGTATTCATACCACATTACTCTAGTATAGTTCATTCCTTCTCCTATTTTCCTAGAAAACATTTCACAACTTCTCTGCCCTTTGAACTCCTAATTCCTCCTCCCTTCTCTTCACTCTCAGATGATCACTTTGCCTCCTACTTTCCTTAGAAAATTGAAGCAATTAGTGGAGAATTTTCTACAGATTACCATCTCTACATTCTTCCACATCCTCTGTTCAGTAATCCTATATTCTGACTTTTTTTTTTTTTTTTTTGGTGAGGAAGATTGGCCCTGAGCGAACAGCTGGTGACAATCTTCCTCTTCTTGCTTGAGGAAGACTGGCTCTGAGCTAATGTCTGTGGCAATCTTCCTCTATTTTATGTGTGGGATGCTGCTACAGCATGGCTTGATGAGTGGTGTAGGTCCCTGCCTGGGATCTGAACCTGTGAACCCCAGGCCACTGAAATGGAACACACCAAACTTAACCACTATGCCACTGGGCTGGCCCCCCCTATATTCTGCTTTTAATCCATTCAATAGATTTATTAAGCATCTCCTAATAAGCTAGGGCATAGGGGTACAAACATGAACAGGCATGGTTCTTGCCATCATAGAGTTCACAGTCTCCTTGTTTGGTCTGGCAGTCTTCTGAGAAGGTGGAATTCAATCATCTTTCCATCAGAGAACAGATAACTTCGTTACCTCTGCCCCTATTATTTACTCAAGTTTTAGAACTAGCAAACTTCCTTTTCACCTTTTATACACCTGACTTCAGAGAGGAGAATTAAATGAAGCATAATTATTCAAATTAGAAAGTATCTAGCTCATCTTATAATTATAAAGAAAAAGAAGTATGGCACTGTTAATTACTGCAAATGATTAAGATTGCTGATTGAGAGAGAAGTGAGTGCTTGTTCTTAAGGGCTGGATGGTCCCGTAATGATGGCATAGTGCCATCTGCTGGATGCCAATTCTGGCTCAAGATGTGATCTATCTGAAAAGAAACTTCAAGAGTTGTGTAATTGGATTGACAGTTCTCCTCCTAAATCTTTTCTGACTTAAAAACTGCTCAATGATTTACCCTTGTCCAAGTCAGCAAAGAGATTCAATCTGAGAGAAGAAGCCCAGTGTCTTGAAATGAATCACATGAACATGATTTTGAGAGCTGGAAAGAATTTTAGAGATCAGCTGGGCCAAACTATCTGACCATCTTACAGATGACAAAACTCAAGTCCAGACACTTTACGTGACTTTCAAAGGTAATATTATGAGTGTGGGATGCAGCTGGATCTAGGACTCCCAATCAGTTACCTTTCTTCTACATCTATATTTTATTCCTTATTTTCCACAGTCAGCTAGCTGATTACATATTAGGCATTCTATTCTATTATGTAAATTATATTTATATTATATAGCTTAAACTTTTCATGCTTGGAGAGGAGAGATATTCTAGTCCAATTTCCTTTTTCATTTTTCTGGTGATAATTGCCTAAGGGTACATTCACATTTCCTGACTCAGACTCCAGTGCTCTTTCCTCTATTTAAATATTGTATTAAATGACTGTCTCAAAGTCAAATACTGTATGATCTCACTCATAAAGAGAAGATAACAACAACAACAAACAGACACATAGAGACAGAGATTGGACGGGGGGTTACCAGAGGGGAGGGGGTAGGAAGGAGGGTGAGGGCAGTGATTGGGCACGTGTGTGCAGTGATGGTTGGTAATTAGTCTCTGGGTGGCGAACATGATGTAATCTACACAGAAATCAAAACATAATGATGTACATCTAAAATTTATATAATCTTAGAAACCAGGGTTACCTCAATAAATAAATAAATAAATAAACAAACAAACAAAATAAAAGACTTTCTCAAACATAAAGATGGCTATTTAACAAGGAAACTAAACAAAAAAATATGAGCAGACAATTAAATTGCATACCTTGAATTTCTGACAGCTTATAATAGCATTTTTTTAGTCTTTAAAAAAATTGCAAATTATTATAGTTCTGAAGAGCTGAGCTATCTCACAAAATCTGGCATATTTTACATTTAGTTCTCTATTCATTCCTGGAAAAATTACTTATTGCTGTTGCCAAAATCATGTTTTAGTAACATTATATGACAAGCAGATGCTTCCGTGTTTTGTTGTTTAAGGACCAAGTTAAAAAGATTGGTATACTTATAAATTTGGAAATACGCACTCAAATATTTATCTCTTACTAGATCTTACTTACGAACAGGCTAGTGGAAGTACATTCAGATGCGACTTGAAGATAGTATCTCATGAGGCGATAAACATTAGGAAAGGAAAATGGAGAAGGAATAACCCCTATATTTTAAAGTAATATGTTTATCCCAGTCAATAACTTCTAAAATATATATTTTCACTACTTTTTACTTTTCAAAAACACATTTATTTAATTTCAAAGCTAGTAATATAAATTTATGCATTCCACAATTGTTTTTGAATTCCTATCACATGGTGGGCCCCTGCCAAATGCTGGGTGCTGCTGCTACGTAAGCAAAAGAGCCCCAGGAAATCACTGTATAGGGCTATAACAGTATGCTGACTGTAGGAAATAGTTTACTGTTGGAAGATTGTAGAAAAATCCCTCCTAATCCTGGGTAAGAGTTGTCTCCTGGTTTTTCATCTATGTATCTCTTTAATTGAGGGGTATCCTCCTTGAAATGGGCCAGCTCTAGCCCTCCAGGGCACGTGTGGGGTACAAAAGGAATATAAAGGAACTTTCCATTCCTCACTTATTTTTCCTTCAACATTAGCTTATCTCCAGCTATTGTTTATTTTGCAATATTAGTGATTTATGAAGCTTGCTTTCTCTAGATAAATCTGAATACAGGTAATCGTACTAACCGTTAGCTTTTCTTCTACAATATGGCTATTTTTATTTCCCATAATGTTTTTTCAAGAGTCACTGTGGTGCAGTATGCTGCTCATTTTTTTCATTAGCAGGAGGCTCCATGAATATTTATTGTGCCAATTCTGCAAATCTATCCAAGATGAGATATGCCCTTAATCAATCTTAGGGTGAAAGTCTCTTAACAAAACTTAAATGATTCTTTAAAGTTGGTACTCATAATGTCACCTGTCAACTACTCTATTGGACACATTGTAGTCATAAGGTAAAACCTGATTAAAAGGGAAGGTGGGATCAAAACCAAAGAGCAAGGTAAGCAATCATGCTTAAACACACACAAGACCATTTTTTTTTTTAACCATGAAATACTGGAATATTAATTTTCTAAGTGGACTTTGTTTGGTCTTTATTGCTAAGGCAATTTAAGGTTCTAATAGAATGCTTCTTGACTGGTAAAGGAGATTGATATTGAAACCTAATACTTAAGTCCTAAGTGACAAGAAGATGACTGAAAGTAACAGTGGCTACAAAAATGAGAGTCAGTTAATGTCACTAATGAGAACAATCAGAAGTTTGGTGGAATTGTATTTTTGTGACGCAGACTGTTTAAAGTGTCCTCCGACATTATTTATAATGTGGAACTGATGAAGTAAGAAGCGATTTTCTAGATTATATACAGAGAATTCTTCAATATAAGAAGCAGTGAAGTCTAGTAGTTAAAAGCACAGATTTGGGAGCAAACTTCCCAGATTTGAATCTGAGCTCTTATAATTTGTAACTGTGTGACCTGAGTTATTCTGTACATTAGTTTCTGTATCAGTAAAATCTCAATGGTAATAATTCATCCTTCAAGGTGTTCTTCTGAAGACTAAATGAATTAGTATATGGAAATCACTTACACTGATGCCTAGCATACAGTAATCACTATAGGACCACAAGTTAAGCTATTTATATCAGTAGGATGAATAAAAATGCCCAATAGAATTAATTATATTCACCCTCAAAATTTTTCAGCAATATTGACCTCAATAGCAGCAATGTTTCTATAATTAGTATGATTTTAAAACCATAAACAACAAGCAAAAACACATGAGTACCTCAGTGACCTTAAAATCAGAAAAACTTGGAATTTTATTCTTGCTTGTGTGTAATTTTCAGAAAGTCATTTAACGTACCTTAGTAAAACAGATCAAAAATACTAATCTTTATAATAGGGATGCTTTAAGGATAAAATGAAGTGGTAATATGTAATGTTAGAAAATGGATTCATCACTATAGAAAATGCAAATATTATTAGTAACACATACAAATGTTGCCTTGTTGGAAACATGCAGAAATTCCTCACTCAAATAATCAGATTTACTTTAAAAGATTTAAAAGATTACTCCTCATGCTGTTTAAAAATCAAGTCTTCCTGTAGAAGATAGTGAATTGAGTCTGTCCTTACTCTATTCCCCGAGAAATTCAATTGAAAATGACAATGACATATTTATAAAGAAATAGATTCATAGCAATCTGAGAATGAGTCAAAGGTCATTAGCAGTGAAGAGCTTTTGAAAAATTTCTGGAAGATAGAGAGCAGATGGGATCACAATGACAATCAAAAGCGGAGGCAGCCACATGGAACAAGCACAGAGAATGGCTAGATGGCATGCGAAAACTCTTTTTCTTTCTGCTCATCTATGGAGAAGCTCCAAACTCTGGATAAGAAGGCATTCAGGGTTGGATTGAAAAACAGGGATATAATCATGACAATTAGTCAAAGGATTAACAACGGAAATACTGCCAAATTCTCTTCCCTCCCCGCCTCATGCATGCAGTTGAGCCACATTTGCCCAAGTTAAACTGGAAAAATAATCACAAAGCAAGTTTCTCAAACTACGTTCTGTTAAACACTGTATCAGAGTTGCATGATGGACCTATTAAAAATTCAGATACCCAATTCCACTCCAGATCTACTGAATTGAAATTCTGGGAACAAGACATTAGGATATGCATTTTAAGCAAGTTTCTCCATAATTTTCCTTTTGGCCCTACCTTTTGAAAACCATCACACTAAGGAAATTGAACTGCCTGACTTGGAGTAGCAAGATTTCCTTTAAAATATATTAAAAGCCTATAATAGATTTCCTATTTTAAACAAGATGGAGTAACAGGAGCCAGAGTTACTTTTCCATCTAAAAAAAGCAAAATATTTGACAGGATTTTCTGACATTGGACATCAGGCAGTGCAGAACAGTGATCATTGAGACAGGAGAGATAAATGAGGTGAATCCTGCAATTGCCTCAGCTTATTGCCCAGTTTACTGACAGTAGAGCAGGGAAGTGAGCCAAGGTGGAGCCCAGCGATCTTTCTGAGAAAAGAAGATAGAGGTAGGTGTCTGGAGAGCTCAAAGAAACTAGAGTTTAAAGGGCAGAGTACAATAGGACAGAGAGAAAGAGATCTGTAGATCTGTCCAGGGTTTGTCTCAATCTTTTTGCTGAGTACTGGTTAGCACATGTATGTGAGAAAATTACCTGAGACAAGAGAAAGAAACACCTAAAAGAAACAAAAGAAATGATTCCCAGAGTTCATATGGGGCCAGGAAGAATTTGATTTCCCACCAGAAAGGAAAAACATAATTCATGAAATGCTAAGTAGAACATTAGGAAAGTTCTTGCCTCAGTAGTGGGGAAAAATTTGCCCTAAAGTTTCTCTAGTCCCATCTAACAAAGATAAGTAAGCCCTGGAGGGATCAATTTCCAATTAACTTAACTGTCTTCTAGAACAAAGCTAGAAAATAAGTATAGTAATACAAAAATACGTGTCATCTAGCAAGTTAAGATTCAAAATTCCTGGCATCCAACCAAAAATTACCAAACTTGGGGGTCAACCTGGTGGCGCAATGGTTAAGTTCACATGTTCTGCTTTGGCAGCCCAGGGTTCCGCAGCCCGGAGTTCACTGGCTCGGATCCTGGGTACAGACCTATGCACCACTTGTCAAGCCATGCTGTGGTAGGCATCCCACACATAAAGTGGATCAAGATGGGCACGGCTGTTAGCTCAGGGCTAATCTTCCTCAAAAACAAACAAAAAAACAAAAAACCAAAAGAAATCAAAGAAAAACACATACACACACAAAAAGGAATGGATTATTGATAAATGCAACGAAATGGGTGAAACTCATGATAATTATATTGAGTAAAAGAAGCTAGGCAAAAAGAGTACTAACTATATGATTCCATTTACATAAAATTATAGAAAATGAATCTATAGTGTCAACAAATGATATCAATGATTGCCTGGGGTGGGTTGGGTTGGGGGAGAGAGAGAGAATTACAAAAGGGCAACAGGAAACTATTGAGATTGATCGATCTGCTCATTATCTTGATCGTGGTAACAGTTTCCATGGTGTATTCATACATCAACACTCATGAAATTTTCACTTATATATGTGTAGTTTATTGTGTTTCCCCCTAGATTTCCTGCTTAAGGTCCATGCATCCAGCCCCCAGTCGCTGAGAATATTGGCTGCTGAAATGTCACTGCTGTATTCTTCTCAGGGAATTGCTCTCAGAAGCAGAGAAATGTCATCCTCAAAGTTTAAACCGCTGCAAGAGTGTGGTATAGGGCTAATAACTGGTTGATACAGAGACAAAATGTCTCAGACATCTTGCTTCAACTTGAGACTATTTTAGAGTTCAATCTCAGCTCCAAGTATCTCCACAGGATCAACCAAGGGTTCATTTACAACCACATCGAGGGTCAGCTCTCCCCTAGGTTCTTCTTCACTTTCTCAGTCTCTCTCCTGAGAGCACTCCCTAATAAATCTTCTGCATGCAATTCCATGCTTTGGCATGTCTTACCATGGAACCCAAGCCAATATATTTAGTCTCAGGATTGGTGTAGGAAACAGACATTATACACTATTTTGGTGCTGGGTCTTTTATCAACTGGCTGGAAATGATTACTCCATTATTGGTGGAAAATTAGACTATGGTACCTCTGGCATGTTGTCAAAATATTCACCAGTGTTGAACTGGGATGTGTTACTGGTGGAGGGGATGCACTGGCTGATGCTCAGCATCTCTGGTGCTTGAGAAGTGTGATGGAAAGGGTAAGTATAAGGATTATGAAATTGGGAGGCAGTTGCTGAGTACATTTGATTCAAGGGTTTATTGAACAATTATGATGATTCACTGCTGATCTAAGGAAAATATGAAAGCCATAGAGTCCCTTTGCAGGACTTAAGGAAAACCTCCTGCACTAGGAGCAGACACAGATGGGAAGAGCTGGCTTAAAACGTAATCACGAGGGTAGCAGAGATTCAGAGAAGGCTGAACTTTCAAAACTGTCGGGCCTTCTAAGCCAAAGGTAAGTCCCTTATAGAATGGAGTGGGGCCCTATGACTTCAGATGGGGATGTCTGTTACAGGTAGATTCCTCTGAAGCCATTAAGCCTGCACAGGTGACCCATTAGACTCTTATTAGAAGATAGTGACCTCACTTGCTTAAAGATTATACAGAGGCCTCAAGTGTCGCAGGCATCCGCCAAGACTGCTTACCCTTTATGAATCTACCCTGTAACAACACAGGTGCCAGCAAAGAGTAAGGGAAATATAGAATGGATGGTGAAGGAAGAGGATGATTATCACTTATAAGCTTAAGATTAACTGCAGCAGTAGAAGCTGTCCCACTAACATTTCTTCTGTAAATTCCCCAGGATAGCAGACTAATCGGTATCCTGAAGAATCTGTTCTCCAATGTCAGGAACTTACTATAAAAAGCAAGTATAGTTGAGAGACACAAATGGTTGGCCTAGTGGATATGGTGTCATAACCAGATCCTTTCTTCCAAACTGACACATTTATCCCCCAAATGCTGAAAATATCTGGGGCTGATGGCTCATTGTCAAATCTTCGCTGGAGATTTCCCAAGGGAACTGCCTTGCCCAAGGGAACTGCCTTGCCCAAGGTAACACTCCCTCCTAGGGCCAGTCAGTGGCTAATGACTATTTCAGACATACAAAGTCCTCTCCCTTTGCTTCAATTTGGGACAACTCTCAAGGGCCATCCCAGCTCTACAGCTCCCTGAAGGATCACCCCAGGTGCCATTTGCCACTGCATTGTGAATCAGTTCCTATCTCTGCTCAGTGCAGCCATGCTCACCTCCTCCAGGGAGCCATCTGTATGTAACACCCCATCTCAAAGTGTTTTTCCAAGGAACCCAACTCAAGGTACACCCATGTCCTTTAAAGTTGAGCTGTCCTCTTTCCACACACATGGAGTTCACCATCAGCCTTCCAATTCGAGAGGGTTACTTGGGAAATAGGAAACAGGCTTGCATAACAGAAATAGAAAAGGCCCAAGCCACCTATATGCAGCAACCAAAGACTTCATTCAGAGACATAACTGATACTCAAAGATTACCAAACTTTTGAAGGAGAGCAACAGCACAAAAACAAAGACCAAGATGAATGAACAGAAAAGTTAGTCCTTAAGGAAAGAGAGCTAATTGAGCAAAAGAAAAGGAGGCTAAGCATTCTAATTGGTATTCTTGACCTAACTGTAATCTGTGTTTTAATCAGTCTTTGCCTTGATTACCACTGAGACTGAACAACTTTTTGTGTTTTTATAGGCCATTTGTGTGTTCCCTTCTGTGACTCTCTTGTATACATTGTTCGGTAATGTATTGGCAGCGCTACACATATCTAATTAGCCCAGAGAAAGAAGGTTTTGCTTGTTTATTTCTGTTCTTATTTAACTTTAGAGCTCACTTGCTTTCTCTCTCTCTCTTTCTGCTGTATCTTGAACCAATGTCTTTTTCTGAGGACAGTGTTCTTTTTCTAAGGACTCTGTTCTTCATGTCATAATATAGGAGTCATTTTTTTTTTTTTTGAGGAAGATTAGCCCTGAGTTAACTGCTGCCAATCGTACTCTTTTTGCTGAGGAAGACTGGCCCTGAGCTAACATCCATGCCCATCTTCCTCTACTTTATATGTGGGATGCCTGCCACAGCATGGCTTGCCAAGCGGTGCCATGTCCGCATCCAGGATTCTAGCAGGTGAACCTGGGCCGCTGAAGCGGAATGTGCGCACTTAATTGCTGCGCCACCAGCCGGCCCTAGGAGTCATTTTTGACTAGTTGTGACGGGAAGAGTGACTTCCTTAAACTCTCATCTAAAAACAGCTTCCCAATGGGCAGAGACAATAATTTAGGACCCTTTGTACTTCTAGTAAGCGTCCTCCCTCAGCTCTTCTATTTGAGGTCCATTGTGTGTAACCATTTCCTAATCAGTTTCAGTGCATATGCTGCACATTCCCAAGGTGTTCTTCACTCGGAACACTTGAGTTCATCAGTGGTGTTTAAAAAAGAGAAAGAGAGAGAGCCAGAGAGACAAAGAGAGGCATGGAGAGACAGAAAAAGATAGAGACAGAGGGAGGTTCAGAGAAGGAGAGAGCGCTCTAGAGAGGCATTTGTATAGAGAATGTAGGCTCTGGATTGTTAGTTTGGAAGTAATCATTTAGATAAAAAGAACGTGCAAAATAATAGTGACTATTAAATATTTTAGATCCAGTGCCAAACTAGGTAATTAGAGAAAACTTTGGTATCTCTAGAAAGGATGGTCCCTACTTTATTCACCTATTCTTTATTCTTCACTCAATATCATTGGAGAGGCCATTCATATGAGAGAATTAAGACATCAGCCTCTGTAGCACATCAGCCTGCGTTTGAATCCCAGGTGTGTCCTTTTAGGTAAATCACTTCTCAGAATCTCAGCTTCTTTGTCTGTCAAAGGGACATAACAATACTACCTCCATTGTAGGGTCGCTGTTTGGATTAAATTTATGAGAACAGTACCCAGAACACGATAATCACTCTGTGAAGGTAAGATATTGTTATCTTCTTTAAGACTGCTAACAGATTGAGATAAATAGACGAACATTCACATATCAGTTTTAAAAAAGCTGTTTAGAATAATGCTTAACTTTGTTGTAAATTAAAGGGGGGGTGATTTAAAATTAGTAATGGTAAATTTTGTAGAAATCTCAT
Source organism: Equus quagga (assembly GCF_021613505.1). NCBI lineage: Eukaryota > Metazoa > Chordata > Mammalia > Perissodactyla > Equidae > Equus > Equus quagga. The sequence continues at coordinate 13,852,667 of NC_060274.1, read as the reverse complement.
TTGGTTTTATTTATTCTGTGACTTAGAAAAATTAATGTAAGTCTAACATACCTGCTGAAAATTAGCTCTAAACTCTTTACACTTGTAAACTGTATCATTCTAATTATTTTAGATAATTGAGCACATTTGAGTAATATGTTTTCTAATAAGATTCTCTCAGGGTGATATTATATTAAAATGGGTAAGATTTTCTAAATTGTCTAAGGTTTACTATGGAATAGCACAACAGAGCTAAAAATGGTTTCTCTATGTTTAATAGTCTATGATTTAAGCAAGTTCTAAATATGACTCAATGCTTCTGTTAGGTTGTATTTAAAACCAGGTCTAGGGGCCAGCCCTGTAGCAGAGTGGTTGAGTTCGCACACTCCACTTTGGGCGGCCCGGGGTTTGCAGGTTTGGATCCTGGGCACAGACCTATGCACCACTCATCAAGCCATGCTGTAGCAGGTGTCCTACATAGAAGAAGAGGAACACTGGCAACAGATGTTAGCTCAGGGCCAATCTTCCTCAAAAAAAAAAAAAAAGAAGGAAAAGAAAAAAACAATGAAGCTTTAAAAAAATAAATAAAACCAGGTATAGATTTCAAGATATATTTTTAAAAATACTATTTTACCCAGTGAAATTTATTATTCTAAATTCTTTGTTTTACTTGTTAGAATTTTTGATGTGCTACTTTAAATGTAATATGTATTATATTATGTATTTATTACTGTATTTCATTTGTACATCTCTTATGGTGTCATTTACATAGGAGAGTACTGTGGAAACTAGTATTTTTTTTTAATTTCATATGGAAATATCTACCTTTAGGGACAAGGTTTTGATGAAGTAAAATTCATGTGTTCCAGACATCTGCATTCATAAACATTTGAAAATAATTAGAGAGAAAAAAGAAGCCTTTGGAAAACTTCTTCCCTCAGTTCCTCCTGTTTCTGTCTTCTCTCCACTTTTCAAGAAGCCTTCCCAACGATCCCTGTAAACCAAACTTCCTTAACTTCTGGTCATTGAGTTACTCCCCACATATCCCTAACTCAAAGACCACATTGGCCACATTTCTCTTCCCTGCTCAATATTCTCTCTTGAATCTTAGATCCCACTCACCATGAGCTGTTAGTGGAGGTATAAAAAATGTTTGTTGGCTTTCAGTGGAAGGAAGGTTCAAGGGATGAAAGAAATCTCTGAACACAAGTCGGGAACTTCTTGATTATAGGTATTTACATTGGGAGAAAAATTATTTTAAAAAGTGGCATTATTAATGCAGGCTTAATTACACTGATAAAGCCTTGGATACAAGCATAAACTGAAGAATCTGCTATGATAATGGTCTGAGCTAAGGACTAATGGAACATAAGACGTAGGACAAAGGGGGATGGCAGTAATTGTTTTCTTGCACAATTTTGTATTATGCAATTTTTCTATAGGGGGATAGTGTCTCTGCCTGCCACTAGTGCTGCTTACTCCATTGTTCTTTCTTTGTCCTCTCATTCAGAAGGAATTCTAGTCTTTGACGCAGAATTTCACAATATTGCCTGTGTAGCATATTCTAGTGTTTGGAGTCCTTGCGCATTGAGAGGATAGTGCAGAAGGATGAGACAGTTCTTTCTTTATCACATCTCATTGTCATGTCAGCTAAGGTGGCCTGGCCTTGTGGTAAGTTGGCCAGTGTGTCTTCTCTCTTTCCACCTGCCTTGACTTTTTTATTACATGTGGCTAACCAAAGGCTGTTAATAATGTCCCAAGAATTATATGTGAGTTTTAGTGGGAGCAAAGGCCCGAGTTAATCTTGGTTCAAAGTACACATCAAAATTGTAGTTCCAGACGTCATCCCAGTTAAGTATATATTTGTGCTGTGATTTCTATTCATGTTGCATGGATATAAATCTCTCAGAAAACCATTAGGGTGATTGTTAATAAGCAAGACCAAAATTGGGTGTTCCTGTGTTTATGGCTCTCTTTCTGGCTCTCTTAGATAATACTAAAAGAAACACAAAACCAACCTTTTATTTATAAGACTTCACACAAGTTGTTAAATATGAAAATGTTCCTCTATAATTGTATCAAAACACTTTGGTGCGTATGTGCCAAATATTGTTGTTTTTTCCTTTATGTTTCTGCGATGTTTAAACATATGTTTGGTTGGAGATTATGTTATTCCTTGAATCCAGAAATGTCCATTAGCCTCTTTGTAGGGAGTAAAATCAATTCTGCTGTCTGCATGTATTTAGTTTCAACCAGAGAGAGAAAAAGCATTTTCAGTAAATTAAAATTATACTCCATATCTTTCAGATAATCTGTAAGAGTAATTATAAAAAATAGCCTAATTATGAAAACCACTAAACGCATTTTCAAAATAGCAAGAAATTTATTGATTTCTTTTAAATATAGTGATGCATTTATAAAATGAACATAAACAAAGGGAATGTAGCAGGGCTGTAGAGTACAGAAGCAATAATGGGTAAAAGTGGGTAAAAGTGCAGGTGATGTCTTGATTCTCAGCTTGCTCACTCTTGTTTTCTAGATTTGTCATAGACCCTGGAGCATACGGAGTGATGTTTATTGGTCCCTCCTAACATCGTCCCCAAAAAGTTCTTTCAAGAGCCTCCACTGTGACAGGCTGAAGAGGGAAAGATAGGGTGATAGTGGCCTAGATTTTAAATTATTATTATGACTTTAAATAGGCAAGACTTAAGCATTTCAGCGCTGATCAAAAGATATCAGATACCGAAGAGGAAATATTGAAAGTACAATTGGTAAAGTGATCCCCTAAGATTATCGAAACTACTTACACAGTAGCAGAATTACCTCTTCTTTTGAATAAGAAAGAAAGAAAAAATGGTTGCGGGTACAAACAAGCATTGTTTTGTAAAATTTAAGCAAGTTTCCATATGGAGGTTGCCGCATGATTTTCTCTGTGCGAAAAGAAGCAATATTATTTCAGAGTGATGAAGGATATGTTGAGATTGTTGGATAAATATTTGAAATTATCCCATTGGGGATTCAGAAAGAGAGTTGTCTAGGGATAGGAAAAGGTTGATTGGATAATACTGAGGCCCAGATGAGTTTGGATACAATGGATCTCTTCTTCTATAAGATTGTAAAATGCTCTGCCTTCCCTTCATTTCATACCCTGGATTTATTGAGATAATCTGGTCTATTAAAGAATGGTAATATCATCTCATCATCATTATTCAGTCATCAGAGTTTATCTTATTAAGTATTTACTATATGCCATTCATTTGCTCTAAGCACTTTGAATGTATTAAATAATTTAATCCTTACAAACAACTCTATGAGACAGTTGTGAGCTCAATATTATCATTAATTTCTTTTTTGTGTAATGTATATTTCCTCCAAGATATATATTAATATTTAAATGATTATTCATTATTTTGAAGGATTATTATTTATAATCATTGAAATATAATTATTAGACTTTAGATCGATTTTACTGATTTCACTGACCACTTTTTTTTAATCTCACATTTTCTTTGCTGTTTAGATCATTATTTTTATTAGTTTTTGTTTCCTCTGGAATATTTAATTGACAAGTTTTTATTTATGAGACTACATGGGAACTTCATGCATCAATGACTATGTCTAAGAATGTCCTCACATATGAATAATAGCTCAACTTAAAACAGAGTTTTTATAATAAATATTGTCCGCTTGAAATGTGTTCTAGCGTTTGTTGTAGTGGGTGAGTCATCCGATGACCAACCCAACTTTTTATTTTTCTTTGTCATAAGTTGTTTGTTATTACCTGGATAGTTGTATAAATTTTTCTTAATTCCATAAATTTCAAAATAAAATAAACATTGTGTGTTGATATGGATCATCATTAGCTTTGCTTGGTACTTTCACCTTGAAGTTGCAAACATTTCTTCAGGCTCCAGTGTCTATATCTTCCCCTAAATTATAGATTCCTGCATGAAAATTAATTTTATTATTTTATTGCTATTTTATTCTTAGTTCCTAGTAGGGTACCTGGTGTATTTGTTACAGTCATTGAATTCCTGAATGAATTGTTTCAGCAGCTTGAGAGAATAATATTTAGAGCTTTCAAATGTTATTAGAGGGTCTAAAGAGACATCAATAGAGTGAAATCATAAAACTGTTTAACAAGTTTAACTCTCCTGTGAAATGCATCACAACCAGATGAGAGTTATTTCTGCCAGAAATTGTTATGTCAAAATGTTACGGTATAGTCAATAGTCAAATAGTCAGTAGTCAAAACTTTAACAGTCATCAATCAATAGGTTATAAGATCATCAGGCATTCATTTAGATGCTTCTGGGATTCTGATGATCAGGTTTACTTTTAAAATATTCTGGACGTTTTTGTTAGAACTTAGCTTGGACAAATGATGTTAAGTGCAAAAAGCTAAGCTACCTTTTGTTTCCCCACAGGCATACATTTCTAGGAATGATATAGAGATGCTGAAAATACAAATTGAAAGAGATTCCTCACTATTTTGTTGGACTCTGACCCATGAGCAAGAATTTAGTGCTTTCACAAAGGAACTGAGGGAATTTCTAATGCTGTCAGATGACAAAATTAACAACTGGGTGCTTGGGTAGGAGCTTGGAGTTGCCAATGGCTTGCCCGACTGCTTCAGAGTGATGCATTTTTTCCTGCTCTATGTAGTTAGCTTCTGCTGTTGCTATTGTATCATTTGCCTACAATTAATAAATACACTTATTTTGCATGAGACAGTTGACATTTTTGGTTAACCAATCATCTTTGCTCTTATGACATCTGCTCAGATGGGATGAGAAAAACAATCAGTGGGTGTAAATGAAAAAGAGAGAGAAAAACAATGTGAAATGCAAACCATTGCTGAAACCATTGTTTTGAGGGGTGGGAGCACAAAAAGTTGAGAACATAAGTGAATGAATAAACAGCCAAGGAGAAGATAAAGATGTTTACACTGTATGGTAGATACTCTAAGAGCAAATATACTTGGAAAGGAAAAAAAATTTTCAGACAATTACTAAGTAAAATTGGTTCAACAAAACACTGTTCTTATTGTCAAAACAAAAACGATACCTGCTTACCCACATGTTGTGGCTCTAAGAAATATCCTCAAATAAAACAACTATTGATTTATCTTATTTTCCCCATGACGCTCATATTATACAGGAGTAAGTAATCACATGGTGGATTTGTTTTGGGCAGGCTCAATCAATCATCAAATGTTCTCTAACCTCTGCCTTGAAAGTAAAATGACAGCACTGCAGGAAAAATAACACATGCCAGAGATGTGGTGTGCAAGGATTGAGTCTGATAACATTGCTTAGTTTCATTTCCTGTTAAACGAGTCTATTTATGTATGAATACAGTGTGAAATTACTCCCATGGTTGACATGAGGAAGGGAGGTATTCACAGAACAATATTGTTGTATCAAAACTTGAATAAAAGAGAATTACAAAAATCAATTCATCTTTCATAATGAGAAGTATTTATAACCTTTTTAAAATAATATTTTTCTTACTGAATTTGGTCTTAAAAAATTTTAAATAGTCATATTTATAGGTGCTATGTCATTGATAAATATTATAATATAATGGCACTAATTACTTTTATCAAAAATGGGTAAAGATGAAATGCACTTTAGCTTGTAAGGAAGAGCATATGAAAGTATTATGGCAATATATGTTATAATATAGACCTGGAATTCTTAGAATTTGGGGGACAGTTACTTTCTAAGTCTCCCAAATCTCAAGATATAAAAATATTGGGAGATGAGAGGACACGTAACAATGTAATCATGAGCATTTATGAGTAGGGAAGAGGGAGCCAACCCTAGTTGCCTAGTGGTTAAGGTCAGCACACTCTGATTTGGCAGCCCAGATTCAGTTCCCGGGCACAGATGCTATGCTCTATTAGTGGCCACGTGGTGCTTGTGGCCCACATACTAAAAGAGAGAGGAAGATTGGCACAGATGTTAGCTCAGGGCAAATCTTCCTCAGCAAAAAGAAAAGTAGGGAAGGGCTTGCTGGTATTAAAGACTCTGCTTGAAAGAGATAAAGAGATCTAATGATAACTGTACTTTCTGATGAAAGATGGGCAGATTAAGAGAAGGAAGTGAATAAATGTGGAGAAACAATGCAATATCACACAATTGACCATACCCAGATATCATGAGTAGATTCCCACTATTCCTGCAACTGGTCAAGTATGGACAGTTATTGAAATGGGGAAGACTGGTACAAGCTGTTGGTGGTAGGGAGATGAAGAGTGAATTTTGGATATGTTAAGTTCTTGAGATGTGTATTAGACAGGCAGATGGAGATGTCAATAGGATAATTCAATATAAGAATCCGGAATTCAGAGGAGGAGGATAGAAATATGAAAATCATTAGAAAATAGATGGGGTTTAATATGTCTGGGACTAGTGTGAGGTGAGTAAGGCACTCGCCTTCAGTGCAGAATTTAAGAGAAGGGCACTGAAACTTTAGTAATCAAGATAAATAATATTTTAACAATTAAAAAAATGTAAAAATCCACAGTGAAAAAAATACCAAAATTTTAAATGTCTCAATGGGACTGGTTGTGATTACTTAGAGAATGAATCTAGACAGAGTAGAAAATAAATCCAAAGACTAAACTCTGGGGCATTTAAATATTTTATTAGAAAGATGAGGAAGAACCAAGAAATGAGGATGGGAAGGGGTGGCCAGAGAACCAACTGGGTAGGTTTCTGAATGCCAGGCGAAGGCCCGAGAAGGAGGGAGGGTTTAACTTTGTCATAAGATACAGACAGGTTGAGTGGATAACATCTGAGACATACCCTTTAGATTATAAGTAAAAGGAGAGAGACATCAACGACTTTGACAACAGTGATTTCAGTTGAATATTGGGGCCAAAAGCTTGATGGAGTGAACGAGAGACAGAAGACAAGAAGAGAGGTCTGGCTAACACTTTTGAGAAGATTTTTTTTTTTAGGTTGCACAACATGATTTTTAAAAGATATAGAACATGATTTAATATATGTATTTATTAAATATATATTTAATAATATATGTATTTATTGCGAAATGATTATCACAATCAAATTAGCACATCCGTCACTTCATCCAGTTACCATTTTTCACTGTATGTGTGGTGAGAACAGGTAAGAGCTACTCTCTTAGCAAATTTCAAGTGTACAACACAGAATTATTAACTGAACTCACCATGCTGTACACTGGATCTCCAGAAGACTTTCGTCTTATAACTTAAAGTTTGTACCCTTTGACCAACATCTCCCTATTTCCCCCAACCCCCAGATCCTGAAAATGCACTGTTCTACTCTCTGGTTCTATGGTTTGACTTTTTTAGATTGCACGCAAAAGTTTTGCTGTGATGGATAGCAGGAAAAGAATGATGACTAAAAGGAGATTTGAGGTCGAGGGAGAGTTTTTCTTCAATGATGGGAGATAATGTACTATATTTGTGAAATTATAGGAAAAATGGAAAATTGATAATATGAGAGATATAGAATATAACTACATGAGTAAGTGAAAGAAGATGGGGATCCTCTGTGCCGTGGAAGACCCGGCTTTAGAAAGGAGCATGGACAATTCATTCACTGTAATAATAAGCAAGAAAAAATAAGAGGCAAAATCCCCAATCCTGACCAGAAATCCTTCTATATATCATTTCCCAAGTTGAAGATTTTGTCAACTTCTTTTTACGAAATGCTCCATCCACCTGTTCTTCAGACTCCATTTGACACAGTGTATTACTTCTTTATTAGAAAATAAAAAGTAGAGTTCATCAGATGTGAACTCTTTTTTAACTTTCTATCTCTTACCAAACTTATTTGCAAGAACAGTAATCCTTCTGTTGCCACCGGGAGAGTCTCACTGAAAGGTTGTCTTTCCTCCATAGCATTTCTATCTATGCTGTGGATTCTATCTTCTTTCATCAACACATACAGCTTGCTTCACCCATCATTCCATTTTTTCACCTGTAGCTTTATCCTCCCCTTCTCTTCAAGCCCCTCCCTTGCTCTCTCCCATGTAAAGAAATCTCTTTAATCCTATATTACTTTTTTTATTCCTACATAATATTCTTTTCCTCTGTAGCTGTTTCTTGACAGAATCTGCAGTCATTATTTCACTTTTTCATTCATATTTTTAATCCTCATCAGAGCCACTATTGTAATTATCAGTAATAGAAGTATAATCTACTTCAAACATGCAAAAAAAGTATAAATCAATAAAATTAAGCTAACTTATGAAAACGTCACCTAAATTAAGAAATTAAACAACAAATTAAATCAAAATCATCTGTATACTCCTCTTCCATTGCATTTCCTTCTACCACACCCAGAGAAGACAGGTAACTCCTTTGAATTCATTGTTTATCCATCTCATACATATTTTAGGGGTGGGGGCAGCAGCACTTCACTTTTTTTGGAGGCCTGCCTCCAAGGAGCTCACAGCCTGGGGTGCGAGACCCCACATGTGCTAGAGTGGGGGAAGAAAAGAAGTGAAGGCAGTGCAAGAGAGACTGGCACCCAAGAGAAGAGGGTACAAAGCAGGCCCAGGCAGGGGCCAAGGGGTGGCGGGAGGAGGACTGACAGCCCAGCAAGCCCTGCCTAGACCTGGGGACCATGAACCAAGCACAAGCTTGAAGGCTGCCCCTCCCCTACTAGGTTGGCACCTCCTAGGGGTACATTGGGGGTGCCTCAGCTCCTCCACCTGACCTGTGCAAGGCCCCACCATCATGTTGGCCCTTTCCACCCATGACTCCTCTGCCATGCAGGCCCCTGATGGAGGGCAGACTGCTGGGGTCTGAGGACCTGGCTAGGACAGCAAGGTTGGGGCAGGGCCTATGAGGGAGCAGCTTGAATCCTTGGTAGTCCTGGGTCCTGGGGCAAGTCCCCAAAGAACTTCTAAGATTCCCATGGAAGCCCTTGGGCCAGCTAAGGAGGGAAGAAGGGGAGGCCTTAAAGGAAGCAAGCAGAACTCCAAGTAACCAGGAGGCATCCCCAAGAGGCCACGCCCCATCAAAGCTGCACCTGGTGGAGAGACTTGGGGTAGGTAGGCAGAAGGCCAAGAGGAACCCACCTGAAGTGAAGGGGGACAGATAGATAGACAGCAGCCAGGTAGGCAACAAGCCACTCACCCCCAGCATGCCCTTCAATAAAGCATGTAAGGTCGTATGACAGGATAAGGGGGAAGGCTAGTGAAATATGATCATTTACAACCACAAAACATCCTCTGTACATGTGTAGCACTTGGCAGAGGGGAGGGCAGGCAGGGCAGTGGCAGGCTGGGGCCAGGCCGATTTGTAGAGGATATCCTAGTGTTCAGGCCAGTAGAGAAGGTGGGCCTGGGGCTTAGAGCCCTCAGGGAAGATCTGTAGTTTGCTGGTGCTGCCCTAACAGCGGTCCATGTATTCTACCTGGATGGAGACATTGGGGGCGGGGCCAGCACGATGACGTGGTTGTGGTCACTCTCCTTGCACATGGCCTCCACCTTCTGCTGGCAGAATTCCTTGACAGTCGCTCACCCTCGATGAAGTGCTGGAAGAACTTGGTCTCCTGCTGCAGGTAGCCTGAAGCGAGCAGTCGTAGGTAGACCTCCAAGAAGTCTGAGGTACTCTGATTGTTGAAAGAGGTCAGCAGGTCTACAACTGAGGTCTGTTTCTCTCCCTGTTCCATCAGGTCCACAAACGTGTTATGAAATATCTCAGTTGTGAACTCAGTGAAGCCCTGGGACACCAGGTCCTCTTTGCTCTTGGAAGACACAGCCTTGGATGGCTGCAATTCCTTGCTGTCACTCAGCAGCGCCTCCAAGTGGCAGAATCCCAAAGCTCCATAGAAGCAGTTCCCATCAGGCCTGGTCTTGCAGGTATGTGAGTCGAGTAGTTTCTGTGGAAGTCCCTGATCTTCTGTTGATAAATGTTGTTATCTTCAGCTCACTCCTTGTACAGGACTCAGAGCCCCAGCCATTCAGAGACCAGAGGGTTCTAGTCTGGTCTGGAGACTAGAACACAGCAGTCTCTAGTCACTTGCTAAATTCAGTCCTGCTGAACTGCGATGGCTTCATTATAGGCCAGACAGCTAACACCTTCAGAGTCGTTGTTTAGTGCAAATATATGTATGCCCAGGAAATATATGACTTTGCTTCTCACGTTTAAACGCTTTGTATTAACGTTATCATTCTGTGTGCACCCTTCTGCAACTCATTTTCTTTTCTCTCAAGTTTCTTGTGAGATTTATTCACACAGGTACGTGTACATCTCTAGGTATTCATTTTTACTGTTAAATAATATTTATTGTATGGATATACTAATAGTGTATTGAATTCCAAATGAATGAATATTTGTGTTGTTTGTTTCCATTTTTCTTTCATTCAAATAATGTTGCAGCAAATCGTCTTGAGTGTTTCCTTATAAACAAGTAGGGTGTCCCTCTAGGGCAGCAGTTCTCAAAGTGTGGCTTGGGGCTAGTGAGCTCAAAGACATTTTTATAAAAGAATAAGGTATCATTTGTGTTTTTCACTCTCATATTCTCATGAGGGCAGAGTGAGATCTTCCAGAGGAAAAACAACATGTACTATCACAACAGACTGAAGGTAAAAGTGGATATGAGAACTCCGGTTGTCTTCTCTTAAGACAGACAGTAAAGAGATTTGCAAAGTTTAAAACAATGCCTTCCTTTCACTATTTTTTTGTTTTTAAAGATGTAGTTATTTTACAAGAAATTTGCTATGTATATTAATATATAATTGGTTTATTTTCAAAAGTAATAAATATTTTAAAATTTTCTGTCTTAATTTTGAATACATTAAATTTTGGCAAATATAATCCTTAGGGACAATATTCTGTGCGTCCAATATCCTCAATAAATCTTAAGACTGTAAAGAGGTCCTTATATAAAACTAGTCTGATAACTTCCAGATGGTGAATACATTTAAAATTTGAATTGCTTTGCCTGAAGGTGTGTGCATCATCATACTTACTAGATATTGACTATTTTCTCTCTAAAGCCATATCTCATGAGGAATACTGCTGTTCCTCAGCTTGCCAAGGTTTGGTGTTTCCACTGGTTTGTATTCACTGCCACTTTGATGGGAGCAAACTCACGTTTCTTTATGGTTTGCATTCTCTTTCTCTCATAACTCTTGTGATAAAGCATTTTGTTGTACACTTGTTGGACCCCTGAATTTTCTCTTCTATAGACTGACTATATGTTAGGTATGACAAAGTACTAAATTACATACTATCAAATTAATTCTTTGAGGTACCATTATCAGAATTTAGAGTAAATCCATCACATTGTGCTACCCTCTGCCAGTACATGTCTGGCATTTCCACCTCATGATATGTGGGCAATCACTTTGCATGTTTCTTGGAACTCTCCTTGTAGCTTGATGCATCATTTCTCAGGGTCCTTGAAGGAGTGTTCAATCCTATATTCCAGGAAAATGCTCCCATATTGATCAACTCTCCTTTATCTAAATTTATGTTTTGTGCTTCTGGGTCCAGCACACTTGGAATCCAGTCCTATGCATAATCTCCTGGCTCCTAAACAAACATGCTAGCTAATTCCTGAAGTTTCTTCCAAGTGTAGTCCAGGTGCAGTAAACCTCTAACTGGTTATGGTGAGACATGACACTATTTATTGACTTAGTGACCAAGAGGAGGGGGGTGCAGAACCTTGGAGTGGAGATGTATGCTTTCTTGCAGGAGGTGAGGATCACCATCACGCTCAAGCAAGAGGAGAGTACTAAGCTTCAACAGGGAATGGTGCTTATTCCTGCCCTCTCTCTCCTTCTCTCTCTCTCTCTCTCACACACACACACACACACACAGTTTTTCAGTAGAGGAATGGATTTGGAGTGACAGATGCAGAGAAACACTGTTCTGCTACTTAATCACATCCTGTCTGCACACCTGTTTTGGTAGCCTGGGGCAACATTTATTATATCCATCCATATTATATTTAAAAATGAAAAAGCCAAAGTAATCACCACATTAATATTTTAGAGAGTATGTTCTTATGACTTCTAATTTGCCCCTGAAATAATACGGTTAATATGAACCACATAATTTAGAGCTTGGCCTGAAGCTTATTATGAGAAGATTCCACTGAGATTTAGGCTGCAGTATATCATTATGTGAAAAATGCAGCTCTTATACTTATGGTCTTCGGTTGCTCTGTCATTTCAGGTAAGAGCTCTTACCAGTTCCCAATTTAGTCCAGCTGGCTTCTCCATACTGCTGATAAACTTGGTGGGGATGATTCTCCCCAGGATTTTTGGTCATTCAAAGGATCATCTAGAAAGGAAGGCTCTCTTAACTCCGCATAATTGGAGTTTATTGCATAATGGAGCTCCTTGATTTCCCCTCTAAAAGGAAAGAATAAATAATGATGACTATTGTTGCTCAAAAATTGTGTTACAAAATTTCAACACCCTTTACAACAGAGATAATTAACTTTAGTAGTAAGTTGGCTATTTCGCTGGTAAGAATTTTCAGATAAGTAAACCGACACTAAAAGGGGTTAAGTTGTATGCCCAAATTCACACAATTATTTAGTTACAGAGCTGGGAATAGAGCCCCAGGATCACGGTCCTTAGAATTGCCTCCTTTCCAATACTAATTAAGAGATTGGTGACTGTTGGTTTGTTACATTGGATTGGATAATTGATCACATTTTAGTCATGCATGTTGTATCACTCCAACCATTTCTTGGTAATTTTTTTCTTGCAATGTCTGTTACACTGACGTGCCCATTGTAAGTTTCCACAAATGTCTTCAACATTTGAGATGTCTTGTTCTCTTCCATTGCTAATATGACCTCCCATCTAGTCTATCATCATCCTTTAGGACTTCTGTGGACATTTTTCATTCATTAGCTCCCGTTCTTTACCCCGCACCATCTGTTAGCAACGAAACACATGACTCCTATCTTGCAACACCTTGTAAAGCCAGTTCAGCTTCCTCTATTCAGGTTCATAATTTTGTGTTTTATATGACTTTGACAACCCTTTTGTTTTATCCAACAGTGTTTGTCTGAATTAATAGTTATGTTTTATAATACAATTGAGATCATTTAACTTTCTTCTGCATGTCTAAACTGTAAACTCCATGAAGGCATGTTTATATTTGTTCATAAAACTGCTGTATTGAGGGACCAAGATGGCAACATAGAATGCTGCTCAAGTTCCCTCACATGGATGCACTGAATGTACAGCTACACGTGGAGCAATTCCCTCTGGAAGAAAAACCAGAAACTAGCTGATTGGTAAATCATTGGGTTACATTAAATTACATTGGGTAACTTACACTGGGTAAATGAGAAAACACTCACATCGAAAAGAGTAAGAAAGACTGAAACACACTCTGGCCATAAACCTCATCCCCAGCACAGTGCCATACAATTAGGAGGGAACCCCCAACTCCTAGCTTCTCCCTGAGGAGCAAAGGGTTTGGACCTCACAACTAGTGCCTCAGTTTTTAAAGCTTTCACATGAGAGACAGGACCCAAAACACCTAGCTCTGAAAGCCAATGAAGCTTGCATCCCTGTGACCCCAGGACTGTAGCAAACAGAGAAGGGGTTTTTAAACAAGCATAGGAGCACACCCTCACCACTATACGTCCAGGCTCTGCATAGAGGTAATAAACAAAAACATCCATTTCTCATTTTCTCCCTTGAAGGGGCCTAACTATATACTTTCCAGGTGCTGCCTGAGGGTCCAGCTTCTACTCAGCCTGCATCAAGGTGCTAACCACAGTCCTCCCCTTTGGGACACTGGCAGGTCTTGGTGTACCCTCAATACTGGGAGTCACTAAGAATAAAGATGGCGGCTTGAACAATCAATGACGTTTGAGAGACAACCAGGAGCTCAGGCGGGTCTGAGTGATGAGGTTCCTCTCTTGCACAAGACTACTGGGTCAAAACCACAATTTCATATCATCTCACACCTGTTAGGATGCCTATTATTCCCCCAATAAACTTTTGTTGTGTAAGTGAATGATCTGGTTGTCTTTGTTTTATTTTGCATATGTTATGGCAATGCCACTTATGCTTTTAGAATTCAGGTCCCAAGATGTTTTGCGTTCTCCATTGTTTATTATTCTCCAGCATTTATGACTGTAATTCTTGTAATTATAGCTATTTTTTACACTATATCTAACATTCTATTTCACCAAATGCTTTGCGAATGCTGTTCAATGTTCAGGAGAGGATGTAATCTAGGAACTATATTATGGATTAATTTAACGTTGCAGCTCTTCTTTGCTAACAGCTCAGATTCTGTGGTCTTGAATTGGAATAGGCAAGATAAGGAAAAAACAAAGTCTATGTGGTTTTGGAAGCCTATCATCTCCTTATGCCTATATCAAAAACAATTTCGGGGCTGGCCTGGTGGCATGTGGTGGTTAAGTTCGTGCACTTTGCTTTGGTGGCCTGGGGTTCACGGGTTTGGATCCTGGGTGGGGACCTACACACCAATCATCAAAATCCATGTTGTGCTGGCATACCATATACAAAATAGAGGAAGAGTGGCAATGGATGTTAGCTCAGGGCCAATCTTCCTCACCAAAGGAAAAAAATCACAATGACACAATTTTTTAGTATGACTTTTGTGTCAAGATTTGTAGTAGTTATTTTTCACATTTTATTTGACCTAATTCAACAATAACTTATTGACTATGATAGTTTTGCACCCACCGTTTAGGAATGACGTGATTTGCTTAAGTCCATGCCACTAAGAAGTATAGGGTTGGGATTCAGATCATGGTCTATCTAATACCAAAGACTCATTAATTTAACATCTCACTACACATTTTGAAACAATTTCTTAAAGTAATATCCATGCAAAAAGTATAAAAATATTTGTGATAAATAATTGGTAAATTCAGTAATAGAAGTGGTAAATATCCTTCCAGTATATGTAAATCACATATTTCCCTTCTCTAAGTTTTATTTTATTTTTCTTCACTCCTATTTTTTCCAGTTCCCTGAAGACTGGGGAATATAGACTCAATATAGAAAAATGAGGTTTAGTATAAAAGTTTGCTTGCAAGTTTCTTCATGTCTTGACTTTCTGTAAAAATTTTTCCTCAAGGGAGCTGAGGATTTATGGACTTTTTCAGTATTTCTACCTAAATTGTCTATTGCACAACTAATTAAAAGAGTGAACTTTTATTTTGGCAATGGCTTATTGCCACTCAAAAGAAATACTTTTAGAGAGAAAACACATTACATTTGCATGGATCACAGATACTCAATGTCTTTGACTAGAGTTTAAGAGTCTGTTCAGTAAAGGGATGAAAAATGAGATGGATAATAGAAATAAAGATATGAGAACATACTTTTCCATTGAAACTTTGGACTCTATGTTTGTGTGTATACAGACGTAATTAAAATTACTCCGTTCTTCTTTCAGTCATTCATTCAACAAGTCTTTTGTTGTCCACAATGTAGCAGACAATGTCCAAGGTGATGAGTATGTGATGGTGGGTAAGACACACACATAGTCCCTGCCCTCACGAAGCTTCTGTTCAATTAGGAGTTAAACACTGAAAACATGTGTACATAAACACGCTGTGATTAGACCCAGGAAAAAGATTAAGTGTTTTGTGATAAAGAGCTATAGAGAGGGCCCACTCGATTTAGGGTGGAAAAGGAATGAAGTTTCAATGATGGCAATATGTAAACCTGGAGATGAGGGATTAGAAACCAGTCAGGGGGAGATCTGGAGAAAATAGCATCTGAGGCTTGCCAAAAAAGCAAGAACAAATAACTTACAATGGGAAGTGTCACGTTCTAGGAAGACGGAGTGTCACTAGTGCCTGGTGAGAAGGAGGAACAGGGACATATGTTGAGGTTTAGAAGTTGACATGGTTTCTATAATGTAAGATCTAGTAGAGCAAGATGAGAATTAGATTTTACTCAAGCGCATCATGAAGCTACTGACGTGTTTTAGAAAAGCAATGGCATGGCCTGCCGTATTTTATAGAAATTACTCTTACAGGGAAAATAAAATGGAAGAGAAAGAATGGGCGAGCAAATGTGTACGGGGGAGAACTTTCCAGAGGAAAGTTGATGGTGGTGGCAGAGAAGAAGGAGAGAAGTGGATAAATTTGAGTCAGGAGGAAAACAATGGACTAGATTTATAATTACAAAATTTTAGGCATGATAGCACCTGATTAAGTGGCATTTAGAAAAATATTTCTAGTACCTTTTAGAAAACATGAAATAAGCTATTACCAATGTTCTCAATGTGCAAGATGTGACTTGATGACCTCTTAGTTGTTCTAGTGCTAATTACCTTGCTAATGGTTTACATAGTCTCTCTCTCTCTCTGTCTCTCTGTCTCTTTGTCTCTGTGTCTGTCCACACTGTTGGTTGTGCGCCCTGTGGCAGTTGACATCATTTACTAAGAAGAGATAATTTCAATCATTCATTTTTGTTACTATGCTTTCTACGTGGGTGAAGAATTAAAAACAATGATATGTAGACAAATAAAACTTTAATGGATTTCAATTATTCATCCTCTTTCTGGTTTCCATATTTAAAAAACAGACAAAGAAACAAAACAAAGAAAGAGCCAGAGCCAGTACTTTGCATTTTAGTCTGCAGTGGAAGGTAATGAGATAAGAAGGCAGTTTGTATTGGTGTCATGAAAATGGAATTTAAATGCATTTAAGCCTTTCTTCTTCATTTATTATACTTTGGAACTAAAGAAAATTTATTGCATTCAGTTGAATTTAACTTTTCTTTGGTTTCACTTGAACCTAAGTGGGGATGTTTTAAAATAAAATACAAGTAATCAACATAAATTTTTTTTCTGAAAAACTGTCCTTTCTTCATAAATTTTATTTCCGTTAAAGATGCTTAGTTGGTGTTTCTGGAGGCTCCTTTCATGTAGAATAGGGTTAATCTTCCATTTCTCTGAGTCCATTGGCATGACAATGTGTGAAATCTAAGTAGAGTGTGGATATAAACACATTTGACTTTTGTATCAAAGAATGACATTTTCTATTTAAAATCTGTGTTGTGACTTTTATTTATGTGTTGGGCCTCATTTAATGACTAAATGATAAATACTGTGAGACTGCTTCTGGCATATTAAAAAAAACCCTCAATTGGATATGATACTTTTTAAAATTGTTTGCTTTAAAATGTATTTTAAAAATATGAAATAATGGGGCCAGCCAGGTGATGCAGCGGTTAAGTGCACACGTTCCACTTCAGTGACCCAGGGTTTGCTGGTTCAGATCCCAGGTGAGGACATGGCACCGTTTGGCAAGCCATGCTGTGGTAGGCGTACCACATATAAAGTAGAGGAAGATGGGCATGGATGTTAGCTCAGGGTCAGTCTTCCTCAGCAAAAAGTGGAGGATTTGCAGTGGATGTTAGCTCAGGGATAATCTTTCAAAAAAATAAATAAAAAATAAAATAAATTAAAAGAATAAATAAAATGATAAACTTTATAAAAAATATGAAATAAGAGAAAAGTTATAGTGTCATTCATAATTCATTGACTTGCATATTGAAACATGGTATCATATCCCAGATGTGGGTTATTAATACAACAACAAAAGTTTATTGGGCCTGAGTGGTCATTTTTGATCCATCACTATTATTAGGTCATTAATTTTTAACTATCACAATTGCAAAATGACTTTGCAGAAAAATTCATAGTTTCATGTATGTAACTTTTGAGTCATATTGAATTCAAAAATAGTGTTCTGTAAATACTTCTGTATGACTATTTTGCCATAGATGACTAAACTGATAAGATACCAAACATGATATAAACCTTTTTGATCCCCAAAGTTCAAATATAACCTTGTCTAAAAATAGAACGATTAAGACTTTTCTGTGTGTGTGAGCTCTGAGCTAACATCTGTGCCAGTCTTCCTCCATTTTATGTGCGATGCCACCACAGCATGGCTTGACAAATGGTGCTAGGTCTGCGCCTGGGATCCTAACCTGTGAACCTCAGGCCAGCAAAGCAGAGCACATAAACTTCACCACTATGCAACTGGAGCAGCCCCTAAACTTTTTGTAACATATGGGTTTAGTTTGAAATCTATGTTAGTAAGTACTATAAACGTTTGTATAAACAGCAATCCTATCAGGCATTGGTCTTATGGTTTGATCTCTATGTTCTATTTGACCTACTGATTTGCATCTGTCAATCTCCCATTCATATTTTCAAGAAACCTTTGCTTTTTTCAATTAATGGAATGGATCATACATACAATAGCATACATATAAACATATATGTTCTCTTTAAATAATAAAACTGTAAATTTTAAATAATAAAACTAATTAGAAATTTAATCTAATCCAATTATATTAAGAATTTTTCCATAGTCTTAATGGAATTTAACAAGTTTAATTAGAAGAACAATGGGCCAAGAATACTGATAGATTGCCTAAGAAGCAGAAGGAAAAGTTAGAAGTACTAGTCTTCATAAATACTAGATATATTATAAAACTATAGTGATTAAGACAGTATGGTATGATGCAATGATACACCATGTTCTATTCTTAGTTTAAGAATTTCTATTATAAATAAAATTTTAATTTCATCAAATTTGTTTTTTTCTACAAGATGATCATGTACATAAATACATAATTATCTATTAATATGGTGAATTATACTCACAAATTTTCAAATGATGAATCAATTTTGCATTCCTGGAATAAATTGAACTTGATAAAGATTCATTAATTTGAATACAGTTTTGGATTTCCTTTGCTAATATCATACATTAAATGGCAAATATCAGGTTCTTTGTTTAAATATTTGTATTCTTCGAGGGTTAGGGACAGTTGGGAATTATGCAGTCCTTCCCCCACAACCTTCTTCCCAGGTGATAAATTATAATGAGAGTAAGCCCTAAACCAAATTCTGTCAAACCTAAATGATGTGCTAATACAAGGGAGTACAAACACAGCCTTACACTGAAGCACAGGGAAGTCCCTCGCCACACCCCAGGCCCTCCAACTAACTAACTAACACTGAACAAAAAGCTCACAAAGGCAAGTGACGATATTCTAATGGCAGGACTTCCCAGGCGTGAGTGAATCTGATGACAAGACCTCCATGAAATGGGGAGATACAGGGACTCTGAACACCGAGTGCAAGGGGCTACTCTGATAGGTCAAACTTCTGTGTTTGTTGGATTCTTTTATTCCATTCCATGAGTGGAAACTAGTCATGTCTGATGGATGATGTTAATCTGTTGAAAGTAACTTTATTTTATTTAAATTCCTCCCTGGAATTCCTGATTGGGCTTCTCCAAATATTAACTAACATTTGAAGGCAAACATCAAACCATTTATCCAGAATTATCGTTAAAATAAACTATTGCACAAACAAATAAAGCCATTCTCTTTTATTATCACTATTTTTCTCCTATCCATTTCTGCATCCCATTTTAATCCATGAGCAGAGAGTCTCTTGTATCAGGGCTGATTTGAAAAGTAGAACGATAGCTTCTTTGTCTTTGCTCTCATGTCACTTACACAATGCTCAAAGTTTGGGTTCCATTTTGACAACCTGGTATTTTCAGATTTCTTGAAATCTGATTTCTTGAGGACCTAGAGTGCAGGCACCTTTTACACACACCTGTCAAATCCGCAGAACAACTTCTTTAGCTGTCCTTAATGTTCCCTCTGCTGCTGCTGCAGTAAGTGGCGAGAGGAAGGAGGTTTCTTTGGCATCTGACATCCATCTGTAGAGAGTATTTTCAGTCTACCGAACAATCATCTCCCACCATTACAAGGAAGCATCTTACACTTTGCAAATTAGACTATTCAGTAAATTACTAAAATCATTTATTATGCAGACAATATAAGGATATTCTTTGCTGTATAATCAAGTTCCCAATTTGCAATTAGTGGCTGGAAACTTAAAAGTTATTCACTGTCTCTTCTCCTAGCGTTGCTATTATTATTTGCATTTAATGGTCATTTATATGAATATTATGAAAACAGTGTGTCTGTTTATAAAACTAAGTATTTGTTATTGATGCATTCAGCAAATGTCCACAAATATATGAATAGAAAAACCTGAAAGTTTAATAGTTTTTAAAAGAGATAATTTTGACATTGATAAAAACAACAACAAAAAGTTCTATCTGGGATTTCCTGAAGAAAATGAAGAAATAGGTTTTAAACACATGTGTTTTGTGAATGTAGAAATGATAACTAAATCCTTCTCTGAAAAAGGAAAATATGAAATCATAAACCTTGGTCAACTTTTAAGTAGAGAAATAGATTTCATTAAAAGGAAAATTTGAAACAAACTTTATGATCCTAAAATATCTTTTTTAGAAACCATGTTGTCCATTACTTATATTAAAACAAGCAAACATTAATTAAATGCTCACATTACTCGGCAGAGGATGTTTGCTAAATAACAGGGTTGAAGTAACCTAAGTGCTAAATTTAACTCCAATAGATTGAACACCAGGTTGTTTATATTAGAAAGTCAATGCTTGAAAAAAAAAAACCCTGAACATTCTTTTGCTGTCAAATTGCTTTATTTTTGACATACAAGTTTAACCTTTAGAGTTGTAATATTTCCAGAGTATGTTTGCTTTGTTTGGGAAAAAATTGTATTGAGCCATAACATATGATTTTTATAAAAGTTTAAACAAAACCTTGAAAAAGTAAAGCTACATGTTTATTAAGCCAAACGTAACCTTGAACTTTTTCTATGTTTTGACAGGTACCTGCAGGATGCCAAGCTTAATTATCTAACATGTAGTTGGTACAGTGTGTCTGATGCTTCAAAAGGAAGCCATGGCAGAACACAGAGATTTTGGAGTTTTCTGCATAGAATTAATAACTGAGTGGACAAGTGACTGAATTTGCCAGAGTAGAAAGTATAGGCAGAGGATGGTCCATAGTCAAAGAGAAAAATTCCATTGTTGTGTTTCCCTTTCCAGATATTATATAGTTACATTATCTTAAATATTTAAACATAATCAAGTAGTTATTTCTATTTCTTCAAATGAAATTTGGTGCTAATGCAAACAAATTATCTAAGATTATGTAGATTATACAGTCATAAAAAGGTGCTATAAACACTTCAAATTTGAAGGCAATTCTAAGCTAGACAATGATGTGGGCTAAGTATATTTACTTGGAGCTATGTTTTTGCTTTGTGAAATTAAATTAAAATCACTGATATGCCCATTTTTTATTTATTTAGAAAAACTCAGAGCTGAGCTATAATTTCAGATGAGTTTCAAAGAAATAATTGTATTTAATATATACATTTTAAACAATAGTATGATAATACTTATGACACAAAAAGTTACAAGCCTAGAATGAGTGACAGGAGAATTTCCAATTGTGAAAATGCATACATGATATGTGTATTTAAGTTAAAAGCAAGAGAATAGACGTTGATTATGAAGACTTTGGAAAACTGCCCAAATTACCTAAGCCTTAGTTTCTTGATCTGTGAAGTGTGTTAGTTAGCTATTGCTGTATAAAAAAACCACCCAAAATTCAGTGGCTTAAACAGTAGGCGTATATTGTTGCTTACGGGTCTGTTGGTCAGCTGGATATTTGTCTTGGTTGCTCTTACTTGTAAATCTGCAGTTGTTTATTCAGGTGTCTGATGGGTGGCTGGTCTTGGATGTCCTCAACTGAGACAGCTGGGACCATTAGGTCTCTCCATGTGGTCTTTCCTTCTCCAGCGGGCTAGCCTAACTTGTTCTCATGCTGGTAGCAGCAAAGTCCCAAGAGAGTGAGTGGAAGCGCCTAAGTCCTTTCAGGACCTAGGCTTGAAACTGGCAGGCTGCCGCTTCTGTGGCATTTGATTAGCCAAAGCAAGCCAAATTCAAGAGATGGGGAAATCGATTCTACCTACTGATGGGAGGAGTTGCAGAGTCACATTTCAAAGAGTGTGGATATAAACAGGGATGAAAAATTTGGCCATTTTTACAGTCAACCTATCACATTAAGATATAATTAAAGGAAAAAAGTGAGAAAGAGGTGAAAAACACACTGATTAATGTTTCTCAAACTTTAATGTGAAAAAGAACTGTCTTGGATATTATATTTACTAAAATGCAAATTCCTGGGCCATATCCTCTGATATTATATTTCTAGTTCTGGGATGTGACCTAGAATTCTTTGATTAAATAAAATCAGCTCACTCCCCAATGATACTGACAGAAATTTTCTAATGACTATGCTTTGAGAAATAAATTAAATGATGGAGGAAGATCTGTGATACTGGAATAATGAAGGTTGAGTTATTACAGGAAAAAATGGTGAAGCAGGTGAAACTGCTCAAAGATATTCCTTTCATTTGTTACTGTGTTAGTTTTTGTTAGTCAAAGGGCTCCTATATACATTATTTAAGACCTAATAAGCCTGTGAATTAGGTATGAATGGGATATATTTTGTTGCAGTTATCAAACGGAATTTATGGGACTAAAAACCAGTCTTCTGTCATATAATGCAGTTTTCTAATCACGATTTTAGTCTTCTGATTCAGGAAAGCAAATAAAGATGGTGAAACTGAAAAAGAGCCTATTGCATTTATTCAAAGTTTGACTCTTGCATGAGAATTAGGAATGGGAAAGATTGTGCTTATTGAAAATTAATTTGGAGAAATTGATTAATTTGGAGGGAAAGGATTTTTCTAATTCAAAAATGAAGGACAAACTTCAAATTATCAACGATAACTCAAATGCTGCTCTGAAGAAAAATGGGGAGATGATGATATTGGCAAGCTATAATACTTAAGAAATATTATTATTGTAGTAAAGTTCTCTGATTAAGCTTTTTCTTAGCTTTTACGGTATTAAGTTGTTTTAGTGTCATTTAGCCAGAAAAATAATTGAATTGAATATTTTCACCATGCAGAGCTAAAATGGAGAACTGCATTTTGAGATATTCAGGGAAATTTCACATGCTTTATACATGAAGAGGTCACTAAAGCTACTCAAGAAATCTCTTAAGAAAGTAATATAAGCAAAAGTGAGAACTGCCAAATACGATGTGATGGTGAAATATTAGTGAATTACTGAAGAATTCAAAACTTTTTGTTTTTGACATTTAATCGTCAAAGGACGCACTCACTCAGCAAAAGTCTAAGGGTATACACATTTGAGCTAAACAGTGTTGCTAAAAGCAAATGAAAAATTTCCAATGCTGAAGAGAAGCACTGTCTTTTCAAAGCTACTAAACCACCATCCTTGATGAATCAGGAGAAAAAACTAGCAAACATAAAATAAGAAGATATTATATAAAAGCCAAAGGATATTTGAACTGCTAAGGAAGAAAAATTACAATGAAATTGATCTTCCTTTTGCCAAGGAGACAGAAAATGGAAATTTAAAAAGTGATTCACACTCCTGATAATGGGCTAAGAAAGAGCAACTGAATTAAGATGAATAATGAAGAAACTGCAAGGAGTGAAATCTTCTTGGCTAGAGGGACTGTCAGAGACAGATTGCTTTTTTTCTTAAGGGAACAACAGAGATTGTCTAAGGACTTATTGACGATTTTCAACTAAAATTGGATGCTTATTCAGGTATATTTTTTCTCAAGTAACTGTAATCTTGACAAGTTCTCTGAAACCATTACATCTTAGTGTCTTAACCTACAAAAAGGACACAGGAATTTCCAGTTCTAAAATTCAGCGATTCCATTTTGATCAGAATTGTGCAATCTAACTTTTTCAGAGAAAAGCTAATAGATAACCCAATGATAAACTTATTGGTAGAAGATGACACATTTTTCTCTGAGCTTGGTTTAGTGGTCATTTTGTAACACCCTTAATAAACTTCTCAGTCTCTTTATTGTTTTAATAGTCTGGCCTAATCCTGTCTTGAGAAATTGTGTAAGTTTTCTAGGGCTGTCATAACAAAATGACAGAGACTGGGTGGCTAAAACAACAGAGATTTATTTTCTCACAGTTCTGGAGCCTAGAAGTTCAAGATCAAGGTGCCTGCATGGTTGGTTTCTCCTGAGGTCTGTCTGGAATTCAGATGGCCACCTTCTGGCTGTGTCCTCACATGGTCTTCCCTCTGTGTCTGCTCATCCCTGCTGTCTCTCTTTGTGGATTGTGAAATCTGGATTTCTTCTTCTTGTAAGCACACCAGTCAGATTTGATTAAGGCCCACCCTAATGACCTCATTTCAACTTAATCTCCTTAACGCCCTATCTCCTAACTCAGTCACATCTAAAGTAACAGGGGTTAGAGCTTCAACACATGGATGTTGGGTGACACAATTCAGCCTTGTCTTGATCAGTTTGGGCTGCTATAACAAAAATACCATAGACTAGGTGGCTTTAACAATGAACATTTATTCCTCACAGTTATGGAGGCTGGGAAGTCTACAATCATGGTGCTGGCAGATTCAGTGTCTGGAGAGAGTTCATTTCCCTGCTCATAGATGGCTGTCTTCTCTCGGTTAAACACCCAGGAGTAAGGTTGTTGTCATATGGTAAGTGTACTTAACTTTATAAGAAACTACCACACTGTTTGCCAAAGTGGTGGTACCATTTCACAGTTCCATCTTCTATGGATGAGAGTCCCAGTTACTCGGAATCCTTGTCAACATGTGATCTAGTCAGTATTTTTAATTTTAGACATTATGATGTATGTGTGGTGCTCTCTCACTGTATTTTTAATATGCATTTTCCCAATGATTAATAACACTGACAATTTTTTCATGTCCTTATTTGCCGAAGGTATATTTTCTTTGGTCAAGTGCCTATTCAAAAGTTTTGCTCCTGTTTAATTGGGTGTCTTTTTGTTTTGTTTTCTTGTTATAGAGTTTTGAGAATTCTTCATATATACTGGATGCAAGATATTTTTTCAGAAGTGTGGTTTGCAAATATTTCCACTGTTCTTTCTTAAAGAGTAAAGATTTTTAATTTTTATGAAGTATAATTTATAAATTTTTTATTTTAGATCTTATGATTTTAATGTTCTATCTAAGAAATATTTGCTTAACCAAGGACCACAAAGATCAAATTTGAATCTATTTACTTGACTATATATGTTTTCTAACTTAGATTTGATATGGTGAAATACCTTGATTGGTTTTCAAATACTGAAGAAGCCTTGTTTTATCCTGGGATAAAAGCATATAAATGATATTCTTCTGCTAACAAAAGTTACTGGAGTGAAATATGGTTAAATGCGTTCATGGAACTGAAGGCTGAATCATCTGGGGTAAAGTACAAATGAGGCAGAACCATAGTTTATTAAGTTTTCTAAATTTGCAAAAGTTGTCTGATTGTTTAAAGAAAACAACCCAATTAAATCACGCTACAGATGAACTGACATGTTTTGAGAGTCTCAGCAGAGAAACTTAAGCTGAGCTAGTGCAGTATGCGACCAACATGAAGTCTTTTCTTACAGATTTAATTTTATTATTCTTTTCTACTGTCTGTCACTGAGTTAGAAAATAGAACTCAATATCTCAGTGAGACAGGAACCAGCCTGACAAGATAGGGTTGTCCACAAAGCCCCTGGTCTAACAAGATAAGGCCTCTAACCAATCAGCAAGCTAGGAGAATCAGATAGAGACCATCAAGATCCACATTCTACAGCCTGGTGACTTTCTTGGGATTATGCATGCGCCCTAGCACCCAGGAGCTGACTGAAAGTGACCCAATCCCGTTACCACAGTAAAAATTACACCCAGGAGGGGACAGCTAGCGTGCCAATACATGCAATGCATGTGGCGGCATGTCCAGCAACAGCACAAGTGTAAGAAAAACCCTACCTACATGCCATAACAAGGCACTCCTCCCCAGTCTTTGCCTAATAAAAGCCCTGCTCCCTAATGAACCTGTCACCTGCCCCTTTCTTTTCCACACTGGTTCTCTTGTGCCTCCCTTGTGCACAAGCTAATAAACTTTTACTTTTCTACTCCTGTTTGTTGTCTATCTTGATTTCTATCCTGAGTGACAACAAGAACCCAATGCACCGGTAAAATCAGTACCCTTGTACATAAATTTTTTTCATTCCATTATGTCCCCCAATTAATGCAATAGTGTGTCTACAATAAAAGTTTTTCATTTTTTCTTCAGTTATTTTAATTTCTCCTTTTGAAAAACCTCATTAATTAATAGTGAATCATAATTGATTTATGCATCTAAGAAACTAGAAGTAGTTAATTGGAAGTGTTGGCATATTGCACAAAAAAGTTTTGATACAATTTAGTTATTATGAAATAACTTTTAAATTGTTAGACAAAGTTTTTAAAATGCAAATGAACTGTGTAATGATGAAATGTGAGCTTGGGAAAAAAGTGAGTTTCAGAGAAAATTGATGTGCATTATTTTAATAAATTATCATTTTCTTGGGAATGTATTTTCATATGCCTTATTAAGCAGCTGAATTAGGAAAAATGGTTACTGAGCAGCAATTCATAAAATTAGGTGAACATTGTGGGGGATCAGAATTGGCCACCCCAGAATATGTCTCTTTGACTTGATTATTATTTTTTTTTTTAAAGATTGGCCCTGAGCTAACATCTGTTGCCAATCTGTCTTGTTTTTTTTCTTCTTCTCCCAAATCCCCCCAGTACATAGTTATATATTCTAGTAGTAGATTCTTCTGGCTCTGCTATGTGGGATGCTGCCTCAGCGTGGTCTGATGAGTGGTGCCATGTCCTCACGCAGGCTCCTGGCTGTTGAAACCCTGGGAGGCCAAGAGCACTAACTTAACCACTCGGCCATGGGGCCTGCCAACCCTTGATTATTTTTAAGAACAAAAGACTATGAAAGAAACTTTGACTTTCTCCCTAACTGCCTAAAAGAATTTAGGGTAGAAGGACTGTTCCAGGAAGGAGCCAATACCTAAGATAACTGTAGTGTAATGTACAATGTGTCTCTCTGGTCACAACAAACACTTGTTTAACACACATTTGCATTTCCACCTCCATTTGAACTGCTTTCCTCCCCCTGCCTCTCCTCCCCTTAAACCTGTGTTTGATGAGGTGGTGCAGATGATTTGAAGAATTTCCAGCATCAGGCTCTGCCTCAGGAGAAGGGGTTAGCATAAAATAGAAAGAAGGGACAGACCTGGTAGGTCTGCCTGCTTTCAGAAGGCCAGAGATGGGCAGCGACTCTCTACTAAGCAGCCCCAGGAGACACCTGATAGAGTCCTGACACTGGGTACAGGCTGAGGAACAATTATGCAAACTGGTACATTTATTAATGGCACTCGGCTTTGCCTAGAAATCTTGCAATGTTATATGTATTTCACCTTCCCAAACTTCTCTCCAGCTTTCCACACACAATATCGTCTGATGATCCTCCTTCATACTTCATAGAACAAAATAAGTTCAATTAAACAGCAACTTCTGTGTTTTCTTGCCTCTTAAATCTCCACATCCTCCTTTATCTCTATTAATTTTTTTGTTTTCCTCTTATTTATATAGAGGCATGTCCTCTTTTCTATAAAAGACCAATCCCTCCTCTTATTGTATCTATTACTCTCTTTCACATTATAAAAGGTTTCATATCCTTGGTTGTACCTGCTTGCTCCTGTGTCTTCAAATTCTCTCTCTCTGAGAAGTCATTTCCATAAGTATTCAATATTCAAAAACACTTGGCCCACAGTTGTCATTTGCCAAGTCCCACTGCTTCTCAGAACCACGGATAAGCTTCTGAATTGATTTGTTTATATATACCATATTAATTTTCTAACCCCCCTTCAGTCTTATTTTTCCAGTGAACTATTTCAAACATGAAAACGTAGAGAAATATATAACACACATGTTAACATACAGCTTGATAATTAGCACCTCATGGTTCATTGCTTTTCAACTACACTCCTACCTGTGAACTACCTTTTTCTCTTATTTTGAATTTATTCCAAGAAATAAAAGCTTTTCATTATGTGATTTTTCGGTTCTCTAAAAGATTGAGACCATTTTAAAAACATAAACATAGTATCACTTTTGATTCAGGTTCCTTATATGAAACTGTGGCTTCAAGCAGGATGGAGATATATGCCAACAATTGGAATGGTGCAATTGGAAGGATTAGAATGATTTGCAGAATGCTTGACCCCCAAAGCCTTCCTTAGTACCCCACTGAGCCTCCTTACGTCGGAGAGGTAAAGTGCTGAGGCTCCTTTTCATCTTGTTCACTCCAGGTCTGTTAAACTCTTATCTCCCACTGGACAGAGCTGTTTTGTAGGAGAAACTAACAATTCTCTCCTTGTTGAAGTTACTAGACCAGATCTTAGCTCTCCCTGGGAATTAAACACAGAATTGGAATAGAGAAGAAAAAGCTAATAGACCCAGAGAATGGCAGTGATTTGGAAATTAATATCAGACCATATCTCAGGGTATTTGTGGAAGTGAGTTTAGAGGTGGCTTGCCTAAGGAAAACTGAACATATTTCAGATGAGAGGAAATTTGTTGATAATGAGTGCTCTGACCAGACAGGTCAATGCTCTGGACCAGACCTTCAATATGTTAGTTCAAATGGGCATGGAGTCTAACAATTTTCTGGGTTGTTACACAAAATTGAATCTATCATTGGCTCATGTGAAAGGAAATTGTCAACCAGAAATCACTGGTGTAAAACAGAGGCAGGGATTCAAAAACTTCAGGGCATGGTAATGGCATGTATCTCCTAATTATGCCCATGGAGAGGGGCCCAAAGAACTTCCTCTTGCCAAAAATTTAAGAAATACTTTGCTATTTGGTAAAGGAAACACATTCTTTTTCTAAGGGAAATGCAAATGGGAGATAATGCTATTTTCAAAAAGCCCTCTGGTCCCAAAAAGGATGGGATGCTTTTGAGTAGTCTGCTAAATGTCCTATGAATTGTGAGGTTTACCCTCTGGATTGTGGGAAGAGGAACTCATACTGTTGCCTCAAATCCTTTTAGTTTTTCTCTCCCCAGCCTCAGGTAGCTTCCTCGTACCTGGATGCTGAACGGTGTTCTACTGAATACTTAAGAGGAAGCTTCTTCAGGTTTGTGCAGTCCTCTCGTCTCTTGTCCTCCGCCCAGTGAACTCTGACAGCCTTAATCTCCCAATGCTTTCCGCAGTCTTCATCTCCTTTACTCAGAGAGTTCATGGGGCTCTGACTGGGCTCCCCCTCCCTGCACCATGGCCTGGAAACTCTCTCGACACAATAAATTAGGGCACTCAGAGAGCCCGCCTCATTTGTTTCCCATTTCTAAGAGATCCCATTGCTTCATTGCCTGATTTTCATATATTTTGTCAAGTGTTTTGGGTTTTTTATTGGTTATTTGAAGTAGAAGGGTAAGTTCGTCCCTGTTACTGCATCTCAGAAGCATAAGTCTCCATGATTTGTCTCGAAGTGTGGTGATTTCCAAATATGTGGAATTTTTCAGATATCTTTCTGCCATTGGTTTCTAGTTTAATTACCTTTTGATCTCTGGACACCTTCTATGATTTCATTTATTTTGAATTGTTATGGTTTGTTTTATGGCCCAGAATGTGGAATATGGTTTATATCATTAATTTCAAAACATAAACATTTGATATTGACAATTTGAGCATTCAA
Source organism: Equus quagga (assembly GCF_021613505.1). Lineage (NCBI taxonomy): Eukaryota > Metazoa > Chordata > Mammalia > Perissodactyla > Equidae > Equus > Equus quagga. Next base: position 13,823,172 of record NC_060274.1, on the reverse strand, counting down.
TATAATATAAATGAATTATGTTTAGGTTGTATATACATATTTTGATATTTGTTTTTGACATCAACCTTTAACACTATATCCTCTTAATGCTTTTACATGGTTGTTTATTTATTTATTTATTTTTTGCTGAGGAAGAGTCACCCTGACTAACATCTGTTGCCAATCTTTCTCCTGTTTTTTGGCTTGAGGAAGATTCGCCTTGAGCTAATATCTGTGCCAGTCTTCCTCTGTTTTGTATGTGGGTCGCTGCCTCAACATGGCCACCAATAAGTGGTGTAGGTATGCCTCCGGGAACCAAACCTGGGCCACTGAAGTGGAGTCCACTGAACTTAATTAACCACTATGCCACAGAGCCAGCCCCACCCTTAATGCTTTTAATACTACATATTTCTACTACCTTTACTACTATACAAAACTAAACAGAAATATTTATTTCTAAAGATGTTTTCTTACCATGCTCTTATCATTTCTTAGTTGTTCAATAAGTGTACATACGTTTATTCGAAGTCACATTTTACGGTTATTAAATTTAGAATTGTCCATTTCAATCAATTTATCTCAGTGTAATATGCTTTCATGAAGTGAAGAATCATTTCTGTTAGCAGATATTCTTGGTAATAAATTTGTCACATGAAATGTACTATTATTACAGCTCAATTAATTCCACAGGCACTGGCACTATCTTTGGCCTCCTTTCAGAGACTCTTTCTTTAGTACATATTTTTAACAGACAATTCATTAACTAATAATCTATATTTATGCTTATTTTGATTGTTTTGTCAAATTTAGGTGCTCCAAAATTTAAGGACTTCTTACATCCATTTGATTCTGGTATAGTTATTAAATACAGGAATCTATCAAATGATCCTTTCCACAAGATAAGATGTTCTATGTCACAAGTATAGAATTTAAATATTAAAACATGCACATCATTTATTTTAGACAATCAATTAAGCCATTTTCTAAAATTTTGCTTGATGTATAAGGAAGTTATATATTTTTGAAAAAATATTTTTAGAAACTTTGCATAAAACTGTTTTATAGGCCCACTAATATAATAAACTAATTTTTTGGTCAATAAATAAATATATGTTTAAATTATATAATTTTAATTATTCTTTAATACCCCCTTTTACTCTCCGGAGAGACCTAGTAGGACAATAACTTATTTAGTCACTCTATATATTACCAAACTTTCTGCAGCCTGGATTCCTAACTTTTCTTTTTTTCTCAGTTATCCTTTCATACATATATATATGTATATTTTTTTTAACTTTCTTGCTTCATTATAAATATACTGTTCTGAATGAATAAACATCTCATCATTATTTAAATATTTCTTGCTGCTGGTTAATTTTCCCCCCCACCTATCTACTGCACAGTCTTCAATTCCAACTTGTCTTATTTTGTTATCTTAAAATGTTACTTCATCATGGAAAAAAAACTACATTTTTTATAACACCCCAGGGCCAAAATTCTCTAAAGACAATAATACCCTTAGGTAAATTAAAGCCACAAAAAAATATCAATTACACCCTTTAGAATAGCTAAAATTGAAAAGACTGACAAAGCCAAGCATTTAAAAGAACATAGAACAATTGAGATACTCATATATCAAGAGAGTGCCAAATAGTACACTATTTCTGTACAACTATTTTTGGACAATTGTTGGACAACTGTTTTTTCAATTTCTTATTAAGTGGATTTAATGTCCACAGAAGACTTTAGCAAAGAGTGTTTATAATAGCTTTATTGATGATAACCAAAAAATGAAAATAATGACCAAAAATTGGAACCCAAATGTCCATCAACAAGTAAATGGATAAACAATTTTGTTGTAGTCTTACAATGGAACACTACTCGGCAAGAAGAATGTATTGCAGATATATATAATAACATGGGTAAACCTCACAGACATTTTATTGAGTGAAAGACGACAGATATTAAAGCATACACACTATATGCTTTGACATGATAAAAATCAGAACAGTAGCTTCCTGGGTAGGGAGAGGTGCTAAGGGGCAAATGGGTAATGAATGTAAAAGGTTAGGAGGATATCATGATTGAGGTGTTGTTTACACAGGTGTCACACTCATCAAACTATATTTTAAATCAGTATATTTTATTTTATGTAAATTATAACTTAATGAAGATGGTCAGAAATTCCATGGCTTTTTTAACATTTCTAAAATCACTAAAAATAAGATCAGAGACTCTAAGCAACTCTGTATTTATGCATAAATATTATAAATTTTTTCTGTATAACTAAATGAATTTTTAAAATACTTGATAGGTTTTTAAGAATAATACAATAGCATCAATAAAAGCTCTCTTCATTAAAAATAATAATTTGTTGGGAGTATTTGGACTTTATTCAATTTTCTTTCTCAGATATTGTTTTATCATCATAAAAACTGGGTGAAATAAATAGATTTGATGTTATTATACCCATGTCCTTTTAAGGAAACTAGTTAAATAATTTTCTTATAAGTGAAAAATATGTACAAAAAAATGAACGACTAGCCTACATTTTTTATTACCAGCTAATAGGGTTTACATTGGACTAATATTTCCCAAACTATGTTTCATAAAACAATAATTCCCCATGACACATGTTTCAAGAAGATACATTTGTGATATATTTAAAAAGTTATTTTGAATAAATGAATATAAAAACTTTATGTGATAATTTAAGATGTTGTACATTATGCCTCAGAAAGTTGGAGAGTTGATTACAGGATAATCTGTTGTATAAATGCATTAGGTATTCAGACAAGGTGGCATTTTTCTTAAGAATCCTCCTGGTAGACACATACTTTGTAGTCAATAGTCATATAGAATGTATTTCTTTCTGTGATATGGCCTTTTAAAATTCTTAATGAAATAAAAAGTAACAAATCTTTTCTGTTTATTATGTGTTAAGAACTTTAAAATTCCCTGTTGATATAGTTATGATCATTTCATGCATCGATTAATTAGCCAGTGAGATGTTTTATTGTTTTCATTAATCTAAGCATGCATTTTGACGCTCGTGTTAATGCTGTGTCACCTGACTTTAATTAAAGAAGTGTTCATGGGCAAAAGAAGGGAACATTTTTAATACACAATCTAACTCATTATTTTGAGCATTTATTTTCTTGATGGTAGAAATATTTTGGATACATAGAGCAATGACTTTTCCTTACTGAAATTGATACATATTCCATATATGGAATAATTAACAAGCCTGAAGCTTTTAGGGGCAGTACCACCCACTATTCAAGGGCTCACAGAATATCTAATTTATGAGTATGAAATCCCACAGAATATTACCTCAACGTAAGGGACCCACTTTACTGTAAAAGAAGTTGCAACAATGAACGGATGGCAATGGGATCCATTTGCATATCATATCAAGCAGAACCTGTTGGCCTATATACATAATAGATTGGTCTCTTAAAAGCAGAGCTATGGTGTCTGTTTGAGGATGAAATCTGTATTAATCAGGGTTCTCCAGGGAAACGGAACCAATAGGATATAGACAGATAGAAAGAAAGATAGACAGATAGGTATATAGATAGATAGATAGGTAAAGAAGAGATTTATTATCGGAATTGGCTCACATTATGGAGGCTGAGATATGCCTCAATTTGCCACATGCAAGCTGGAGAACAAGGAAAGCCGGTGGTGTAATTCAGTACAAGTCCCAGAGCCTGAGAACCGAGGGGCTGCTGGTATAAGTCCCAGAGTGTGAAGGCCTGAGAACCAGGAGCTCCAAGTCCTGAAAGCAGGAGAAGATGAATGAACCAGCTCAAGAAGAGAGGGAGAATCTGTCCTTCCTCCATCTTTTTGTTCTATTCAGGCTCCCAAAGGATTGGATGATGTCCACCCACGTTAGTGAGGGACTCTTCTTTACTCAGCCTACCAATTCAGATGCTAGTCTTAATCTCTTCCAGAAGCAACCTCACAGAAACATCCAGAAATAATGTTTTATCAGCTATCTGGGCATCCCTTAGCCCAGCCAAATTGACACATAAAGTTAACCATCGCAACATCTTTCAAGATTTGTGCTCTATCCTCATTGATGCATTTTTATACTTTGAATGAATAGCCATTATATGGTGCTTTGTCCTCATTTACTAGAATACATGGATGAGAGATTAGATATACAAAGGGACAATGGCTAGACCATATATAAAAATAGAACTCTGACCCACAATCAGTAGCAACAAGCCAGAAAGGCAAATAACAATCTGTAACAGTCAGCCCCAAACAGTCAGGACTTAATCAATAACTGTCTGATCCCCTAATTTGAGCCCATTTCCAGTTTAAGACCAACCAGAGAAAGCCAAATATGCTGCCCTAAACAATCACACAGGAGTCTAGTTAGCCCACCTTCACCTCCTCTGTCCCAACAACCTCTAATCAGGGCACACCGGAAGCCTTTCTGTTCTTCCACCATAAATCTCCCTGCCTGCCTTTGAGTCTCTGCCAGACACAAGTGACAGTGACGATGGCAGATTCCCTTGCTACAGCAAGCTTTAGCCTTTGCTTGTTCTCATTTGGGTGGTCATTATCTCAACATGGACCAGGAACCAGAGGATAGAAGGAGGAATGGCTCCTTTCACAATACTTCCAGTGACCCACTTCAGGAAATTGTTTTCTGTGCCAACACTTTTAGGCTCCACTGAATTAGTGGTCTTTGTCCCTAGGGGAGGCCATTTATGCCAAGTAGTAACTACAGTGTTACATGGTTACTTTGGAATATTCATCCTGGTTTCTTTGCCTACTCTTCAGCAGACAAAGAAAGGAGCTAATATACTAGTAGGGGTAATTCACTCTTATTATCATGAGAAAAGAGGTAGAATCATATAGCAGAGGAATGGGGGAGTTTGTCTAGAACTCTAGTTATTTACTGGATGCCTCTTGCTAATTTTCTGCCTGGTGATAACCAGAAGGAGCAATTGAAGAAGCCATGATACGATAGGGGCCTCATAATCAGCAGCTCAGACCTGCCATGGTGCGAGTTGGTTTACCCAGGTGCAAGGAAGCTACTCTAGCAGAACTGTTGGATGAGGGTGAGGAGACTCTAGAAGGGTGTAGAGGTGGGAGATCATGACTATGAACCATAGCTTCAGGGTCAAATGCAGAAGTGGAGAATGCTGCTTGTTCCACTAACATTCTGTTAGATTTCTTGGGAATTGTGAGAAGCCACCATCTTGAAAATCAATTTCAGGAGAGAGTGAACTTCACAAGGGGCAAAAATGGTTCATAGTGGTGCATGGGGAGACTCTAATTGACCTTGTCAATGTCTCAGACATTTTCATACGTGCTACTGCTTCTTACTCTAAGGGACTGCATTTCTCAGCCTGTGTGCTGAAGGGAGCTATAGGAGTTGTAGATATAGCCTGTGCTATAGGAGCTGTGTATTAGTCAGCTAGGGCTGCCATAACAAAACACCACAGACTGGGTAGCTTGAAAAACAGAGACTTTTCTCACAGTTCTGGAGGCTGGAAGTCCAGGATGAAGGTGTCAGAAGAGTTGGTTCCGTCTGAGGTCTCTCGCTTTGGCTTGTAGAAACCACATTCTCACTCTGTCTTCCCATGACCTTTTCTCTGTATGTGCACATCCCTGGTGTCTCTTCCTCTTCTTACGAGGACACTAGTTATACTGGATTAGGGCTCCACTCTTATGACTTCATTTAACCTAAGTTACCTCTTTATGGGTCTTAGGTCCAAATACAGTCACATTGGAGGTTAGGGCTTCAACATATGAATTTTAAGGGGAAAGAATTCAGTCCATAACAGCATGCTTGAGGTAAGCATGCACAGTCCAAAGGGCCAATGGATTGATGTCTCCAGGAGAAGCCCTCTTCCATTGACATAGATTTTTTGCCTGTTGAGTGAAATATATCTGACGTGTATTTATGTACTCTCCTGGAAATCACCAGAAGTTTTAAACCTAGGATTGCTAGAGCAATAACCTTATTAATGCACACTGAATTGGCTTTTATCCCTTCATACTGATCCTGCAATAACTTTCCACATAAACTGTTTGCATTCAAATTCTTTTCTTACAGTCCGCTTCTCAGATAACCCAAACTAAGACAAAATATAACAAAGATATAGGTGTTAATTAAAGCAGTACTAACTACTGGAATTGACAATCCCCCTTATCTCAGTGACCTAAGAAATAAAAGTTTACTTCTGCCTTGTGTAAGACTAATTGGCATGAAGGGGTGAGTATTGCTTAAGCAATTCAAGAAGCCAAACTGATGGGGGCTTGAATAACATTCAATATATGGGATTTCAAAAGCACTCTTAGCTTTGACATCCAGCAAGCAAATGGAAAATGAGAAAACAGAAAATTATGCAAGTGATTTTTGTTGTCTAGACATGGATGTGGCCAGAATTTCGTCACGTAGGTATCCTTAACTGCAGATGAGGCTGGAAAACGAATTCTAGCTGTGTGCCTAGGAGGAAAGAATTGGGTGAAAAACCAACCAGACTCTACCATGGACAGTATTTCCGGTCACCACACACTCATTTTGTTCCTCTTCTGATAAAACACAGCCACCTACTTCCCAAGGAGAAAGCCTCAGCTCCATCTCCTGAGGTGTACAGGACTAGGATTTCTACACAATGCACTATCCTTTTCTCATATCTAGATGTGACCCGTGTAATGGCAATCTCTAAAATAAAAACAAGAACACTGCTCCACTCCTGACCTCCCATAGACCCAATAAGAACAAACAGCAATAGGAACCCACAATCAATAGGGAGCAATGGAAACAACAGTAGTCTCAGGACATAGTAATTTGGAAATCCTGCAGCAAGCTTTGTGCTGCTCCCAGATGCAGGCTGAGTTCATTAAATGACTCTATTTCTGCTCTCTGAAAGAAATAAGATCCATGTCCATTGTTCTCTGTGGCCACCGGATCCACCTTTGGGGAGCTTCCTTGTGTCTGTTTTCCTCTATGGACACATCTGAAGTTGGAGTTGGTGCCTTTGCCCTGCTTGTGAGTTTTACAGCTTTCATGGCCTACTTCCTACTGGTACATATTTGACAGGCTAAAAGTTGTTTTAGAACTTGGATGGTTAAAGACTTTTTAAAGTTGATCTCATTTTTTCAATTGCTTAATAGGCTTTTTATATGTATATTTTTAATAGATTTCATTTGCCAATAACCACATTTAAAGGTGTTTTGGGTTTTTTTCCTAAAAATAATTATCAAGCCCAAATTGATTTTTGCCACCTTGCCCTAGTCCACTCTCCTCAACTTTACAGCAGCAATCTTGAGAATTTCAAATTTGGGTGGCAAGATCTTTGTCTCTCAAAGCCATTTCAATCTTATTTCCTACTGCTGGTAGTTTTTCCAACTGTTTGAAGCCCCGTATTTCTGGAATCACTCTATTCACATTCTTTCTGCCTATACCTGCCAATTATTATTTAAGCCCATCTTGTTATTTATATTCCTTGTTACCCTCAGCTAATAGCATCCAAAATACTTGGCTAATATTTCATGTTAATCTGTTCCCCTACAGCTCTAGGTTTAATAGGTATTATGGATTGAATTCTGTGCCCACAAAATTCATATGTCGAAGACTTAACCTCCAGCACCTCAGAATGTGACCTTGTTTGGAAATAGGGTCATTGCAGACGCAATTAGTTAAGTTGAGGGCTTACTAGTGGGTGTGTAACAGGGTGGGCACCTAATCCAATACAGCTGGTATACTCATAAAAAGAATTTAGACACACATACACACACAAGGAGAACATCATGTGAAGATGGAGGCAGAGATCAGGTAGTGCTTCCACAAGCCACAGAACAGCAAAGATTGCCAGCAAACCACCAGAAGCTAGAGGAAAGGCTTGGAACAGATTCTTCCTCATAGCCCTCAGAAGTAATCAACTCTGACAACACCTTGATCTCGGACTTCCAGCTTCCAGAACTGTGAGACAATAAATCTCTGTTATTTAAGCCATGCAATTTGTGGTGCTTTGTTATGGCAGTCCCATCAAATGAACACAGTAACAGTTGGCTTTCCACGTTATTACAGACAACAATTTTCTAACCCTTTTGCTGCTGCATAATATGGCTTTCCATAATTCTTTTTTAAAAAAAAATGCATTATTTTTTAGAGCCATTTTTGGTCCACAGCAAAACTGAGCAGAAAGTACAGAGAGTTCCCACACACTTCCTGCCCCTGACACATACACAACTTCCCCCCCATCAACATCCCACACCGAGGGGTATTTGTGTTAGAATTGATGAACCTGCATTGACAGATCATCACCCAAATTCCATGGTTTACAATAGGGTTTACTCTTGCCGCTTTTCTATAGGTTTTGACAAATGTGCAATGATAAAGTATTCACCATTGAAGTATCATACAGAATAGTTTCACTGCCCTGAAAATTCTCTATGCTCTGCATACTCATCCATCCTCCCCTCCCCAATCCCTGGCAATCACCAATCTTTTTACTGCCTCTATAGTTTTCTTCTTCTAGAATGTCATATACTTGGAGTCATATAGTATGTAGCCTTTTCGGATTATCTTCTTTCACTTAGTAATGTGTATTTCAGTTTTTGTCATGTCTTTCCCTAGCTTGATAGATCACTTCTTTTTAGCACTGAATAAGATTCCAGCATCTGGATGTACCACAGTTTATGTATCCATTCACCTACTGAAGGACATCTTGGTTGCTTCCAAATACGAAGCTGCTACAAACATCCATGTGCAAGTATGGGTGGACGTAAGTCTTCAACTCATTTGAGTAGATACCAAGAAGTGTGATTGCTGTATCATATAATAGGAGTGTGTTTAGTTTTGTAAGAAACTGCCAAAGTGGCTGTACCATTTTGCGTTCCTATCAGCAATTCCATCTTACCCTTTTACATTGCTTTCATTACTTCCTGCCACCAAATGACTATGCAGATTGCATATTTTTGTCATGGCATCACACCACTTTAGGATAATACCTTTGTATTAATTAGGATAATTCTAACTGCTGTTACAAATAATATCACCAAATCTCAATAGTATAACACAATAGGTATTTATTTCTCACTCACATAAAGCCTAAGGAGAGTTGGTACGGGGAGAGGAGCTGTCTACTCCATGAAGCATTCAGGATTCCAGGGTAATAATGCAATCCTTGGGTCCCGTGGTCACAGTGGGCATATATATTAATCCAGCCTACAGGGAAGAATATATAGTCAAGCATAGAAGTGCCATTCACTAGTTCTACTTGCATTACGTTGGCCAGAGAGGAATCATATAAGCACATCTAACTGTAAGAGAGGCTGAGGAAGGTAGTCTAGGTATGAGCTCAGGAGGAAAGAGAGACGGAGCTAACGCCAATCAAATAATTCCTGCACTTTGTTAAACATAAAACTGTCACAGAAAATTTTAAGTAATTTCTCCTTTGGTGAAATAACTATATATGAAATTACTAAAATATTGAACATTAAAAATGAATTAGGGTGGAATTCGTTCATTTATCCCACAAATCCTTAACCTCCAATGTACCAGGCACTTAACTAAGTGCTTGGTGTATACGAATAGATAAAACAACAAAAATCCCATTTTAAATGGAGCTTAGATTAATAGTAACGATTTAACTATTTGAGAAAAAATTTGATGCAAAAATGATTAGTTTCTAAGTTTTACTCAGTTGTAAAGTCTATTATCTTCCTAGTAGGATAAAATTAGTTTCAGCGAAAATCATAGTTGTTATATTGTACATTCTCACTAATGTATTCCTTTCAGGGCAGGTCCCTGAAGACATCCAAATGGCAAATATAATTTTAATATCAAAGAAATGACTGGCGAGACAAAGAAGGAAAATTTACACCTAGTCAATTTAATTTAAATTATAAGCTAGAGTAGGAAAATTAGTTTTAAAACATTAAATGTTCTCACCACAAGAACAGAAATGTTAATTGTGTGATGTGATAGGAGTATTAGCTAACCTTATGGTGGTAATAATATTGCAATCCATAAATGTATCAAATGTACGCATTGTACACCTTAAACTTACACAATGTTATATGTCAACTATATCTCAATAGGAAAAAAAGAACACATGGACAAATGCATGGAAAAGTTGGTTCTAAGGTGATTGCCAATACTAAAGAAAGAAAGAAAAACAACAATAACACAAAGAACAATTCACTTCTAACTAATTTACTTGGACTTCTTTATAAGCAAAACCATGAAAGCCATATATGTGAGGTCATTGAAAATTGACACACCTTGTAAGAATCATAGATCAATAATTACATTAAATATTTTAGGATAAACATGTGTAATTATTCACAATAGTATTACACTGTTTCTTTAAATCTGTATAGAGATAATTTAAATGTTAGTGTGCATTTGTAGAATTTGACATGCTGATTTTAAATTTTACATACAAATGCAAAACACCTAGAACGGCCAAGATCTTGAAAAAGAAAAAACAAAATTGGAGATTTTTTTTTTTATTATTTATTATTTTTTTGAGGAAGATTAGCCCTGAGCTAACATCTGCTGCCAATCCTCCTCTATTTGTTGAGGAAGACAGGCCCTGAGCTAATATCCGTGCCCATCTTCCTCTACTTTATATGTGGGATGCCTACCACAGCATGGCTTGCCACTCGGTGCCATGTCCCCACCTGGGATCCGAACTGGCGAACCCTGGGGCACCAAAGTGGAATATGCACACTTAACCGCTGGCCACAGGGCCGGCCCCAAAATAGGAAATCTTAAACAGCATGTTTTCAAGATTTATTATAAGCCTACAGTAATTATGGCAACATAAAGTAGAATAAGATTTGAAACAGTAGAGAAATAGGACAGTGCCCCTAGATATAGACCTGCATGTATATGGTAAAGTAATTTTCAATAAAGATGACAAGATAATTCAATAAGAATGAAAAGGCTTTTCAGTAAATGTTACTGGGAATAGTGAATATCCAAGTAAGGAGAAAAATAAACTTCACCCATTTCTTCAAAACATACACAAAAAATTATTGCAAGATAGGTCATAAGCTTAAACGTATAAGCTAAAACAATGGTTTCTAAAAGACAACATAGAGAATAACTCTCCCTTTCTTTCTCTCTCTCTATACCTACTCTTTCTCTTTCTCTCTCTCCCTACATCAGTTCTGCTTTTGTTTTGTTGAGGGAGATTGGCCCTGAGCTAACATATGTTGCCAATCTTCCTCTTTTGTTCTTCTCCCAAAAACCCCAGTACGCAGTTGTATATCCCAGTTGTAAGTCCTTCTAGTTCTTCTATGTGGGATGCCACCACAGCATGGCTTCATGAGCAGTGCACAGGTCCATGCCCAGGATCCACAGTGGTGAACCCCAGGCCACCAAAACGGAGAACACAGACCTAACCACTATGTCACCAGGGTGGACCCCCATCAGCTCTGCTTTTAAGACCTCTCAATTGATTCAGTCAGCCTCACCTAGATTTTGCAAAATGATCTCCCTTACTTGCATTGCAAAATACCTTCACAGTGATGTTTAGATAAACGTTTGGTTGAAAAACTAAAAACTGTTGCATAGTGAAATTGACACATCAAAAAATCCATTTTAAAGAAACAAATTCACAGAAGAAATTTCATCAAAATTAAATTTTTGCTCATTGAAAATCATAGTTAAGGAAATGAAAAGTTAATTCACATGCAGGGGAATATAATCACTATATTCAAATCTGACTAAGGACTCACATTGAGCATTATAAAGAATTCCTACAAATATGAAAAACAAAATAATAAACATGGGCAAAAATTTTAACAGACAGCTTTTCAAGTAAGATAAATGCCTGATAAGCACTTAAAAAGGTTTTCTACATCTTTGCTCATCAGGGAAGTACAAATGAAAGCAAAATAAAGTATTTTTGCCACTCACTAGAAGAGTTAAAATTAAATAGACTGACAATACCAAAGAGAAAAGTGTAGAGCAATATTGGTGGTGTGAACAAAAACTCATGCAACCACTTTGAAACATTCTTTGTAGTTTCTGATAAAATGAAAAGTATGCCTACCCTTACCCAAGAATTCTATATTAGGAATTTACCCAAGAAAATGAACACGGACATCTACATAAAGTCTTGTGAATGAATGGTACCAGGTTGTCATTAAATTAATAGGATTGTTGGATTTTGAAGCTTGTTCTTTTGAAAAACAAAAAACAAATTTTGTTTATAAATCTGTTACATTCTCATAATAGAAAAAGTCACTTAAATTCCAATCCCCAGACATCACGACAGTCATATTTTGTTCATGCTTCAGCTAGAAGCACATACACCATATATACATGAGTCTATAAAAATGGGGATTTGAAACAAAAAAAAATGCCCCTTATTATAAAGTAAAATACAACATGGAAATTGTACGAATTAAGAAGTGATTGATTTTGTGGTAGATAAATCTCCATGACTCAGAGAATACTGTATAAATTGTAGTTTTACAAAGAATTATCTAAAGGCGCAAATGGTTGGAATTTTCATTTTGTCGCCTCCATTTCCACCTTCTTGCTCTTCTGCATTTATGGAGTACACATTTTGGGCAAAATATACTGTCTGTCATTTTGAGAAAATTTATCAACTTTGCCCTCATAGAACTAAGAAAAAAAGCCAAGGAAGCTAGTGTTCTACCAAGACTGAATGAAGAAAACGGAGACTGAATTAAAAACAGACAGACTTGTCTACAAATAAAAATAGAAGAATGAGAAAACATGGCATTTTTCCAGGAATTATGAGATAAACATATTATCAGGCTTAGGGCAAGTGATTGGATAAGCAGCAATATAAGATTATATTCACAGGCAAAAATTCTAAACCTTCAAGGAAAAATATTTCTCTTGGATTTTTTTTTTAAAGATATGCTTTTTGCTGAGGAAGATTGGCCCTGAGCTAACGTCTGTTGCCAATCTTCCTTTATTTTTTCTCCCTGAAATCCCAGTACATAGTTGTGTATCCTAGTTGTAAGTCCTTCTAGTTCTTCTATGTTGGATGCCACCACAGCATGGCTTGATAAGTGGTGTGTAGCTAGGATCTGAACCAGTGAACCCCAGCCACCAAAGCAGAGCATGTGAACTTAACCACTACACCTCCAGGCTGGCCCCTCTCATGGATTTTAACTGCTCTAGACTCCAGAGCACAGAGAATGGAAGAAAACTTGAGCATAACATTAATTCGGACCTTAAATATATATATATATAATATTAAAAAAAAGTCATGGACCAATGGAAAATACACACAAGATTCCACATAATATATTAGCAAACAGAATCTAGCATTTGTTTAAAATATAACACAAAAAGACCAAATGAGGTTTTCCCAAGGAGTATAATAGTAGTTAATGTATTTATCAATAAATTTTAAAATGAGCATAAAAATAAATGTCTAAATACTGTTTATTAAAATTCAAGATATATTCCTGATGAACCAAAAACTATAAAAAATAAGAATATGAGGCTATTACTGAAATTAAAATTTCACACACACAAAAGAGTTACAGACAAGAAACAATAAAGACATGATAGTCAAAGAGGGTTAAGAGCATCCAGTCTGGAGTCAGACTGTTTGGGGATAATTCCTGGCTTTCGCACTTTGATTGTGACCTTGGGCAAGTTAGCTAACAATTTGTGCCTCAAGCCTTCGTATATACGACATGGGAGTGAAAAAAGTCCATATGCAAAGTATTGTGGTGAGCCTGAGATAATCTGTGTTTAGCAGACAAGTGTCTGACTCTCAGTAAACATTATGTTAGAGTTTGTTACCGTTACTATCATTATTATTCATACAAAGTTGAAAGAAGATATCAAGAACATGTGCAAATCCTCTAAGTCCACCATTGATTTCATTAAAAATAAATTGAGGAAACTGACCTTGCTCAGATTAGCTCCTCTTTGGAGTAGACAGTGGCAGAAGTTGAGTTGGGTGATAGGAAAGATAAAGGTTAGCACAAAGCCAGCACTCTTTCCCCTTTATCCCAGATTAATCAGCCCCTGAGATGGCTACTGGAATGGTTAATCAGTCTGGATATGTTTCCTCTCTGAAAATAAATCTAAGCATTTCCTAAACACATGCAATATTCAACAGCAGAGAGAAAAATGTAAAACATCAATACAAAGTCCCATCTGGAAAGGGAGAGAGAGGGAAACCACATATAGTACAAAATATTTTCTCTTAGCAACAGATCTTAGTTGCTATGCCACCTTCACTTTGCACTCTGTCTGGGACCCTGAAACAAAGCTCAATTTTCCCAAATCCTGGGAACTGCCCAAATTAGGAACTGTTCTCGGTGCCAGAGTTACCACACTGAACAAAGAAACAAAAATCTGAGCCTTCAGAAAACTTAACATTTTGCTCTAGGTGACAAAATTTTAGTACAGAGATGCTATATAAGTCTTAAGAATAGACATGGAAGCAAGAAGAGTGGTGGGAAGTGTTGGGTTTGAGGGTATTGCAATTGTAAAAGGGATCATGCGGCAAGGTTCTCTGACAAGCAAGATTAGAATAATGACCTGAGGAAAGTGACAGGACAGCAGGCAGGATATCAATGGAGAAGAACATTACACGCTGAGGAAATAACCAGACAGAGACCCTGAGGTGGGAGCGTATGCAAAACGCCCAAATGGGGAAGCCAACATGGCTGGGGCAAAGTGGAACAGAGAGAAAGCAATTGGTACAGGGTCTGATGTGAGGTGGGACCAGACCAGGATGAACTACAGCATGGAGAGGAACTTAGAATTCACTACAGTTAAGGCATGATCTTATTTTCAAAAGATCACTCATTTAATTGAGAATAAGGTAAAATCAAAATGACTTAATGATGAATCAGATTGTGGGTGGATATTATTTTATTAGGAGAGGCAGGTATTATCTGAGTGGAGGTATTTGCAGGAAGCTTAGGGCATTACCTTTCTTCTTTTTCCCAACCTCTTTTTGTATCCCAATATTATCTCACTGCCTTTTTTGTGTGTGGGGGGGTAAAGAGATATATTTTTGAAATTTCACATTACATAATCCATAAGAGAAATATCTGATTCTGAGTTACCTAGGATTTTTAGGTAGAGGCAAAAAAGGTCACTTTTAATACGTGTGTCACATCAGAAAGAGAATCTGGTGTTAATGACGACATGGAGTTGTTAGTCCAACCTTGTGATCATCTGCCTTCAGTACTTATGAAGAGAAAAAAAAAAAATCAACATCTTCATGGTTTATACCCCTTGAAGTTGGGTTTTGTTTTACTCACAATTGTAAACATTCCTAACAGATATATCCTTCTCTACTATTTGATCTTTGATCATGTGCACTTACTATTTTTATTAAAAGTTTAAATATTACAGTGAAAAAGTAAAATTTCAATAACCTGGAGAGTCCCTCCCTATGGAAAGTGTAAAGGCTAAAGGTGAAGCTCAAAAGCCCCCTTTTCAGTTATATAGAGTCAAAACAGATGATAGAATATCAGTAGAAAAGTTCATTATAAGAATGAAAAGTGGTTCATAGAAAATATGAAGTTTGGTTATGTCCAGTGATACCAGCTTGAAGAAAGTAATTCCACTCAACTGTATTCTCTGCTAAGGAGAGGACTTATGATATTTCTCATGAACAACTTCATGAGGATTTTGCATTTTTCTTCAATGTCTTACTTGTGTTAAAGAGAAAACCACAGGCTCAAAATGGCATCACTTGTGAAAAAGTCCATGATTCTGTAGGGGAGGAAGAACCATTCCAGGTTCTTCTGGCTGGTCTAAGAATTAAGTTGACATGATAAAGAACAACAAGAGAAAATCAGATGAAGTTTAATAATATGTATACATGGGAGAAACCCAGGAAAACTAAGTTAACTTGCCAAAATGGCCAAAGCCACTACCTTAAATACCATCTTTAGCTAAAGACAAAGGAGGATGTTAGGGGTAGTGATGTGGGACTTCAGAGAGGAACAAGGCAGTTTGCATGGAGGTGGGAAAGCAAAGGTTTGGTAAACAAACGTTTACCATACCTTACAAAAACAATGGGATATGGGGAGGCCTTTGATTAGGGTAAGCCTTGCTAGGTTACTCCCTGTCTATCACACCTAGTATATAGTATACTACGCTTATCTTATGGTATTAGCTCCTTTCTGGAACAGGCCTTCTATTCTTTTAGGCAGTTATGGGGAAGGTCAAAATTTCTGAGTCTTTTGTTCTTAAAAATAATCAAGCCAGGGGCCAGCCCGGTGGCACAGAAGTTAAGTTCGCATGTTCTGCTTTGGTGGCCCAGGGTTCACCAGTTTGGATCCTGGGCGTGGACCCTCGCACTGCTTGTCAAGCCATGCTGTGACAGGTGTCCCACATATAAAGCAGAGGAAGATGGGCATGGATGTTAGCTCAGGGCCAGTCTTCCTAAAAAAATTTTTAAATAATCAAGCCAAAGAGACACATTTTGGGGTGGCAAATTCTGACCCCTCCGTAATTCCAATCCTCGATGTAACACCTAACATAACTGCTGTGTCAACCTTCCCGGAAACGTACTCTGAATCAACCAGTCTGGAATTTTCTGGTCAGTACCAATGAGGTAAACTGTCACATGGACCTTCTCCATCCCCTGGAGGAGGAAGACACAACCTCCTTGATGAAACCCTTGCCATTCCCCTACCCGCAAAGAGAAGATGTCCTGGTCCAAAATAATCCTTTCTTTTCTTTAGCTAATAACTTCCTTCCCCCATCCTCCTTCCTGTAAAAACCTTCCATTTTGTACAACTCCTCAGAGCACCCTTTACTTGCTAGATGAGATGCTGCCTGATTCATGAATCACCTAACAAGGCCAATTAGATCTTCAAATTTACTGTTTAATTTTGTCTTTTAACACTTGCTATATCAGAACACTAGCTATATGGAAACACAATAATACATTAATTTGAAAGAATCTGCATTATAGTCTAGGAGGAATAGAGATACAAAGACAGGGCAGAATTACCGTCATTAATAACAATAAATCAGAGGTGAAGAGGTGATGTCTATGGAGAAAATGAGTTACAGACAATTCAGTTTCTTTTGTCTTTGAATGTCTCCTTCGAGAGTAGTTGATAAATTAGTGCATATTTAGATATTATTGAATGTCCATTGTTAATATATTCTTCTCCTTAGGAGTATTTCTGTGGAACACATGGAAAATTCTTTTAACCTAAATATACTCTCTAAAATGAAACTTATGGCAGACAAACTCCAGACCTAATGGGAGGCGTTAGAATTTCGTGTACTTTCCCATTCTTTCAAATAATACCATAGAGGTGGCCAAATCCTCCAAACACATGTAAGAACTGAGCTTTAGGATAATTGTAGTGGAATTTGCTGGAGGAGTACACAATTCAGTAGTTTAAAGACCATTGTAAAGATGGCATGTCATTTGAAAAATCAACCAGTGAAGAAAAACTATCAGCTTCAATTAAATCTTAAATGCTTTTGGACTCAGCGGCATGCTATAATGCTTGTCAACTTTACTTGAACGTTTTTCCTCAAACTGAATTTTAGGCTTTTTCAAAGTGTTGATATTCAAGATTCTGGGGGAAAAAGATCTGGTATAAGTCAAATCCAACAATGTCCTCTGTAACCTTGAAGAAAATAGTATACTCCTCTCCTTTTTCCTGCTTTCATTACTTTTCTAAAATATTTTTTTTTCCTATGGATCACTTACTTTTGCACTTGACAAGGTCTAAATGCCTGCTTTCCACTTTGAGATTATTTGAATTCCCTATTGCACTTCAAATTTGTGAATTGTTTCAGACATTCTTCCAGTGTCCTTGTTTTATCTTCTTTCAGAGGGAATGAATCACACACAATAGCTGATAACAGATAATTGCACAATATTTGAATCACTCTTCATCTCAAAGGAAAGCAGAGTGCTTGGCAAAGAGTATTATGCAAATAATTGCCTCATTTCTGAAAAATATCACCTTCTGCACTCTGGGACATCACCACCCGTGACACCACGACAAAAAGCACAGCCTCCTTATCTCATGACAGGGTTGGCTGCAGCATGAAATTTAAAACTCAGAAATTTCTGAAAGCAGAAATTGAAAATTCATGTGGAATTTTCTAAAGGCTTTAGATAATTAGTGGCCACCCACACTTGCTCTACTTTTTCATTTTGTGCCTCAAAAGTTTGGTAGTTCTCAGAGAAGCCTACTTTGCATACATTCTGATAATCCTTAGGTGGTGTGTATCTGAGTACTGACTAGATGAGGAGTAAATCAAACAGCATGTTAAGGATTTGTATGAGGACGGTGGTCGAGTTGTGTGCTTAAACCCAGTAGGGTGGCTCCTGCCCTCTCCCTACTGTGGAAGAAGAACACTGGTCTAGGAAGCAGGGATCCAGGGTCTTGTCAAGGCTGCTGTGTGGCATCTCAGAGGATGCCCTGCACATGCAGTGCAGCCACTGAAATTATGCAATATGGAGGTACTGGGTCTGGTCCCAGGAATATTATAAACTAACTCTCAGCTTCAACATCTCTTATCTCTTGGGGCTTTGCTACGCTACTCCCTAAAAATTACAAATGTGCCTTTGGTGTTCTTTAAAGAAACTTCCAACTATGGAAATCTGTGGTTTAAAGAAATCATTCTCAGATGATTAGTCTCTGAGTCAAAATTTACCTATTCTGAATCGTGTGAATATTTATTTAAAAGCCATAATATATAACCAAGTATTTCAGACAGAAAAAATAATAAGGCGTTGGAAAAGATATTTCTTTTCTGAACAAAATATATCTAAAAGCAAGAAATAACATGGATATAAATATCTTAAAATAGAAGATTTAACCAATAATTGTTGTTAGCTCCAAAGATTAGGAAAATAAAATTTTACAACTTTTTAAATAAAAAACTGCCTGCATTTAATTATGGCCTACCTATGAAAGGAAATTAATTTTTTTATGCCATGAGATCATGATTGCTTATTCTCTGATGGATTATCACTCCTCTCTCTCCTGGAAAAAGAAAAATGAACTCTTACTTTCTGAATATAAAGCATATTTTTCACCAAATGGGATTAAAACATGAAAAGTCATTTAGCTTTGTTTATTTTTCTCTTCTCATTCATGTGGTTAGAACAGACTGACATCTGTCACTATATGGTCAAACCATTAAATTAGCTACTGGCCTTCTTTTGTGCTTAGCCACCATAAGTCCAGACACATAAAATGTACCATCTAGATCTCTCTAGGTAATTTCAGGGAAATGCCTTTTAATTACTAATTACCTTAGATGATCTTAAATATAGGTTTAATCTCTCCTCTTCTCTCATCTCTTCTGCCACCAATATAGTCTAATATTATTTCTGAATTATTCTTTGACGGATAATTTTTTTAAAAAAAATAAAAGCTGACTGTGTCATTGCTACCATCTGCCCCTTTCAATGGCATCCTAGCATTTAGAGTTAGGATCCATAAGATTTTGAATAGTCTAGACTTTGCTTGATGATTATGGCTCAATGCTGAACTCCAGACACACCGGCTTCTTTCAGGTCCTAGAATAAACCACGCCCTCTCATCAAAATGCCTATTCCAGGGATCTGGGATGATATATCCACTCTCATTTAATCTTACCGAAACCTCCTCTACTTTTAACTTTGCCTTTAATAACACACCACATCCTCAGGAATGCCTTCCCTGATCATCCAGCTGAATACTATATCTGCCTTTTCCACATACGAAAAAACATACACTTACCTAATACCACCTGCCTCTTCTGCATAGTACTTACTTTAATTGTAATTTTATACATAAAGTTGATTCTTGTTATTCATGGTAGTTCTGTTCTATAAAATTGCCATGAGCACTGAATTAGTGAATACCGAACCATTGCTCCTAAAGAAAATACAGGGTTAGGTTTTTTTGTGAGCCTCTATTGACACCATTTTCATCACCTGATCCATACATAACCTTGCTTTATGTGTGTTTCTGTTTAAAGACGCCTTATTTAATATATATCACTTGTTCATTAACATTGAACTCACAGCCAACAGCACTGTGAGTCATGCCTGAAGAAAGTTTATCTGACGCATGTATTTTCTCCATAAGGCACATCACAGCCTTCTTGTGCTTAGGAACACTACACAGCACTTCAGCGCTATACTTGGGGCTGTTGAAACAGCAAAATTACCAACAAAAAACACAAAAATGCAAAAACCATGGCACTAAGCAGACCAAGCAAAGGGCATGTTTACTGTAACAGAGCTAAAACATGAACACAGTGTCACCTTGTTCTTCTTCAGCCAGGAATGTATGCATCAGGAGACTAAAATATTTTACTGTTCTATACATGCACATGTGCACAAATGATTGCAAAATTACAGCAAGTATTGATTTTGTCGTTACAAATAAATTTAGCAAGCAGGTAAATTCATAAATATAGAATCCTTGAATAATAAATATTGCCTATAACTATATAAGCATGTGGTTAATGTGTATTTCTTCCACTATACCTGTAAGCTCCACAAAAACAAGAGTCAGGGGCCGGCCCAGTGATGTAGTGGTTAAATTCGCATGCTCCACTTCAGCAATCAGAGGTTTGCAGTTTTGGATCCCAGGCACTCACCTAGCACTGATTGTCAAGCCACGCTGTGGTGGCATCCCATATAAAATAGAGGAAGATTGGCACAAGTAGTAGCTCAGGGCCAATCTTCCTCACAAAAAACCAAGGATCATTTCTTACCACTGTATATCCTGCCCCCAAATCATTCACACACACATGCACCACTTAATATATATTTACATTAATGACTCAGTCCTATATTCCCACATAATGGAAAAAATACCGCTTCCCACCCTGAAAACCTTTCACTTGGTTTTCATCCCCATCAATGAAAATTCAAATAGCTCATGTTTTAATTCAAATCCTTCCAACAACTTTTGTTCTAGGAAAGAATGGTACAGCAAAAGCTAAAACACCGATGAGTCACAGGCATATATGAGAGAAGGACAACAATGAGGTCAGTCCTACTTGAAAAAAAAAGGAAAACGTTATTCAGAAAACTTTATGTTCCATCTAGAGAAATCCTCAGAACACAAGGCTACTTTTTATCTCAAATTAATATAAACAAGCTTGAATCCAATATCTTTTCTCCCAAACCATCCCAGCTGTCTACATCAGAAACCTCCAAGTAAACACTGGCTCTTTTCTATCTTAATTTTGATAATTGGTTGATTTTAAATGACAGTTTAGGTTATTTTAACTTTCTATTGCTTAAGATAAAGTCAAAATTCTTTGAATATCATTCATATTCGACCCTGGTTTATCTCATCCATCTTATCTCCTAGCAAAACCCCATCACTGTGTTCTCAAGACACTCCATGCTCTCTCATGTGTCCATGATCTTATAAAATAAGCTGCCTTCCCAGTAAGAGAGCCTCTGGCTTACACCAGACAAATTATTCACCAGACTAATTTCTTACTTGTCTATCAAGACTGCTCAAGCATCATCTCTTACTTGCAATCCTGCTTCCCATTTCCTTGGGGTTAATTTTGTCTACATATGTTCCCAGGGCACCATGAACAACTCTCTGCCTTTGCAGTTTTAATCATCAGTTCCTTGTCTGTCTCTTCTCTGGGGATGGGATTTTGTTTAACTTCTCTTCATATCTTTAGCGTCTATCATGGATTCTGATGTACAATGAGAGATTTGCTAGTGTTTGCAAAATAAATGCCTGACCCTTTGATAAACTTGCTAAGTGAATGAATGAGTGACTGACAATGAATGAATGAAAGCACACTGGGATAGAATTGGAGTGAATGCTAGGCAAATTTTTAATATAAAGGAGAAATGGATGAGGCTAATAAAGCTTGGTTAACCTTTTTATTTTTTATATGGAGGATCTGCAATATGTGGACTCTGTAACATCAAAATTCTGTTATGCCAGTTTTTAGAGATTTAGATCCTAATTTATTAAAATAAACTCCTTAATCACAGCTTATTCCACCTATTGCTCATCTTACAAGGCGTTCACAGGAAAGACATTCTTCACAAATATAAAAGCATATATAAAGCAGCTGGCACATTCTGGAATAGAAGCATTGTACTCTTGCTTCTAGGTCAGAATAATTCTTTAAAAATAATTATATCAATGTAAGGCAGGTTGATGACAAAAGGAAAGTTCTAGCAGAAACAAGTGTCTAAGAAAGTCATAGAAAAAAATCTGACAATTGAAATACTGAACTGAAATGAATCCACCAAAACAATCAGAGATATCTTTGTGATTGATAAGCTGATAGGAGATTAAAACATACTCTCAATTTGAAACAATCCTCAGAGTCATGATTTATGTGTTTTTTTAATGATCAAGACGAATTTGTTTGCAGTCTTTTAATATTTTGAAAGGGCCTTCAGTTCTCCAGAGGTTTTGTCAGCAGAGGCAATGATCCTTCTTTCCCAGATCCAATTGGCCCTTTTCTATACGCCAATTAAGAGGGACATGATAATGCTGGTGTCCTGGAGTAGACCCAGACTGGGAGTCAGGAAATCTGGGTCTTAATTTTTATACTGCCAGGAAATGGCCAGGTGCCCCAGGCATATCATTTAATCTACATCATAGATTCACCATTTGTGTAATCTACTATGTAACTCCTGATGTTAGAAATGCTAAAATAGAGCACACCATATAATACAAATAGTAACGTAATATATAGTAACACAAGAGGTATGCATCGTAATACATTGACTAATACTAAGGTACATTTGAGGATTATATTGAAAATTCTTTCAAGTAAAGTTATCCATTGATCATTTGAAGGCTCTCATGTTTAGTGAGGTTTCAGAAGACTGAGTTTGCCTCCTGAAAAATATATTTGATTTGGCTGAATGAAGACATAGTTTAAATCAACTTTCCTGAATAATTACAGAGAATGCATAGACTGTGTCCATACCATTCTGGTAGCAATGTTTTGTTAAAATATAAGAGGATATAGTTTCTATACATAGACAGGATTTTAAAAAACCAATATTTTATCACAAGTTATGTTTGTTCCAACTAAGAACTCATTCTTGAACTATAAATTTGGTAACAAGGAAATGATCTTAATACACGCTACATTATAAATTTATTATTATGATTGACATCCTCTTAAATATTGATGGATGGGTCCCTGTTAGGGAATAAAGAGTATTTCATAGTAGTGAAATAATGCTTACTAAGAAATACATGTTCGAGCTTCATGAGAAGCTGGAGCTTATGGGGGCCAAAAGTTGTAGAAGATTTTGGAACCTAAACAAATAGAATATATATATATTATTAGGATTTAAAAGTCTAATCTTGCAGATCTAGGAAGAAGAGTGTAAGCTGTGACAATGATATGTACTGTTCGAGCAAGGTGTGAGCGTCAGGTAAAGTAAATTACCTGAAGTAAAAGGATGCAGGGGGGGATGAGGGAATAACTGAGACCAAATTAATCAAGCGAAGTGACTAAAGAAGTAAAGGCATCTTTTTGCTTAATTAGACCATATTCCTGGTTTCTTGTGTTCAATCTAGCTGAGTATTTGTCCGAAATTTTGTGATTTTTTTAGCCAAGTATTATTATTAATAGTTGCAGTAGAATAAGCCAGGAATAGAGATGGAAGAGATACTAATAAAGAATATAATGGGATGACTGGTGAAATCTGAATATGGATTATAGATTATATATTATCACTGTATAATGACTTTATATTGTAAATAATATTATATCTATATAAATGTTCCCAAATATTTATGTATATAATAGCTGCGTAAGAGAATTACTTGTTTTTAGGAGATATGTGTTAAAGAATTTAAAAGTCAAGAGTCATGATGTCACCAGCTTATTCTCAAACATTTCAGTAAAAATAGCATTAATAATATATATTATTCAGGGTAGAGAGATAAAATTTTTAAAAAATTATTAACAGTCATTGAATATAGGTAAAAGGTAAATGGGACTTTATTATGCCATTCTTGCGACTTTTTTTAAGAAGATATAAAAGTACGTTGTGTGCCTTTCCCAGAAATAACCCAAATGGGTTTGGTAGCCCTCCACTTCAAACTTCCAGCTTCAGATATGGTTTTGTTCAATTGTGTGTGAGATCCATGGCACTGGACAGTTTTCTCGTTTTAATACATAACATCTGAAAGACGAGTTACAAAGGCTGGCCTCTCTCTTTCTTACCCTTCCCCAAATCCTGTATACAAACTCTGACTAATCCTCTCGCTGACTCCTGAGCCATGCCGCATGGGGCAGACTGCAGAAGTCTGAACTGAAATTAGAGCTGCCCTGCGTGGAAGACAAAATGTTTTCAGTCTCAGTCTAAGTTAATTGCCTGCTATAAGGCATCAACCTTCTTGCAGCAATTCAGCAAAGCCCAGAATCTCCAAAACATAGCATTCACAATATCTAAGACTACAACGCAAAGTTATTTGACATAACAAGAAGAAAGAATGTGTAACTCATTCTCAAGGAAAAGGCAATCAACCAATGCCAAGCCTAAACAAGATGACGCAGACACTGAATTTATCAGTCAAAGACCTTAAAAGCAGCTCTTCTAATGATGTTAGGCAGGTAAGAAAAAATATTCTATAATGAGCAAAAAGATAGCAAATATCACCAGGGAAATAGAATACATAATAAAGAAGCAAATGGAAATTTTAGAATCAAAAAATATATTGTCTGAAATAAAAAATTTGCTTAATGAGCTTATTAGTGAAATGGAGATAACAGAATAAAGAGTGCATTAACTTATAATAGATTATAATTGTTTTGAAGAAGAAGAAGAAACAAAAGTTTGTAAACAATAGAATAAAGTCTACGAGCAAGATGAAAATTTTCAACCTTGGAGCATTGTAGGCTCAGAGAGAGATATCAGAGAGAAAGAGGCATAAAAACCATTTGAAGAAATAATGACTGAATTATCCTCAAATTTGTGGAAAGTTGTAGATTTACAGATTCAGGAAGCTAAGCACAAGCCTAACAGTATATTGCTCATAAAGATAAAAGAGAGTATCTTGAAGAAATGCAGAGAAAAAAATGATATATTACATAAAGGGAACATCAATTCAAACGATCACAGATGTCTTATCAGAAACTATGAAAATGAAAAGATAGGGAACAACGTCTTTATACTGAAGAAAAGAGAAAAATCACAGAATTCTATAGTCCGTAAAAATATTTTTCTAAAATCAAGGGGAAATAAACACATTTTGAGAAGAATTCTAGAAGAATTCTTCCACATACTACAAAAAATGCTTAAGGGTAGTCTTCAGGCTGAGACAAATGATACCAGTAAAAACGTGGATCTTCCTATATTCATGAAGACCATGGGAAATGATAAAAACCTGGCAAAATATGAAAAACTACACTGTTGTTTGAATTTATTTGAAAGAGTATGATAGCACAGCCTTGTGGGTTTTTTAATATATGTAGTTGAACTCTATATGACATAAGGATGCTGTGGTTCTAAATATATTAACTCTAATTAGAATGAAAACTATTGTAATTCCTAGAGCAATCCTCAAAATAATGCAAAACTGTATAGGTAATAAGCAAATACATAGATTCTGCTGCTGCTAAGAAGAAGTTGGATAAACTCCAATCATAAATTTTCTTGAACTCACTAGAAAATTGAGATCTTAGGCAGCTGGATATATTGAATTCTGAATGTTGCCAGACCCCCAGAAGAGAAATGGGGCACATAAACTTTTCACCGTTTTCAGAGTACAGGAGGAAGATGGGCTGTGCTAAAAGCCAGTGGGAAGAAGACAGTTCAACTTGAATGGATACTTTTTAAAGACCAAGTGTGAGCTGGCATAATTTAGTATCCCTGGAGTTCTCTGACTCAATGGTAGTCCCAACTCACTCAGCAGCTCCTTTTCTTGTGCCTTCCACCCAGAACTTAGAAGAAAAATTGGGGGTACAGTAAGAGACTCAAGAGAATGCTACCCAGTGACACATAGGCGAGAAACCTTGCTTGGTTCCAAGACCCCTCTTTCATTTGAATCTAAGCCGTCAGCCCCTAGTGAAAGGGAAGAAAACACTCCTGACTCCTGGCACAAAGCAAATATTCAATGACTCTGAGAAAAGGCTAAAAGCAAAAGTTGACACTGGTGGCTGGGGGTAGGGAGAAGAAAACCAGCTTAAGTCCACGAGCTGGCATTGATATCAAGCAGCATCTGCTGTGGCAGAGGGAGTGCCGGAACCTCACTCCTACCCAAGACCTCTCATTAATACAAAGCTCAATTTTATTGACTCACAAAAAAGGAGAAGAAGGCCAAGAAAGCCTTGTGGCAAAGGCCCATATGCACAATGACTGCCTAAAACTCAGGCTAGAGTAGAAGAAAGGAGAACCCCTGTCCCCATGACTACCCTTGAACTGGTAACAAGCAACAACCTTCTACTGTGTGACGAGAGAGGAAAGACTATGAGGAGAAAGCTCCTCAGTGGGGAAGGCATGTAAGGGCTGCTGAAAGTTGAGGGTGGCGCAGGAACACCAAGGGAAATAATCTGTCCCTCCAGGCCTCAAACCAAGCACACGGCAGCAGCGGTCCGATGCTGACGGAATTTTAGTGCATGGTGCACTGGAGACACTTAGAACAACCAAGAAACCTAAGCTCAGACCAACCACCGACAAGATTGACTCAAACCCTCACACTGAAGACCTTTCAGAAGAAGAGACGTGTCCATTTCTCAGCATGAATATGAATGACTTTAATGTTTACTCTCCTTGTGTACACTCTAACCAACGTTAAACCAAAATATATGAGGCACACAAGAGTGAGAACAAAGTAAGGAAACAATCCATTGTCAAGATAGAAATCCAGTATGTAGAATCAGACCCAGACGTGACATACATGTTGGAATTATAGGACATTTAAACTTCGCTAAGTACTGTGAACCAGAAATTATTATCCCTATTTTACAGATGATATAACTAGCCTCACTAAGCTTAAAAACTTGCCCAAATCATATAACTAGAAAGAGACTGCGTTGCTATGAAAACACAGAGCATTTGACTGAAAAGTCCCAGCTTTACCCACTTTAAGCATCGCTAAGTCAAATAATTCTTATATTTTCATACATTTCTCCTGCTTTAGCACAGAGTATAAATAAACAAGTGATAGTTCTACTCAATTTATGAAATTTACTGAAAGTCTCATTTTCAGTGGTTTTCTCCTCAAATTGAGATTCACTTGGGCAGAGATTAGGTTCTTCTAATCTACGTCCCATAGATTTTCAGCTGTTTTTCAGACCTAAACGTTGAGCTTTCTTATTCTGAGTTTAACATCAAATTATCTTTCAAGTGGACTAGATGAGAGTCACCTTGCAAGCAGAAATACTCTCACCTTCTGAATCAAAGCTATTTCCCAATCAAGTTTTCAGAATCAATTAAATTAAACTCAAAAGCAATCCAAAATTAAACATCCTGCAATAGTGGCAACAAGATAAAAAGAATATTAAAAGCTTATCAGTGGAAACAACTAGGAATAATTAAAAGAAAATATTTTCCTCTTCTTTTCTAACTCACAGTCACAGGAATGAAGATTGTTTTGCTTTTATTGATATTTACGGAAGCTGCATGTCCAGTTTACACTCAAAATTCTAAGGATTTGGTGCATTGTAATCAGGAATTAGATGGAGATAAAAATATTGTTTAAAAAGCCCAGCAGATGTGTCTTTGAGGAAGCATTCAATTTGCCGTGATGACAGCAATGAATTCTCTGAGCAGTAAGGTAAAGTTCATCAGATGGCTTCTGCTTTTGTACCAAGTTAAACTCCTGTAGGAGGCATTAGATTGAGTAGATTGAACAGGAAATCTACTCTAAGTAGCTTTCTAAAAGTGTCATAATTTCTGCTGTCAGTGTAATTTGATGATTTGAATAAAACCAGGGAATGAGAAACTCACATGTAATGTGAATTGTCCCTGTAGCTGAAGATTAATTACCAACCATGATTTTTGTCAGGCTAAAAGCTTTTCTTGCTTGCCTGCATCCCCATCATAACCATATTTTATTGAAAATCATATTGAATTTAGCTATGCTTTTTGAACAGAGTATGCAGAAAAAATCTTTTGTTTTCTGCTGGCTGTTGAAGTGGGATTTTGTTGTTGTTATTATCATTTGTTGCTGTTTCCTCACTACCACACTGTGAATTGCCAGTTCTTGCCACTGACAGTGTTAACTTTCTCTGGCAAAAGATCTCTTAATCTTGATTTAATAAACAGCTCTATTAGTTACTCTTCCCCCAATTTCTTACAAGAAGCTGCTTGTTTTTAATTTAAAATAAATCATATATTTGGTGCTGTGTCTAAAAACTAAAAGGCAATCCCAAGGTCACATAGATTTTCTGCTACATTTTCTTTTAGAAATTTCGTAGTGTTACATTTTACAAGTCTGTTTTGAGTTAAGTTTTCTATAGGATGTGAAGTATGTGTCAAGATTTTGTTTTGCGCATGGATGTCTGTTACAGCACCACTGGAAAAACTATCCTGTCTCTATTGAATTGCCTTTGCATCTTTGTCAAAAATCAGTTGCCAATATTTCTGAGTCTATTTCTGATCTTTCTATTCTGATTTACTGATATTTGTGTTAATTAACTCCAATTTCTCCAACCCCACACTGCCCCAATTAGTCCAGCTTTATAGTAAGTGCTTAAATCAGGTAATATGAGTTCTGCTTGGGTGCTGAAATCAGTTCGTGTGAGTTCAGAATTATTCTGACTATTCGCTTCTTTTGTCTATCCAGTGTACTTTAGAATCAACTTGTCAATGTCTACAATAAAGATTGCTTTGATTTTGACTAAGATTGTTTTGATTTTATAGATCAAATTGGGGGAACATGCTATCTTAATAGTAAATAATCTTCCAATCCATAACTCAGTACCTCTCTCTATTTATTTATGTCTTCTTTCATTTCTCTCGCCAGTATATTGTAGTTTATGCATACAAATCCTGCACATAGTTTATTAAATTTATAGTTAACTACTTCATTTCTTGTGTTACTATAAATGACATTGATTTTTAAATTTTAGATTTCAATTGTTCATTGCTAATATATAGGAATGCAAATAACTGGCTTTTTGCTAATCTCACTTTCTAATCCCAAGGTTTTTTTATTTTGTAGATTATTTTGGATTTTCTACATAAGCAAATATCTTATCTATGAATAAACATAGTTTTATTTCTCCCTTTCCAAACTATATGCCTTTTAGTTTTCTTGCCTTATTGCATCAGCTGGGATTTCCAACACAATTTTGAACAGGAGAGATAAGAGATGAAACTTTGCCTGTTCCACATCTTAGTAGAAAAGCATTCAGTCTCTTACCATTAAGTATGATGTTCGCTATACATTTTTCATAAATATCATCTAGGTTAAGAAATTTCCTTAGGCAGAATGATTATGATATAGATCAGAAACTTACTTATCTCAGATATGGATTTTTTGAAGTCTACTTTGTCCAAATTTAATCTACTCTTTTTTCTTTCAGTTAATGTTTGTATGGTATATCTTTCTCCATCCCTTTACTTCAAGTACTTTCAAATCTTTATTGTCAAGTGGATTCTTGTAGACACTATGAGGTTGGATCTTGCTTTAATAGCTGATCTGATAATCTCTGTCTTTTAACTGATATGTTTGGACCATTTGCATTTAAAATGATTATAGATAGAGTTGGATTAAAATCTACCATCTGGCTGTTTCTTATTTTTTGTTATTGGTGTTTTGACTTCCCAGGCTTTTAAAGATATTTTATCACTTTGTAGTGTTATAGATGTTGAGCTTGTAAGTTATTTTGTTTGCTTACTATTTTAATTGCCCTGTTTTTAAATACAGGATATTTAAGGTGATTTCAAACTATGCTGCTGTCTCTGCCATCTTGCTGCCAGCTGAGCCAGTATATTTAAATATGAGAAGAGTTTTATTTATAAATCAAACTAACTAGAAAAATATGCATGATATATCATTATTCAGTTCTTCTAATCTAACTATTGATATGATTTTACCATCTTATCTTTCTCAAAATCTAAGATACTTTCCCTATGCAGAAGATAATTTAAACAGCCAAGAATATTGTTTTCAGTTTTGAAGATTGTACCTCCGTTATAGAGCCTAAAGTCAGAGCTCATGGAAAAGCATGATAACGTAAAGCACAGAATCTGGAGATAGACTGCTGTATTCATATTTGGATTCAGTCAAATTATTAGTAATGTGGCCTTGTGCAAATGACTCTATCTTTATATGTTAGCTTTCTTATCTGTAAAATAGGATGATATTAGTACCATTGAGTTTTGTGAGTATCAAATCAGCTTTTTAAGGAAGCTCTTATACAGAACCCAATGTTTGTTAAGAAAAATTTTATCACTTCTGTCATCCTCATGTCAATTTCACGAGACAGTTTTGCACTTAATTATATTTTACAAATGAGAATACATACAGTCAGAGTATACTTAATATTCCTGAACTTGAACAGCTTTTGGTGCCAGAGACATTATGTTAATTCAAGCTGCAAAGAAGAATACTTTAAGTGTTTAAATGGACATTTTGGTGTTGAAAAACCCGTGTTGTCACATCATTTGCTACATTAACACTTTCACTGGCAAATATTTTTATTTCAAAGACAGTGAAATTGAGCCACTGGAAGAAAAAGGAAGGAAGCTCTGAGTTTCTGGCTTACTTTTTACCTTTATATTTACGTAACACAGAATCTACCTTTGTTGCCTATAAGGGAATGTTTGTGATAAAAAAGAATATCATTAAAATGCACTTAAGCCCAAATATCCTAATCCTTGGAAATTATAGATAGGACTAGGAAATTCACGATTGCTTCATGAATAACTATAACAATTAGTTTGAATCTCCCTTATTCATGTTTTGCAAGAAAAGTCTCATGGAATTTCATTATATAAAACCTTCTTTACAAAAGGGTAAGGAAAAGTTGAACTTTATCTACTTGCATTAAAACCTAGTGAAGCATCATTTTATTAGAGTGTTAAACCCAAAGTTTTCATTGCAATTGTACCCTTTAGTTTGGGAAATTGTAATGGGAGCAGAAATACTTAAAGAGAAATCAGTGTTTCTGATAAAGTATTATTATCTACACTTAAGGCAACTTAAACTATATGAGAAAAATCACAGAACTCTGTAATTTGGTCCCTTGGTTCTCTAATATCCAACTAAAGTTTGAAAAGCTTTGTATATTTTGAGGTAGCTTTATTCTTCTGTTGTTTAGAAACTGCTTCCTCTACTCTTAGCAAAGTTCTGATCCATCACTGTTCGGTGGACTCACAGATATTCATTCAGAGAAACATTTATGATTTCTACTATATGCCAGATATATTTATGGCATTAGAGATGCTATGGAGAAAAACACAGACAAAATTCCACTCTCATGAAACTTTATCCTAGGGGGTGGATGGTGAAGAGTGTAAGCAATTTAATCATTAAACATAATATTACAGAACACTTACTCTGCTTCACCTGAAACAGAGAAGGCATCAGAAAAGAATAGCCCCACTTCTGTTTGCATCTATCCATTCCTCTTTCCTATTCTAAAGAAACTGGTGACCTTCCTATTGTTTAAGGCTTACCTCATCTTCTGTTTTCTCATGCAACTCACTCTCTTCATTGTTTGTCCAATCTATGTCCCATCATTTCTAAGCATTTTCTCTCTACTGGCTGTTGACTAGCAAAACACCAATTCACTTAAGATCTCTCCTGTCTCATCCCCCCTTTCACATCCAAACTTGTGTATGTGTGACACACACACTCATTATTTCCACTTCCTCGCCTTCCACTAACTCCTCAATCTACTGTAAATCTCTTTTTTAGTCTTTAAAATGTTCTCAGGATTAAAATGTTCTTACCAAGTCATCAATTATTTATGAAGTGGAAAATCTAAAGGGCACTTAAGATTTTTTATTGTTTGTTCCCTTAACAGCATTTGAAATAGTTGATTATTCCTTCTTTCCCAAGCCACAATCATCCCTTGGTTTCCATAAAACCACACACTTAGATTATCCTGCATCTCTGGTTATTTTGATTAAGTATCTGTGCTGACTGTTTCTCTCCAATTGAACATCTTTCAGGCACCTCAAAAACAACTACCACAAGCTGTAAAAAATTAATTTCTTCTTGACCTCACCCTGTAGTATTTTCTCTGTCATTTGGTGGCATAGCTAGCAAATTGCCCAAGCCCCAAATGAAGAAATTGCCTTTAAACTCTTTTCTCTTGAAAAACTTCTATGCTCAATCAATTGCAAAATCCTACCAAGTTTTAGAGATAATTGATATGTCTCTTTCAATGGATCCCTTTCTCTTATGTCCATCTTCACTGCTAGAATCACAGCAAAAGCCAATACGATCTTTAATCTGTAGTAGTTAACATTCATTCAAAAATGTTAGCATGTTCTATGGCTCAAGCATTGGGTTAGGTGCTAAGGACACAAAAGGGATCACCCCACACTAAACCCTGCCCTCGGCATGCTGAACTCCAGTGGGAGAAAGATTATTGCAACTGAACCAGTTTCTGTTTCTTGAACATTGCATTAGTTATATACATTTTTGACATAACAGCCAAAGCAAGTTTTTAAAAACAGGAATATGATCAAATGACTTCTGCACTAGTCACTTTTCAAAGGATTTGCAATTTTCTTAACAAAAACTATAAACTTCTTGCCAATTGTTTCACTGCTTATCTGTTCAACTTCCTCAAGTACTGTGGTACTTATGATGCGGGGTCGGTGAGCTGAGGTGTCGAAAGAAAGATTTCTTAGACTCTTAAGATCTGGTAGTAGTGCTCTTTTATTTAGAGAATAGAATGGCATGGGGACAGGGCCCACGGGCAGGAGGAGCCACTGCTGCTGCCACTTCTGCTGCAAAGTTGGGTGGAGAGTAAGGCTAAATTTAAGGCATAGGTATGTGAGTTATCTCTTTACAAGACAAAAAAAAAGTTAAAATGGTACCAGTGCCTGTAGGGTCCGGTCATTGGGCGGTCCCACAACTTTTAGATAAGAATCAAACCGGATTGAGTAAATGGCAGAAGTCACCGCTCAAATATTATCTTCAGCTAAAGACAAAGGAGGATTTGGGCGGGGGTTGGGGGTGGGGGGGGGGCTCAGTTACATGAGGTTGCCAGACAGTAAACAACTTAAGTTCTTGCCTTCCCCATTAAGAGTTTCCAGAGATAAGGCCATCCGCCCTTCCTCCTGGCGCAGAGAGGGAGGCATGGAAATTTCCTTCACAAATGTAACTCTGATCAAAGGGCAAGGAAATTCCACTTCTCAGAGCCTGCTTCTTGTCTGCAGTTTTAAAATTAACCAGCCTAAAATCCTCATCACTTACTCTCTACACTGTCACCATACTGAGCATCTTTACATAAACAATTGGGGAAAAGAGAAAGCTTTATAAAAATGAGGAGGAGCAGGCAGCAAGCCAAAGCTGCATGCAGAAAAGCAAGCCCTTAAATTGCCTTCTATATGCACAATCTAACAAAGCAACCAACCACATAAAAACAACACAAGGCAATGATTTATTAATTCCATAAAGTAATGCAAAACTATTGCATAGAATTTCAGAGGAGGAGAATATTACTTCCTCTTAAAATGTTCAGGATTCTCATGAAAGTGGAAGGGAAACTGCATATAGGCAAATCTGAGGGAGAATTTCAATGCAAGAGCTTGCTCAGCAAAGGAAATAACATAAATAGAAGAATTGAGGAAAAGAGCCTAGGATTATTGGGGGATAATGAATGATGTAGTTTAGGTAAAATAATTATAGGTTGGAGTAATGGGAGACAGAGTTTGAAAGAGAGGTCATAATATTAAGTGCTTCCAGGACCAGAAAAAGGAATTTAGAATTAATTCTATATGAAAGGACAAGCAACTAAAATATTCTAAGTATAACAGAAACATTATCTAAGCAGTATTTAATAAGATCATTCTATGTTGACCCATTATTGGACTTCCGGATCAAGATGTATGATTAAATACAGGTTGAAACATATTATTTCTTTCCCAAACCTACATACGTGCACACACACACACTGTATACACCTTTGCTTAAAAACAAGAAAAAGAAAATGTCCACGGGCAACAAATAAAAACAAAATCACTGTAGTAAGGAGTAAGTGAAGTGACACAGAACATCATAATTGCATATGGATTACCACTGAAAGAACAGGAAAAATCTTCAAAATCAGTAGAGGGAAAATAAAGAATAGAAAACCTGATAATCCAACAGAAGGAATGAAAGAAGATGAAAAGAAGCAGAGAAAACACAGTGAGTGGAAAACACAATATATGATGAAGAATAAATTCAAGTATATTAGTGTCCACTAATGTCAAATCTAGATGTAATCTAAATGTTACTCTGGAAGAGTACCTTGAAGATATTTTGTACATAAGAGTGTTATACAGATACCCAACAAATAATATTTGAATGAAGAGGATTTAACACACATATTAATTTTTGTATGCATCCTTTCAAATGTTTTCACAGTAACTAACTGAAGCAAGAACTACTTTATTAAGAATATAGTATAAGTGCCTTATATCAGTTTAGTTCAGAGAATTATAGGCAACTGGAATCTCTGTCTTCTGAGTTGCCCCTTACTTCTCTTCCTTCCACATGCTAATAGACTTGGGAGTTCTCTGAATGTAGGAAGCTATTCACCAATTCCTGATTGTTTCATGTGAGATCGTAATCTTTATTGCAGTTGATAACCAGCTGCCTTCTGGCTCACATCTTCCATTAGCATTTTTTAACCTTAAGGCTTTGTCAAAAGTTTCCTTTGTCAAATATATAAAGCAGATTAAACTACATTTAATAAATCCAAATTCTAACAACTGAGAAAAAATTATGGCTAATTAAATCTTTTGAACTATTGTTAACTGACAAAGCAGAGAAAAATCGAAAGTAGAGTTTATTAAAAATAAATTCGTTTCCATAACTTTGAAATGAGATATTGGATAATAGTCTGAAATATAGGAGGAAAGGTAATGAAATTTAGCACCTTAGAGATTATGCTTTTATGGTCACACAGGAAAAAATTAAATATAACTATTTGTTTGAATTGGAATCTTGTAGTAGAAAAGTATTTCTTCCTGAAATTTTTTCAGGTATTTATTTGGACTCCAACAGTGAAATATTTTGTCACTATTTTATTATGCTTTATTGGTATAAGCCACCTATGTTAAAGGTAAACTGGGCTATTAAATAAGTTTAACTCAAAATTTTTCTTCTTTAGGTTTTCTCATCATAGACCAGGTGAAGAAAGAAGACAGCATGATCTGTAACTGGATCCCAGAGTGCCTGAAGTACCAAAGTAACTAAAGAAAAGATAATATATTTAAGAGCTGGTTTTTAAAAAGAACCATTGAAATTATTAAACCACTAGCTAGCCTAGGGTAAAAAGAGGAAAAGTACTGTAGGGACCTGAAATTGGCCACCCCAAGATACGTCTCTTTGGCATCAGGATTATTTGAGGCTGATTGCTTTTGATAAGCTGGGACAGGGAAGGAGGCTCTGAGGTACCGAACTTGCCCTTTGTTAGGACACATTTACATTTGTAAGGTAAATTTCCATCTGTAAAAGGTGCCTCCCTCTCTGTACCAGGAAGAAGAAAGGAGATGACCTTCTCTCTAGAAACTCTTAATCAATACCAAAGGCAAGGACTTAAATCTGCATTTTATTGTGCTTCTCTGGTAACCTCCTGTAACTGACTTCCCTCCCCCTCCCAACTTTGGCATTTCTTTAAGGATTAAGCATCTTTCCTTAGGCTAGGGACTGATTGCTGCGCTCACCTGTGACCACCCAGCTCCAGACAATAGCCTTGCCTCCTGCTATGCCCACCGAGATAGCAGACTACTACCTGCTGTGTCCATCAAGCACTGTGCTGACAGGGCAATCTTGTGACTATTGTGGGAGGGACATTTCAATCACCTGTGAAACACCTGTTTGGGGGTATATAACCACTATGTGCACCCTACTTCTTTGGTGCCCTTTCTTCCTTTGGGAAGAAAGGCCCCGGGCCATGGTTCCTCATAAAGCTTTGTTTAATTTTCTCTTGCTATTCTGTCTCATGTGAATTTAATTCGTTCTCCAGCCAGAGGAACCCCCATTTGGGAAAAGGAAATGTCTTGCTCCCCTACAGTACATATTCACAAGTTTAGGATTAATAGAGGAAACTAGTTACAGACGTAAAGGGTAGAAGCATAACAGAATACTTTGCACATCTATGTTAATACGGTTGAATGTCTGAATGAATGAAAAAATTATTTAGTAAAAATTACCAAAATTGACTTATAAAGACACATATATGCATGAGAAACATGGCATTATTTGTTCAACTACCCTTTCGAGAACCCCTATACCCAGTATCAAAATAAATTCTTTCTGACTTTAAAGAACAGGTCATTTGACCTTCCTTTAACTGCCAAACCCCTACACTGCTTCTCTAAACATGGTCTGTGGACCACTTGCATTAAATTTCTTAGGATGCTGATTACAATGCAGATTGCCATGGCTGAGGTAAGACCTACCAACATAACCTCGCTGGGTGTTGAACCAGGAAATCCACAAGCATCTCAGGTGAATGTGATGAACATTAAAATTTGGCCAAGAGAACAAATTAAAAACAGGCAATTGTTTTTATATAGCCATCATAAGAGTGATACTGAAATATGAAAAATACAGTGAAGGTGAAAATTTTAACCCACTAATATTTATGAACATTGAGGCAAAATTCCAAATCACATAATTGTAACTGGAGCCAGCAGTACATTTAGTAATTTAATTTACTCCAAATTAAGCTTATTCTAGGAATTCACAAATTGATCAACATATGGTATTTATAATAACTAATAAAAATTCAAAAGAGAACAAATATACTATTACATTTGATCATTTGATCAACTCTAATGTACCAAAATGATATTTATTAATGTTTAATATTCACCCCTGATTAAGAAATATAAATCAAGCAATGTAGAAAGTTACAACAGATTATAGCTCCATGATAATGCTAACAAATATGTTTATTTGAATTGAGATGATCTGAATTTGAGAAATAGCCATGATAAAAAGATAAATTTCATAAAGGGCAAATATATATTATCAGACTACCTTCCTAAACCTTCTAATTGTTTCTACCAGTTAATTGCCTTGAATATTTCAGGTAGATAATCATATCATCTTCAAATGATAATAATTATACTTCTCTCACCTATTCCTCTTCCTATTATTTAAAAGAGATAATATATCTCTTTTAATTTGTATTTCTAATTTTATTGGCTAGCATCTCCAGAAAAACATTAATCAATAATGACAGTCAAGCATAACTTTGCTTTATTTTTGCTGTAATGGGCAAAATTGTAAGAATTTCAGCTTTTCACTGTTAGCAAGATGAAGTTTAGCCTCAGCTATTGCTCATTTTTATGGTCATGGACTTCTTTGATACAATCTCGTGAAAGGCATGGACCCTCATGCCCTAACCCTCTCAAGCGTGCATTGACATACAATATTTGAATAAAATTAAAAAGTAGTTTAGAGATGCCCTGAAGCCTATCCATGAAGCTGCTCAGAGTCTATGAATCGCCACCTTCAGCTTCCTGCTCTTCCATTCTTCCTTGTTAACTGCCCTTCTTTGCTGCCTCTGAGAACACTGCTCTCTATTAATCACCTCCACAATCCCCTGTGAGCCGCACCCCTTGGTTGTGCCTCCAAACTTGCCAGTCATTATGCTGTTCGCTTCCTGCAGTACTACTGCCACCTGGTCTCTACTTCTTTGAGACTTCGCCATCCCTGTGGATATTAATGAGCCCAGCTCTGTGATGGCCTCATCTGCTGTCATCCTTGGCATGAAGAGGAGAGCCCCCACTGAATTTAGTGTACTTGTTCCCTTCTTCCCAGTGGACTCCTGATGGCCTTGGTGAATGGCTTGTCATCCAGGCCTTTCCTTGGAACATAAGCCTCTGCTGGGCCTCCTGACCATATGTAATATATTCATCCCAGCATGCCCATTTCCCTCTGCCTCATCACTGTCCTTTACTATCTGTTGGGGCAACTCAAGCATTTCCACTTCGTTGAGAGCTGGCCGCCATTTTTCCCAGACTTCTATAGGTAACTCCAGCAGTGAGTTTGTTCCACCTCCTGGGGTTCTTATCAGGGTAT
This sequence comes from Equus quagga, assembly GCF_021613505.1. NCBI lineage: Eukaryota > Metazoa > Chordata > Mammalia > Perissodactyla > Equidae > Equus > Equus quagga. The sequence continues at coordinate 13,785,054 of NC_060274.1, read as the reverse complement.
TAAATGATGTGTTCCAAGAAAGTACCTCAAAGCCAATGAATTTTTGCTTATCTGGTCTTATATTCTGGCCTCTCAGTCAAGCATGCTCAGACACCAATCACAGGAGTTTGGCTCCTGTCAGTACATGCTGGATAATTCTTGCAGCTCGTGGAGTATATAGTCTCTTTCTTCTTTATCAAGTTCAGAACATTCTTCACTTAGTTATGCTGGGATTTACCCTGGTTGTTGGTCTGGTAGTGACTGGCCTGAAGAAGAGGAGATAGGGACAGTTCCAGAGGGAGGGAGCTGTTGTCTTGCAGAGGGGGAGGCCTCTGAGGTGCCTTTCAGCACAGCTGAAGTGCCGTCAGTTACTAGGGAAGTGTGGATCCCTGCTCCAAGTCCACAGGTTCAGGCAGCCTGTGGAGCCAATGCCCGGGGGCATCTATTCAGATGTTCCCATCCTAGCTTTTCCAAACTAAGTTCTGACCTTTGCATAATGCACCTTTGCTAGCTGAGCATTCAACAACTCTGAGGCTCTGCCACTCCTTCACTCATTTGCTAGCTGAGCATTCAACAACTCTGAGGCTCTGCCACTCCTTCACTCATTTATTCAACAACTATTTATAAATATTTTTCAGACAAGCTGGCCAGGGTGGCTGGATATTTAATGATGAACAAAAAGGATAGATTTCTTCCCTCATAGTTACACTTACACAAAATGTAGATAGCGAATATCACTATGTATGAGTGTGTAAAACTTTGCAGTGTGCTTCTACAGATCATAATTGTTTCCACAATTTATTTTTATATATGTTAATTATTTTTTGTCTATTGTACAGATATATTGCAATTTAATAATTTAACTCTTCTCTTTTTGCGATGTTAAGGCGATGATGTTAAGGCTTTATTTCTATTTATTTCATGATCATAACAAACATTATAATGAGGATTGTATCAGCACACTTTTGCTTCAAGGAACAGAGTTGCCAAATGAAAGCATCTAGAGCATATGGATATTTGTTATTATATTTATTATTTATTATTTTACATATTAAGATATCACAACATTCGTGCTTTGCATGGGATAACTTAAAAATCCTATTTTTAATCAATAGCTTATGAGTAACTGGTAACAGATTATTAAATAAGAAAAATAGTACTTAACACTATTGAGGAAAAGACAGGAGTAAGAAAATAATCAGATACCCAGGAGGATGACTCAGTTTTATAGAAGCAATCTTGCAATGCAATTTGACAGATACTGCTCAATATACGGATATTTTGTTTATTTATTAGAGGAGGTGGTAGCTATATATAATTTTATGTACTGTAGATCTCACAAATGAAAAAATACATTTTACACCTAGGGTTACCAATGAAAATGTAAAATAGAAATCATTTTCCTACAAAGGATTTTTAGAACTTAGTGATTTGAAAAAGCAAAACATATGGGAAACAAATATACAAGTAAATACGATAATTACCACATAGTTTAAGCACCTGAATCAGTCCACAGTTTTATAAACCTAAGATTTCAGAAAATATGCTGGATGTCTTGATTTTGTCTTGATTCTGTTCATGATGCAGTGTTTTGCATTAGATGAATCTTCTAGGTGGAACCAACTATAAAAGCTAGATAAAATTTGAGGGAAAAGAATAGCTATTTGAAAATACCTGAGAGCAAGCTAGGTGTGTGTCATTCAGGAATATATTGTTTAGATTACAACTATTTCCTATGTATCTTACTGCTATAATCAATATTTTAAGTATGTTGTGATCAATGAACATTTTGAATAAAATATATATATATTATATGCATTTTTTTAGAATAACATATCTCTGCATAAAATATTTCACAATGTATTGAAACATTTTATAAATCAGTACACAATCTATTTTGGTGATGTTTTTCATGTGCACATGAAGAGAATATATATACTTCAATTGTTTTGAATAATCTTTATATCCTTGTTGATTTATTTTTCTACATGTTCTATCAATTACAGAAATAAGAATGTTAAAAATCTCCAAGAGAGATTCATTTGGTCTATTTCTTCCTTTTATTTTGTTTTCTTTTTCTTTATATTCTGCAGTTATGTTGTTATGTTTATATACATGAAAGATTCTTAGGTTATCCTGAAAAATTGGCCCTTTTATCTTTACGAAACATTCGATTTTATCAATGGTATTATTCCTTGTCTTTTAGGCTACTTTGTCTGATATTAGGATGTACATTACAACTTTCTTATAATTAGTATTTAAAAGGAATATCCATATCCATATCCATCTCTTTACTTACCACATATTTGAGCTTTTATGTGTAGGGTGAATGTCTGTTAGATTGTATAGCCCGGTCTCAATTTTTCTCCAGTTAGAAAATCTCCTTTCATTTATAGCCTTTAGTCTGCATTTCACACATTAAATTGTATCTGGTTAAGTTTAAATATACTACCTGCTATTTGTTTCCTATACATCCCACCTGTTTTTTCTTTTCCTTGCATTTCCTTTTCTGTAGTGCCTTTGGTTAATTAAATATATTTTTATGTTTCATTTTATTTCCTATATTGCTTTCAAGCTTTTAAACTATTTTATAATTGCTGTTCTAAGGATTACAAAATTCACTATTAACTTGTTATAAACTATTTAGAATTAATATTGTACCACTTTATATAAATCTTAAAAAGTATCTTAGTAAGATTCCTTTCACACGTATCCTATCATTTGTGCTATTATTGTCATATATTTTACATCTACATGTATTATAAATTCCACAATAAAATGACAAAGCATTTTACACAATTAATTAACCATTAAAGTGACAAATAAAAATGGCAAGCAATAGGATATATTGGAGTACATGAGGAAGCCATTTGGTATAAACCTAATTCAGCTTGACTTTGTTTTTTCCAAAAGGGCCTGACTGTGGCTGTTGAGCACGCATTGTGTATCTGCTTAGACATTTCCTATGGCCAGAACAAAGGCCCTTGAGATAAAGGTGCAACTTCCCCCGACATTAGCATTTCCTTAGGGATAAGCATTTTTCCTTAGGCTAAGAACTGATTGCTGAACTCACCTTTGACCACCCAGCTCACATGTCACCACTCAGCTGGAGACAGCAGACTGCCACCCTGCTGCGTTCACTGAGACAGCAGATCTACCTGCTGTGTCCATCAATTGGCTGTGCCGACAGCAGTCTCGCGACTACTGTAAAAGGGACATTTCAATCCTACGTGAAACATCCTCTCTGGGGGTATATAACCACTCTGTGCACCCCACTTCTTTGGTGCCCTTTCTTCCTTTGGGAAGAAAGACCCCAGGTTATAATCCTCAGATTTAAGCTCAGAATAAACTCACCCAAATTTTCATTTATAGATTGGTTATGGATTATTTTCGTTGACAAAAGAAATAAAAAGGAGACAAAAGGCAGTCTTTCCAATGTCTCCACGTGTTTGTTTTTTCTGCTGCTCTTCATTCCTTCCTGTAGACCTCACTTTCTGTCTGGTATCATTTCATCTCAGGGAGAAAAACTCCAGTAACATTTCCTATTGTAGGAGAGGAAGACGTTTCCTCCACCCACTCTGGGTCCTTCTGGCTGGAAAATGAATTAAATTTGTATGAGATAGAATAACAGGAGAAAATTAAACAAAGCTTTATGTCATGTATCCATGGGAGAGGCTCAGGCAAACCGAGCAACTCACCAAAATGGCTGAAGCCACCACCTTAAATATCATCTTCAGCTAACGACAAAGGAGTATGTTGAGGGTGGGGGAAGTCAGTTACGGGAGGTTACCAGACAAGTACAGTAAGCAAGGGTAAGGTTATTATGCAGATTTAAGCTCTTGCCTTCTACATTGATGAGAGTTTCTAGAGATAAGGTCATCTCCCCTTCTTCCTGGTACAGAGAGGGAGACACCTTTACAGATGGAGATTTCCTTTACAAATGTAAATATCTCCTAACAAAGGGTAAGTAAATTCTACTTTTTCAGAGCTTCTTTCCTGTCTGCAGTTTTTTAAAAGTAACCAGCCCCAAATAATCCTCTTGCCAAAGAGACATATCTTGGTGTGGCCAATTCCAGTCCCCCACACCATCGTGCAGCTCAGCTGGCAATGAAAGCTTTCTGCTTTAGTTTTTTTCATGGTTTTTGAAGAGTTCTTTTGCTGGATACAGAATATTAGATTTACAACTTTTGTCCTTTTCACACTTTGAATATACTATTCCTTTTTCTCCTGCCTTCGTTTTCAAGCCACATCAGCCACATCAGTTCTCCTGGATGAAAAGCATCTTTTTCCTCTGATTGCTTTTAAGCTTTGCTCTCTTGCTTGGTTTTCAGGAGTCTTATTCTCAGGTAGCTGGGCAAGGCCTGCTTTGAATTTAACCTGCTTGAGTTTTGCTGAATTTCTTGGTTCCTGTAGGTCAATGTTTTTCACCAAATTTGGGATATTTTTATTCACTATTTCTACAAATATTGTTTTGGAACATTCTTTCTCTATGTATCTATCTTAAAGTTCATTGATCCTTTATTCTATAGCCTTCAAAGTCTACTTGTGCTCATAACAAACTTTTCAGATATGGAATTTTTGGTTCTAGAATTTTCTCTTAGTTCTTTATTATCATTTTCTTTCATTTGCTGAGCTTACCTAACTGTTCATGCATTAGGTCTATGTTTTTAAGCTCTTAAGTATATTCATAGTATAGTATAAATTACAATATACACATATATTTATTAGTATATATATATAAAATAAATATGTTTAAGTCCATGAATATAGTCAGAATATATTATATAACATCATTTAATATTATATATATATAATAACATAATTTCTGTCACTGATAAGTTCAATATGTGAGCTATGTGGCCTCTATTGATCACTACATTTCTGAATTATGGGTCATTTTTTCACCCTTATTTAAAGGTCTAGGACTTTTATGATGCCCTGGCAGAAATTGTGAATGATACATTGTACAAGTTTTGGATTACATTTACTTCTTTGTAAAGGCTTTTTTTTTTTCCTGGAAATTAGGTAAATTACAGATGATCCGCTTGATCTTGCTAGACTTAGATTTACTCTGTTTAGAGCTAGTCTATTAGAATTGAGCCTTTGGTCCTAGGGTTTTTCCTTTGTTCTAGAGCATGGTCCTGACTTCTGAGGTGGGAGCATTCTGCAATCTTAGTTGCATGTCCAAAGTGATAAGTGAGGTGTCTTCACTTGGGTTAAGCCGGAACGTCAACATTTCCTGGCCCCAAGGACCTCAGCTAGTTCCATGGAGCTTTCAGCTCTGCAGCACTCTATTCCACACCTCACAGAGCCACACACTACAAATGTGCAGCACGGCCCCTGGCAAATGAACCTAGAAGCACCTGCTTGCAGATCTCTGGACACTGCCTCTGCACAGCCACATTGTTTCTGGCAAATCCCAACCAATCCAGCTGCCAGAAATTCTGATCTTTCCCTCATGATCTCAGTGAGGTTGTTCTGTTCTGCTTGGACACTTTCTTTCTATGTTGTGTTTTAAAAAGGGCTCCTCGTCAACAGTTAGGGTGATTATGTAGCTTATGTTTCCTTTATCTGAGTGGTCACAGTGTGCCTCAGAACAGCTACTTCAAGTATTTTGCTTTGTTTTATTTTTGTTTATGCCATAAATTGAAGATAATAAGTCAACCTAATCCATGGAATATAGTTTTCAAAATTAAAGGCATCTTCCAGATAGGATTTAGATGATTGAATTACTTTCAAGATAAAAGTTGCATGGGTTGGGAGGAATTATCAAATTTAGACATATTTTAAAGGTATCAGAGAATTTTGGAATTCATGAGAACTATATAAAATATATTCTGAGAAGTAAGGACCTTCCTAAGTGAGATGAAGATGGCTAGCTGTTGTCTCCTTTGACACACCTTTTCTGGGTGCAAGCCAAGGCCTGAGGATGGCCTAGAGAGAAAGAGTCTACCTGGGAGAAGAGAAACCAGGAGAACTTTAGAAAGTCATGTATGTTGATACAAGAGATTAGAATTTTATTCTCAAATGCATGGGAAGGTTCCAAAAATCCAGTGCTACCTAGCATCGGCATCACTGATTTTGGCATTATTAATATACTTACTTAATAGTTTTTACATATTCAAAACCATCTATCTTTGTCAGCTTGTTAGCAAGTAAACGGGTCAATAATTTTTTTAACTCCTAAAGATCCAGCACATTGCTGATCTCAGGAGCCATCATTTATCTCCAAATCTCCTTTGATATTTTATCTATTCTTGCATTCTAAAACATTTCCACTACATGTATGGACCCCACGCATTTCTCCAGTCAAATCTTGTCTCCAGATAAGGTATGCTTTTCCAAATGTTTGCTGGAAATGTTGAGTGATATAACCTGCTAAATACCAAAGTTAATATATTCAAAGTAAACATTTACATACCTTTCATCTTTCAAACCAATTAATAACATCATCATTCCACAAATTGTCTAGTTTCACCATTTTTGAGTAGTCTTTGATTCCTCTTAAATGCAATTATCAGGCAAGTCTTTCCCTCTTGTTTGCATTGACACTGCTGTTACTCTACTTGTTAATAATTCTTATCCTCTTCGTTACAATAGTCTTGCAATTGTTCCACTCACCTCTAGTCTCTTCCTTCACTTGATGCTTCCAGATAATTCTTTACAAAGACTAACTTTTTATTCATGACATTTCCTTTCTTTTCTTTGCATTAAAAAATCTTATTCTCAAAATAGGGCATACACTTCATGGAGTAATATCCTCTCTCTCTCACTGGGAATTCATCATAACATTAGAGGTTTTGCAAATCGATTTTAATAAGCCAATCGTGGTCATTCTGTTTCTATGTAATTACCCAAGTCATCGTTAATATTTCAGTCACAATTTTAAATAAACCTTCTACTTTTACTTTCATGTCTTACCCTAGCAGATCTCTTCAAATGCAAACAGCTATTAACTGACAGAAGATGCTTCATTTCATTTCAGAGAGCATTAATATTGGGACATGAAATTTTAAGCTATCATGCAGATAGTGAAATAGTCAAGGGAATACACTAACAAGTATTCTAGATAAAATTCTGGATAAAATTAACATATTCTATTTAGAGGTTTAGTATTCAGTTCAACATTTGGGTAACAAACATACTAAGGAAAACGTTTAGATCTTGCAACAAAGTAAAATAAATGTATAAATTTAAGACATGCACTAAGCTCCCTTAACTATATATCAGAAGCGCTTCCTAATAGCACGAGAATTCATGTATTACTTATAGGCAATACATGAGATTTTAACATAGGAACTTATAAGGCCAATAGGAAACAGTTATATTGGTATAAACGTGCCTCCTCAATTTTAATACTTTTTTTTCATTTTTATGTGATACAATTTATAAGTTGTACAGTATTTTAAAATCTACATCCGCTGATTTTATCAAATATTTTTAATCTCTGGACTGTTAACGTTAGTTTCTCAATATGGTGATAAAGACAGATTGCTACTCCCTAAAACAGTTTGTTTTAACAATGGCATATCAACTGAGAATGCTTGGTAATGAATAGCAAATAAAAAGTGGTGCAAAGAGGGAGATCTGATTTAAAGTGGTGTCCGATTAGCAGTTCTCGGGACAGCCTCAGCCGAAGTCATATATGTGTCTTTAGAAAGACTTCCGTGGGCCTCTTTCTATATCATTTTCATCTAAATAGCCTTACTACAGGGACCAATTCTCAGTTTGTGGTGCACCAATTCCTTGACTTCCTACTGGAGTTGCAATCACTTATTGCGTGCCAAAAATGAAGTGTTGATTAGAGGCCTGGTCAAGAAGTGGAGAGCCAAATTACGGCCACTTCTTAAAGCAATGCCACAGGTGGGCATTCATGCCCTTTAACTCTCTAAGCCATTAGGCAAACAGTGGCGGCAACACCCTGCTGTTTCCTGATCTTTTTCAAACTGTGAAGACTGTTCTGCTGCAGAGGAAAAAAGCACTTGTGGTTCATCAATTGTGTTCCTTGGTCTGTCTCTGCTGGCTGTTTTCTCCTGGATTTTGGCAAAAAATCAGTGGCTAATTTGGGCACTGTTGTTTAGTCTTCATTTTTATGTCCTTATTGTACTTATTAGCATAGAGTTTTCTTGGACCTTTGTTGGTATTTTAATGGGAGTATAGAAACTACAGCAGAGATTAGCAGTCATTCACCATTTTTTTTCCAACAATAAGCAAAAAGGATTTTGAAAACCTGACAATAATGAGAGGATACTAACATTATTAAATATTAAAATATTCTATTATAATGGCATAGCAAATTTATTAAATAGATAATGGAAAAATACAGAGTGTTTAGGTTTATTGATTCTACCGGATTGAGTAGTTTTTGTCTTAATTTGTCTTCAAACCTAGACTGTCAGATTTACTTTCCCTGCACCTCGATGATAACACAAGTAGATTTCATAGCTTGTAAGTCATTTCCAGATATTGATTAACAATCCCACTTTCAGTTATTAGAAAGTCCAGGCTGATCTTCATCAAATCTCTCATTCAGCTCAAAGCTGATCTAAAATAAATCTTGAGTGGGAAAGGGATGCTGCTGTTGCTATTTTTTCCCATTAATCCTGCTTTTCTTCTCTGCTAATAATTTTGGTGCTTATAACTGCCCTGGGGTTAGTAGAGAAACGGAGAGTTGAAGGATTGAGTTGCAGTCTGGTGTTTCTCTGTGCCATTGGGTGTAAGGTGATCAACTGTTAGATCGTTTTCTCATGGGCCACTTTTGCATAGGTGAAGATATCTCCATCACTTAATCACCTATAATAATTCATAGTTTCCTAATGCAGGCTGTAATCTCTGGGTAACTACCTATGGTATCCTCTAAGGCTTTGCTTCCAGAATTAAACTCCATGCAGCCTCTTTCTGCTGATATAACTCATGGAGACATTAAAAGCTAATGAGTAAGGATTACTCAATACGTCATCTTTAAAATATTTGTTAAAACCTAAAAAACTCATATTCTATCTTCATCATGTATATAAAATTAAATATATATATAGACAATCAGCTAAAAATTTTAAAAAGTAGAGTAATACAGTGAAACATTTTCAAATCACAGGAGGTGTTTCGAAATATACAAAAGAAAGATGTGTAGAAATGATAGTAAAATTTTAAAATATTTGAAAAAATATTGCAAAAAAGGGTTAAAAATGTAAAGTTTTGAAATAAATTCAACAGATATAAAACACTTGCTCAAGCTTGAAAAAGAAACTACTTGAGGACTCTGAAAAGCAAATAGTAGGGGGCTGAGGACTGAAGTCAAAACTTACAAAGATCCATAATGGAGATGGCCTTAGTTGCAAGGAATTGCATGAAAGCATGGAAGACTAAAACTCTGAAAAAATAAAACAAACTGGTATTCTGGCCAGAAGAATTAAGAAATGACTCCTCAGGAGCCAAAAATTTAGGAAAAATCCCAGAAAAGGGAAAGCTAGAAAAAGGGATCTCTTAATTTTATGTATGAATTGACACAAGTCCTGAGCTTTCTACTCAGCCATTAATGTTCTGAATAAGCCAAAGAAGGATAACAAGGCACCAAGAACTGAGCTATGATATAAACTACCGTCCAAGTTCAAGATTAACCTCTGTGTGGCACATACACTCAGCAGACCCAAACAGTATAGCAAGGGCTTTGAAAACTGAATTGATCCACTGAAGGGAAACACAATGTGCTGTCTGAGCCTTACTGGGGTAATTACCTAATAAGCAAAACAAACAACAAAAAAATTCAACATTTTTCAAAGAATTTTAACAGGACCCAGAATATGGTAACATGCTATTCAAAATGCCTTGATTGTAATCCAAAATTACTTGACATGCAAAATAATAAAGGAAAATCTGACCATTTCTCAAGGAAAAAGGCAATCAATACATGCCAACCCTACCATAACTCAGACATTGGAATTTTCATACAAAGACTTTGAAGCAGTTGTTATGTTGGGGCCCAGGGCAGGACACTCTAAACATATCCTACAATAGCGTATTGATTATTTTGAATTAAAGTTACTTGAGAAGTAAGAAGGGCATTCTGAGCCTCCTGTGTCTGTTTTCCCTGAAAGCAGGAAATAAATCTCCATGTGAAGGGTGCTCTCTCTGTATGCTTATCACCAGAGCTAGTGCATTCATGGCTGAGGAGCCTACAAAAACAAACCTTGGTAATTTACTACCTCGAGCCTAAACTCTCCTTAAATGCCTCACTCATTATGAACCTCAAATCTAAGTTTCTTTGTCCTGTCATTCCTCACAAATTTACTTTTTCTTTGTGTGAAAGGCATATATACTGCCTGTTTTGTTTATTCTCTGATCATCATTTCCCTATGATCTCCAATACTTACATACTAAACTGGGTTTTTCTCCTGCTAATCTGGTCTCTGTCAATTTTATTATTAGTCCAGCCATAAGAACATAAGAAGAGTAGAAAAAGCATCTTCCCCCTCCACAACAGTTTTAACCATCCTCCTTAGGTTACAGATTAACACCCTTGAAATGAATGGAAAGATAGAAGTTCTCAGTGGAGAAAAAGAGGATTAAAAAATGGAAAGTTTAGAAATGAAAAATTATAATATCTGAAATAAAAAATATTCACTGAATGAACTCAATAGCAGAATGACATGATAGAGGAAAAAATTATGAAATTGAAGATAGATCAACAGAAACTATATAATCTGAAGAAAAAATGACAAAAAATATGAACAGAAATTTAAGGTCCTGTGGGACAATATCAAAATATCTAACACTGCTATGGAAGTAGAAGAAAAATATATTGGTACAGAAAAGTATATTTAAAGAAATAATGGCTTCTTATTCTTCTTAAATTTGATGAAAGATACAAAGTTACCTAAAGATTTAAGGAGCACGGTGAACTGCAAACAGGATTGAGCCAAAGAAAATCATGCTCAGTCAAGTCGTAATCAAACTTCTGAAAACTGAAGATGAAGAAAGAAATATTGAAATCAGCCTGAGAGATATCATTAAGAGGGAACTTCATCTGAGCTGATGGCTGCAATCATGACTGGTGGAGGCCAGAAGATAGTGGAACAATAGCTTTGAAGTGCTAAAAGAAAATAAATATTAGCACAGAATGCTATAGCCTGCAAAAGATATACTTCAGGAATGAAGGCAAAAAAAGTACATTCTTAGACAAAAGACCTAAGAAAATATGTCACCATGATGCCGGGTCGGTGAGCCGAGGAGTTGAAAGAAAGATTTCTTAGACTCTTAAGATCTGGCAGTAGTGCTCTTTTATTTAGAGAATAGTATAGAATAGCATGGGGACAGGACCCATGGACAGTCAGAGCTTCTGCTGACGCCATGGGAACAGGACCCATGGGCAGTCAGAGCTGCTGCATGGGGACAGGTCCCCGGGCAGTCAGAGATGCTGCTGGCATGTTGTTGCTGCTGCTGCCACTTCTGCCGTAAAGTTGGGTGGAGAGTAAGGCTAAATTTAAGGCATAGGTATGTGAGTTATCTCTTTACAAGACAAAGGAATATGTAAAAAAGTTAAAATGGTGTCAGTGCCCATAGGGCCTGGCCATTTGGCGGTCCCACAACTTTTAGATAAGAATCAAACCGGATTGAGTAAATGGTAGAAGTCACCCCCTGAATATTATCCTCAGCTAAAGACAAAGGAGGATTTGGGGGGGGGGGGTCAGTTACATGATGTTGCCAGACAGTAAACAACTTAAGTTCTTGCCTCTGGCATTGATTAAGAGTTTCTAGAGATAAGGCTATCCCCCTTCTTCCTGGCACAGAGAGGGAGGCATCTTCACAGGCTGAAGTTTTCCTTAGAAATGTAAATCTTTCCCAACAAAGGGACAAGCAAATTCCGCTCCTTGGAGCCTGCTTCTCGTCTGTAGTTTTAAAAGTAACTAGCCTAAAAATCCTCATCATAAACAGTTTTAAAATTAAGCAGCCTAAAAATCCTCATCAACCAGATGACATTTTCTAAAAGAAAATGCTTAAGGATATTTTTCAGTCTGGGAAGAAATTTACTACAGTGAAATTTGGAACATCAGGATGACGAACAGAAGTAAATAAGTGGATAAATACCATAAACTGTATTCATTCTCTTAAATAATTTAAAATGTACATGTTAGTTGAAAACAAAAATTACATGTCAATGTACACAGATGTAACACATGAAGATTTAACATAAAGGGTAATGGACCTACTTGACTATAGAGTTTCTAGGTTTTTCTTAAAGTGATAAAATATTAACTCTTTTTATACTGTTAAAAGGTAGGATTATATATAGTAATCCCTAAAGCAAACAATAAAAATAGTATAAAGAGATTTAGGCAAAAAATGATATATCTATCATAACAGTTTACTAGAATATATTCAATAATCCAACAAATTGGGGAAAACAGAACAAAAAACAGAGAGGACAAACAGAAAACAAACAATAAAATGATGAACACAAATCTGCCCAAATCAACAAAAATGCCAATTAAAATGCAGAAATTGTCAGATTGTGAAAAAAATCAATTATATGCTTCCTCCAGTATGATAACTTTAAATATAATGATTTGGATCGGTTAAAAGTAAAGTGATATAAAAAGTTACACTATGCAAACACGAATTATAAGAAAGCTGCTACTATGATTTTAACGTCAGACAAAGTAAAGTTTAGAATAAGGAAAATCACCAAGGATAAAGAGAGACATTACAAAATGATGAAAGGGTAAATTCACGAAAAGAACATAAATATCAGTTCATGCCTCTCAAAACAGAATTTCAAAATATGTGAAGTAAAATTGATAGAACTAAAGGAGAAATATTCAAAAGCACAATTATCCTTGGAGACTCTTCTCTCTCAGTAATTGATAGAACAAGAAGACAGAAAATTAGCAAGTACTTAGAAGTCCTGAACACCAACCAACTTGACCTAACTGACTGTGATGGTTAATTTTGTGTGTCAACTTGGCTAGGTGATGGTGCTCAGATATTTCATCAAACACCAGTCTAGATGTTGCTGTGAAGCTATTTTTCAGATGTGATCAAGCTTTAAATCAGTAGGCTTTAAGTGAAGCAAATTACCCTCCATAATGTGGATGGGCCTCATTCAACCCATTGAAACTATTAAGAGCAAAGAGGAAGGAATTCTGCCTCCAGAGTGCCTTTAAACTCAGGGTGCCTTTAGACTCAAGACCGCAATATTAAATCTTGTGTAAATGTTCAGCCTGCTGGCCTGCAATTTCAGATATGCCAGCTCACAATTGGGTGAGTCAATTCCTTGACGATAGATAGATAGATAGATAGATAGATAGATAGAGAACCTATAGGAGATATTGGTTCTGTTTCTCTGAAGAACTCTGACTAATACATTGTCATTTATAGAACGCTCACGACAACAAAAGCAGAATATACATTCCTTTCAATGCACATGGAATATTCACTAAGATGTGTTATTTTTATGTTTTAGAAAGCATTTTATTTTTCCAAATAGTTTTTAAACAGGATTTTAAAATATCTTCATAAAAATTGTCAGGCAATAATACAATTTTTGGCAACTCTCCAACATGTCCTTGTTTGCACAATGGATTTTGTGGCTATTTGTTGATAGTTCTTTTGAAATAAACCTGTAATTCACAGGAATTTCAATCAGAGTTCCTGTAGGAACTTTTGTGGCATTTAAACTGCTTTTTAAATTTATATAGAATGCTAAAAAATTGTTCTGCCATATACTATTGTAGATCTAATGTGCTTAAGGTTAGGTGACATTGGTTCATGGATAGAAAAATAGATGAATGGAACAGAATCAAGAGCCTAAAAATAGAAATATGGATACATGGAACTATGATGCATGACAGAATTAGCATTGCATACCAGTGAGAAAGAATGGATCAGACAATAAATATTTCTGAGACATGGGGAAATAAATGTTCTTACCTCACATCATCTAGAAAAGTCAATTTCATGTGAATTAGACTTTAATGTGTAAAGCAAAGCTTAAAAGTTTTGAAGCAAAGTTGGGAGGGGGTAACGTGATTTCAGGGTAGGGAAAAAATTCTTAAACTACATATTTTTAGGCACAAGCCATAAAAGAAAAGATTAATGCATTTTTTAAGGGAAAATATTCATAAAAGTTTCTGTTCATCAAAAGATGATATAAAAAATTAAAAAGAACAAAAGAGTGGGAGAAAGTACTTTCAGTGCACTTTCTGAATATTACAAGAAAAGAATCATCCTACTCTTTAATTAGAAAAAGACTCAATGTTGTGAATAGATAATTCCCGGAAAGGGGGAAATGCAGTGCAAATTAAGAGCACAAGACAAAAGTCTGACAAATCTAAAAAATACTTAGGAAGTGAGCAATGGACACTTTTATTACACTGTAGTGGAAGTGTAAACTGGTGGAGCAATTTTGGAGAGGAATCTGGCAGTCTTTAATGACGTTAATCATGTTTATACTCTATGATGCAGCTATCCTATTCTACGTCATCTAACTTAGATCAATAATGCTCTGACAAATATTTTTCTCAGTGGGATCAGTGGACAATCCAAATGGCTACCTGTATTAGTTTGTGAGGGCTGCTGTAACAAGTATAACAAACTGAGTGGCTTAAGTAACAGAAATGCATTGTCTCACAGTTCTGGCGTCCAGAAGTTTGAAATCAAGGTGTCAGCAGGGTTAACTCCTTATGAGGATTGCGGGGAAGAACCTGTTCCACACCTCTCTTCTAGCATTTGGTGGTTGCTGGTAATCTGAGGCATTCCTTAGCTTATAGAAACATCACCCCAATCTTTTCCTTTATCTTCATGTGGTGTTCTCCCACGTGCCTATGTGTCTCTGTGCGCCAATCTCCCTTTTTCATAAGGGTGTCAAACATATTGGATTAGAGCTCACCCTAATGTTGATACCGACCCTGATATCAGTTTCCCCACCTTAAACCCAGCATATATGGGGTTAAAACCAAAACACTCATTCCCTGCTTACTCTCTGGTTCTATGGCTCCAGAATCCACTATCCTCCATGGAGACAGACTCCACCAAGGACAAGCACCTGGACTATCTCCTCCCGCAAAGAGATACGGGCTGATGGGAAAGCTGCTGACCAGCAAGGTCACGGGCTTCTTCCTCTCTGCAAGTAGTCTCAAGGCCGAAGACAGGCTGGTGGGAAAGCTCCGACCAGCAAGGCCATATGCTCCCCCTCCCCTACCTAAAACCCCAAATAAAAACCCTTCCTTTTAGCTTTACAGGGAGTTTGGGATTTGGGCATTAGCTGCCCTCTCTCCTTGGTCAGCGCTGTGCAAAAATAAAATTCCTACTTTCTTACACCACACTCGATGTCAGAGATTGGCTTGCTGTGCAACAGTAAAAACTTAGGAGATTCATGCAAGCATTTTTGTTTCTATCTTTCCTTGAAAAACTCAAAACCTGACACACTGGGTCTTTCCTCCTTCGTGGCAACAAAGACACTGTTCTGAGCAGCAGCCACATGTTAGGAAGGGGCTTCTGTTCTTGTAGTATTCGATGGCGCTTCGCTCAGCTCAGATATCAGCTTGGTCCACATAGGAATTTGAGCTTGTGACTGTATTTCAAGGTGTCTAGCAGAACAGCTGAGGCAATATAGAGCAATAAAATTTTTTATCTTGACCAGAATATATCATGTTCAAGGTACTCTTGTGCATTCGGGTTCAGTAAATTCTTTTTATTTTCTATCTAAGCCCTTAGCCTACAGTCTTATTATCCATCTTAACACTGCCTCCAA
The DNA here is from genome assembly GCF_021613505.1 of Equus quagga. Taxonomy (NCBI): domain Eukaryota; kingdom Metazoa; phylum Chordata; class Mammalia; order Perissodactyla; family Equidae; genus Equus; species Equus quagga. The sequence goes on along the minus strand of NC_060274.1, from coordinate 13,769,327 downwards.
TTCAGAGTTCATAAGAGAACCTCTCTTTTGGCCTGAAATGTTATTTCTTTCATTTGCAAACATTTTTTACTTCTATATGTTGTACATATTAAGAGTGGCTACAGTACCCAGAGTTGTTGAGAATAATATCTTTATTTTAGAATGTAATAATTTTACTTACTTAATATCATCCATTTTATTTCTGATCAATAAAATCCAAGCATCCCTCCCCTGTATGCCTTTTTAAATTTTGTAACTCTATATTCAAATAAAGATAATTCATCATTAACTTTACTAAACACTGTCAGGTTTCTCTCCAGAATGGCTGCACCTGTTGAAACTTCCACAAACAGACCACAAAAGTGTCTATTTTCCTCTTCTGACCCATACTTAAGTTATTACTTTTTAAAATATGTAAAATTGTCTACCCAGTCCCAATAATTATTGTAAGCAAACAGAACACACACACACACACGTATACAACACACACAATATCACATTTGGAATTCTTAACAAACTTTTTCCAATAGCACTTTTCATTTTGTAAAGCCATTGAATTTGATTTATTGGAAACACTCATAAGAGACCCAGAGCTTGTTACATAAATGCTGTTTCATTAGCAGGTCAGCTCTCTGTAGATTTTGTGAAAGCCAGAAAAGAAGCCTTTAGGCTTCTTACTTTGGGAGTGATTTAACCAAAATTGCCTATCTTCTTCTAGAGATGAGTGATGAATCATAGAGGTGATATAACTCTGAATCTCACCAAACTAAAACTGCATACTTTTATATTTAGAAATAAATGAATCACTAGGAAAAGGACAAATAAAATGTTGTTAGAATAAAAAGGACCACAGAACTAAAGATTTTCCTTTGTTCAGTGAGGACAAAATTCAAACTATATCTTTTGCAAATATTTTATAGATTGCATTTAATTTAGCAGTAGGATTATAAAGGAAATACATACAAATTAACTTGATAGAGTTATTAAATGAATGCATAAATCCAAGAATGTGTCTTTCATCACAGCAAAGAAAAGCATAGGCGTTCTCTTTGAGTTGCTACTGACTGAATTTTTTTTTAAACGTAGAGCTCCTGTGACAAATGGCTGTTCTTTTTGGCTTCACTTGATAGACCTGATTTGCTGACACAGTTTCCCTGAAGTAGCTCAGCCCTGTGATTTGCTCTGGTGAGTGGAATGTTAAGAGGTGTGATGCAAGCAGGGCTTTTTGTGTGCTTGCATGTGTGGGCTTGCCCTTGGTGTCTTCACTGTTGCCATAAGAAGAGCAATCCCAGGAGATGCTGTCCTTCAGCCTGGGTCTCGACAAAGATGTGGAGCAATTTTCTATTGTATACACATATATATATATATGTATACACCACATCTTCTTTATCCATTCATCCGTTAATGAACACTTAGGTTGCTTCCAAGTCTTGGCTATTATGAATATTGCATAGGGGTACATATTACCATTCAGCCATTAAAAAAAGACAAAATTGTGCCGTTTGCAACAACATGGATAGAACTCGAGGGTGTTATGCTAAGTGAAATAAGTCAGATGGAGAAAAACAAACACCACATGATTTTACTCATATGTGGAAGATTAAAACAAACAAACAAACCCCTAGATACAGAGAACAGATTGGTAGTTACCAGAGGGGAAGGGATTGGGTTAGAGGGAAAAGAGTAAAGGGGCACATATGTATGGTGACTGATGGAAACCAGACTTTTGGCGGTGAGCACGATGCGGTGTACAAAGAAGCCAAAATATAATGATACAACTTGAAATTTACATATTATAAACCCATGTGACCTCAATAAAAAAAAAAAATAGGTGTGGATCAGACCTGCGATGGCCAGGCCTCTAGCTTAAAGCAGAGCCACCCTGGCAAGCACTGCCTAGATCAACCACCACCCAACTGACTCCCAGATATGGGAGTGACTCCGGTTAAGATCACAGAGCTGCATCAGTGGTTCTGCAGAGGCATAGAAAAACTTTCTTACTGCTGTGTGCTGCTGGGATTTGGGGCTGCATGTTTGAAGCAATCGCTGTCAGCTGCAATCTGCATTAAGGGTTTTGGTATTCTTGATTTCTGGGTGTATAGTGAGTTCTTTCATTATGTAGTTCCTGGTTTTTCTTCATCTCAGGAAAACATTCTACTCTCATTTCTTCGGTTATTATTTCTAAGCCATTACTTCTGCTCTCTTCTTAAAGAAACTCAAATGTATTTATGTTGGACTTTTATTCTCTGTCTTGTTTTCTGTTATCTCTTCACTAGTCAAATTTTATTGACATTCTGAGTGGATTTCTTGTATATTTCCTCAACATCATTGAACCAATTTTCTATAAGCCAGTTTTAATAGAGTTTTAAGCCCTTGGTAGTAGCTTATCTTTTTAATTATATAATTATGCTTTTCTTTTCTCAATATATTATTCCACATTTTATTTCCCCTTAGTTTAGACTGAGAACACAAACTTTTATTTTTAGTCATTTTTCTGTTTGCCAAAGTAAATTCCTGTTAGGTCACCCTAATGGTGTCAGGATTGCTATTGAAATCCTCCTTTTTCACATCATAAACTGAACATGGGTTGATAGTCAGCTTCCCGCTAGTCAAACGTGTGATGTTTAATCCTTTGCACGTATCAGCTACCCTGAGGAAGTTTGGTCTAGTGGTTAAGATATGGTGCTTTCATTGTGCAGGTTCATTTCCCAGTCAGGGAACCACACCACCCATCTGTTGTTGTCTTACTGTGGTGGCTGTACGTTACTGCGATGCTGAAAGCTATGCAACAGGTATTTCAAATACCAACTGGGCCACCCATGGCAGAAAGGTTTCAGCTGAGCTTCCAGACTAAGACAGATTAAGAAGAAGGATCTGGCCACCCACTTCCAAAACGATTGGCCAGAAAACCCTATGAATAGCAGCGGAACATTGTCTGATGTAGTGCTGGAGGGTAAGAGGATGGCACAAAATGACTGGGCATGGTCAACGACCCTGCTGTACACAGGGTTACTGGGAGTCAGAATCCACTGAAGGCACTAACAATAACAACAAAGAGGAAATTCCTAGTTTCTATTCTACTATTCTTTCTGGCCCATGATGTCTCTTTATGACCCAAAATATAAAGCATGCAGAGGGAAAACCTAGCATTCTGTACAGCAGTTCTCAATACTAGCTATTAATTAAACATTTAATAAGTTTTTCCCTAAAGTTTGCACTTGTCTGCTAGTTACAGATGCTCTATCTTCCTGAAACAGAGTAGTTATCTAACAAATGTTTTAAAATAAATAAATCTGTCAGTGAGTTTTCAGTTCAGCTTATGAAATAGAAAGTCATTTTGTTCTTAAAGTTTCTTTGACTCTTTAGCAGTCATTTCTTCTGGGAAAACTGTAGTATTTCCTCAGCACCCATTCCTGCGAATTCTTTGAAAACAGACTGTCAACATCTCCATTTCTTACTTATTCTATTTCATTAGTCCTTATCCATATAAGCTGTAAAAAAATATGTGTTTAACAGTATGGAGCATGTTATGCATGAAGCTGTTTTCGGAACACTCTATTCAAGATGAAGTCTTTGAACTTCAAATCAGGGCTTTGCTTTAGTTGTGCTATATATTCCTATTTCGAATGAGGAATAATAATAACAGTAATGGTAAAGTAAACTGAAAGTGTTAGCCAAGGGAAAAATGTAGCTATTATCAGTTTCTCCTCTATATCTGTTCTTAACTCTTCCCTACCCTTCTCCTTACCCCAGGAATTGGCCTGAAACAAAAAGTGGAAGACTGGAGACACATGCATCTGAGGGAGAAATATGGGAATGGACCTTTAAAAATGGCCAGACTGTGAGGATATTTATGTTGGAGATAACTGGAGATGAGGAAACCAAGAGAAAAGTTTAATTAACTTTCTCACAGCCACAAAATGGAATTCATTATGAATTCATACATGTGGAAGAAATAACTTGGGCTTAACATTGAAATGACTGTAAACCATTTCAGAGGGAAACAAATTACAGTTGGAAAAACATATTTTGAATGTATAAAGGAGAAGTTATGGCTAGAGATATAGATCTAAGAATCGATATAAAGTGAACTTTGAATTCATCCAATGAGATTGGCCAGAAGGAGACGGAGATGTTTGTGTCAGCAGCATTCAAAGCCGTGGTACGGCACGAGATCCTGAAAAAGACTGACCAAATAGGAAAACCCTAGGAATTCACACATCAGTGAAAGTCATGGGCAAGAGCCATATAGTGGACATGAAGGGGAAAAAAGAAGCCACAGGACACAGCGGGCAGAGGATATGAAAATGTGAGCAACCTCATTTAATTCTGGAGAATAAAGTATTATTATTACAGGGCTACTTTCAAAAAGAGATCAACAAAACTTTCCCTCCATGCTACTCATTTTAAATGCCGAATTTTAGGGTTATTACTTATCAAATGCTGTAGAAAACCCAGAAAGGAGGAAGATTTAGAAGATTCTATTAATTGTAAAATATTTGAGATCATTACAAGAACTCGTTCTGCATTGGGGTGGAGTAAAATCATATACTAATGGAATGCGGGTTGAATGATAATAATTACCACTCTCAAAAACCAACATTCCTTGAATGGTTACAATGTGGGAATACAGGATTGCATTAGATATGTTACTTACCTTGTCTAATGTGTAAACAAATGATAATAATACAATAACATGGAGGTTATTAATGTTGAATGAGAGTGGAAGTGAAGAGTATAAACTGTATTTTCCATATGTCTTTCATGAAAGAAAGGGGTGAAATTACGGGATCTTTGCACTTAAAAGTCAATATTTTTAAAAAAATAAAAAAGATACTTTCTAGTGAGAAAAGCGTATTGCATCAGATTTTGTCTATCCATCAGAAAATGAAGAACCTCTGAATAAAGCTTTAAAATCTTTTAAAATATAATAATAGCAACAATAATAACTGAAATAAGACTATTTCTTCTTGTTTGTCTTTAAAACATACATATTAGAATAAAAACGATCCTGTTATATAAGCTCTTACCTTTCAGGAGCCAATAAATTCCATAATTTCTTATTGGGGGAATTCAAAAGACAAAGTAATAATACAGTTATAAATCTTATATTAAGAATTGTGTGTGATAATTTTATTTAACGTATGTACGGACAACTTACTGATTTGAACATAGGGAGCTTAATTATTGTTGTGTTGCTTAATACACTATTCAGTACAGGAATTTCATTCCACGGCCTTTGTTCTTTGGAGCACTCAGTGATGAGAAGTATTTAATCATCTAAAGCAATGTCTTGTGGTATCCTAGACCGAGAATTATATGAATATTTCTAAGATTTATAAATCACATTTCCTTCAAAGCCCTCATATTAATATTTTTAAATTAAAAACAAGGATAGAATAGAAAATAATACATTGAAAGTTTAAGTTCTAGAAAATTAAAAGGAATTGTAAGTGGAGGTACTAACACAATAAAAAACATTGTGCATATTCTTCAGAGAATGGCGAGCAGCCTCCCATGGCTCTCACAGATGACATTACACAGCAGTGGAAATTTTTTATCCCTCTACTTTCCACTGTGGATGCTTTCTCCTTTGGGAAAATTGTTTCTATTTTTACTTCTTGCCTCAAGTCTCTTACTTCTCCCATGATATCCTGCTCATTAGACAATGGATGTCTGGAAACTGTACACATGGAGTTGTTTCTTCTTGTCCTTGGTGGTAAGCCTAGATTATTTTATATTATGTGCAACTGGACAAGATGCAGGGCAGAAATGATCTCTGACAATGAGACGTCTTGTGTCTCGACTGAAATTCAGTAACCAGAATTGCCTGACATGGATCCACCTTAGCTTAATCTGTTCATCAAGCTTTGGCACTGAGAACACTGGTGGGTGCTCTGACTGTCCCTCTACCTAATGAACGTGCTTTTAATGTGTCTTCCTCCTCTCAGTAAGCCTCTTTTAACATCAATTTATGGATAAAATTACCAGAAAACAAAAAAAGACAGGAAACAGGGCAAGGAAGAAATGAATGACAGCATATAGCTTTGTATTCTAGAAAATGTAGTGCATAAATAAAAAGCGCTTGCCGTAGAGGGGATAGGAAAGAAGAGCCTTGATAGCAACATCTATGGAAATTACTGTTTTTCATGAACTTCAATGGTTCAGATGGAGAGCCATGCATTAGATATAGAAGTGGATTTATTTTATCCCAGTACAACCACAGTAGATAGACCTACAAGATGCCAGAAAATAACTCATCTCTCTGCGGTTCAAAGAGTATAGAGCAGGACAGTACACACACTCTGGCTCCTGAACCATTCCTTGTTTAGGTAGAGGTCTTTTCATCCAAGGAATGGTAAGCTTAAACAAAACAAAATAAAATCATTGTATTCATACCAAACAATTGCAAAATAAAAGAAAAAAATTATTATCCTGAAGAAGAAGAGGAAGAGCATACCACAAGCATGCTTTAGTTGAAAGTGACAAAAACAATTTAAACAATAAGAAGGAAGATATTGATTCATATATCCAAATTGCAGACATTTTCGTTTTCCACTCAACAAATATTTGTGTATACCTTTTCTATTCCAGGACTGTCTGGAGAACAAAATAGATTGTTTCTTGATTTTTGGGACATTGCAGTTTAGAAAGGAAGATAAATAAGTTTTTATAGAGACACTCCTAGACCTATATGCGTATAATTACAAGGTATAATTTGCATGCAGGTTTACAGGACTATGATGATCAGAGCTATTTCCCGTCTATGTGCTGACATCCTTCTCTAGTGGGTTTTTACTCTGCAGTGGGAAACAGCTGTTGTCACCTATGTGATTACAACCCTATAGCACTAAGATCAAAGAGAAATAAGCTTCCTTTATAGTGCGATATGGAAAAAAACCTTAGGAAACAACTTTGATGAACAGGGCTGACTGCAAACAAAATTGACTAAAATTTTAAAAAAACAGCGTGAAACATAAAGCAAAAAATGAAAGACTTGAAACACTAGAAAAATGTAGATGCATAGTAAACAGGTTAGTGGCTGGGAAGAACCATCTATGCACATCAATGATGAAAAAATCCTAAAGGAAAATATAAATAGTATTTTTAAATCTTCAAAATGAGTAACAGAAAACCAGAAACAGAATAAAATGCAATTGCAAAACTTAGGAAATATAGAAAAAAAGATAAAGAATGTTTTTTATGTATTAAGAAGAAAACCATTAACAATCCAAAATAAAATGGATGAAAATTTTGAAAAACACATAGAAAAAGAAATACAAAGAGCCAATGAGTATATGGAAAAATGTGGAGAAATAATTAATTACAAGCATGAAAATAAAATAATTTCCTATTGTAATCAAGACAATCTGGTATTGGCATGAAAAATAGACATATAGAAGAATGAAAGAGAATAAAGTCCAGAAATAGATCCACAAATATATGGCCAATTAATTTTTGACATATATGCCAAGTTAACTCAATGGGAAAAGGACAGCCCTTTCAACAAATGGTGCTGGAACAATGGATATCTCTAGGCAAAAAAAGAAAACATAATTCCCTAATCTCACACCATAAACAACAATTTAAATGAATCCAAGACTCAAATATAAGAACTAAGAGCACAAAATTTCTGGAAAGAAGCATAGAAGAAAATCTTTGTGATGTTGGGTTAGGCCAAGACTTCTTTTAGACAAGACACAGAAAGCACAGGCTATAAAAATATTTGTTTGCACCTCATCAAAATACTGTTTTCTTATTTTCTCTGTTATTTTGTCTGTTTCTTTTGTTTTCTCCTGCAGGAATCTTTACCAAATATATGCTGACAGTTTGTATAAATCTTTCCTTCTCTCTCAATTTCTCTGTCTTATTTTCCTTTCATTTGTCCTGTGTGATTTATTTGCCCATGTGATTCTCTCATATCCTTCTCCATGTATATTTCTGAGAATATTAAATACCTGTATCTTAATATCAGTTTCTGTTTAATAATTTTTTCATGTAAATCCTTCCATGAAATTTTTTAAAAATTTTATGCTGCTGCTTTCTTCAAACATTTATTGATGCCTCATTTTTACCTCTAGTGGCAGGATGTACTCTCCTATACTGCACAGGTCCAAAGTAGCAGAACACCCATAGGACTTGGGTGGCTTCTTTCTATGCTACAAGCAGATTCCTGCCTCAACTTTTTAAAAAATTTTTATTTATTTTTTATTCTTTTCTAAATTTTCTTTTTGAGGAAGATTAGCCCTGAACTAACATCAGCTGGCACTCCTCCTCTTTTTGCTGGGGAAGACTGGCCCTGAGCTAACATCCATGTCCATCTTCCTCTACTTTATATGTGGACGCCTGTCTCAGCATGGCTTGACAAGCAGTGCATAGGTCCCACCAGGGATCCATGCCAGCGAACCCTTAGAAGCAGAATGTGTGAACTTAACTGCTGCGCCACCAGGCTGGCCCCCTGCCTCAACCTTTAATTACCATTTGTCAGGAGCTCTACTGAGCTTCCAAGTGTTGGAGTAGCTGATTAAGGCAACAATGAACCAAAAATGAAAGAGTTAAACATTGAGTCATCTTTCAGGGATCATCACCAGACTATCTTTTCCATCATGATAATTTCTTGTTTGTTTATTCTTTTTAAGAATGGAGATGTGTTTATTAACCTATTTTAAATATTCTAAGCATTTCTATGACATGGTGCATTTGCATGAGCATGAACCCGCGTCTGCTGGGTTATGGACTGTGTTCATGCATCGCATTGTTCACTGTAGTTCTCTCTGCAGAGTGGGAGGAAAGAGGCATTGCCTCTCGTTAATAGTTCAGACACTTCTACGTTATTTGAATGCTTTTCAATTTTGTTGTAATAATTCTGTAATTAAAAAAAGTAGAAAAGAAACCATCAGCAAGGTCAAAGGCTGCTGATTTATTTTATTTACTTGTTATTTAACAACAGAAAATAGGTCATTGGTAACCTTGACAACAATGGTTCGAGTGATTGAGTTTAGTAAGGTCAAAGGAGAGTTTTAAAAAATTATTAAGCAGCTAAGTCTAATTTATTAAATCAAGCCATTTTAATATTGATCAAAACAATTCACAACAAAAGGTAGATTCCTAAACAGGCAAAATTTTAAGGCACTGAATATAAAGACATGCTTGTCACACAGATCTGTTTCCCTTCAGATTGTACATACTAATATTTACAGGAAATTTCTGCTAAGAAATTATATTTTAAATATTATCAGCATTAATATTTATGAGATTTACTATTAGTACTATAAACGTAAAACTATTTTATGAAGCTTTGAGTGTATATGCACATTTTTTGTTTTTGCTTTTCCGTGAGCAAAATTGTCCCTGAGCTGACAGCTGTGCCAATCGTCTTCTGTTTTATATAGGATGCTGCCACAGTGTGGGCTGACAAGGAGTGTTAGGTCCATGCCAGGGATCCGAACCTACAAACCCTGGGCCACCAAAGTGGAGCACGTGGACTGAACCATTACGCCACCAGGCCAGCCCTGCACATTCTTTTTGACTTAAATTTTAAATATTTACTGGAAACAATATTTGAAAATTAAACTTACATTATCCTGCTGCTGATTTTGAATTGTCAGTTTCTGTGAATTTAAATAACTGTCTAATTATCTATTCTTAAAATTAAAACAAATTACATAATAATTAGGAGCAGTCTTCATATAAAGGTGGACTACATGTTATTTCCTTTAGTATTGTTTAATTGCTAGTGTTTGGGCAGCACTTAGCAAGTCAGGCAACTAATTTGTTAGTGTGTAATATTAATCTTATTAACACTTTTCAGCTAGGTATGTTTTTTTCTCCTATAAGCAATCGCTGTTTACACAATTACCATCAAGGAAAGAAAAATGGTTGGGTTTTATGAACCAGTGGGAAAGGAAGGTATGTTTATTGACCAAAAGGATTCAGAGATTTGAGCTCAATACAAGGTGAGTATTCATTTTAAATGCCATAAACAGAATAATGTAAAAGAAATAAGCCAAATGAATATCTCAATATTTTTCATCAAGATAAAGAATTTTTGGCAGAAAGTAAATATCTAGAAAGAGTGCAGATGTAAATAAGGGCTTTATTAACCTATAGTTACTTTTCATTGTCTGTCCAACTGTCCTTGATGAAGACAGTTGCACTGGCATCTCCTCAGCTCCTGGGAGGCAGTAGGTTTAGAGGGTTGACGAACTGGCTTCAAAAAATAGCTGAAATTCATCTATAATTCCCAATGGGTTTTGTATAACTTTCTGTGAAGGAAATTTTTCACTACGAAATTTTTTAATAATAAAATTAACAAAATTGAGAACTTTTTTCGATTGCTATTTTTCTTTTCCTTTTATAAGATCACTCTATTTTATAACTTTTTAAATGTTTCCGACAGATAAAAATGGAAATGTTGTTGTATCTCCTTACACGTTCCACTGATTGAGAATTCCACTTATCACTTCTTGCATTTATGTATCACTTACTACCCTCCATTGATCCATCTGTTAATTCTTGTACAGCTAACACATCATTTTGATAATTGTAACTTTAAAATATACTTTAATAAGTGGCAAAGCAAGTAACAACCCTGTATCCATCAGGGTTCAACCAGAAAGGCAGAACCAGTAGGAGATATATATTAAGAGATTTATTGCAAGGAATTGGCTAATGAGATTGGGAGGGCAGGCTAGGCAAGTCTGAGATACGTAAAGTATGTCATCAGGAGGAGCAGATAGAACTCTTTTGGACACAGGCGGAAGATGCTGTCCACAGGTGGAATTTCATCTTCATCCAGGAAGAATCAGCCCTTCTCTTAAAGCCTTTCAATTAGTTGGTTCAGGCCCACTAAAATTATCTAGAACTGGGTATCTTGGATAATCTCCTTTACTTAAAGTCAATTGATTATGGACTTTAATCTATAAAATACCTTCACAGCAATACCTAGGTTAGCATTTGATTAGCCAAGTTAAATATCAAAACACCATCAAGTCTCTTGTTGCTTTTTTCTCCCAATACTATTTACTAACTCATCCCTTACTCCAAATAGATAGCATAGTGGCTGAAATATTATAGTATAGGATGTTATAAAATTAAACAATGTTTATTGTTGTTAAAAATTGCTATAGCTTCTGATGTGGGGTCAGTGAGCCAAGGAGTCGAAAGAAAGATTTCTTGGATTCTCAAGATCTGGCAGTAGTGCTCTTTTATTTAGAGAATAGTACGGAATAGCATGGGGACAGGACCCATGGGCAGTCAGGGCTGCTGCTGCTGCTGCTGCTACATGGGGAGAGGACTCATGGGCAGTTAGAGCTGCTGCTGCTGCTGATGGCATGGGGACAGGATCCATGGGCAGTCAGGCTGCTGCTGCTGCTGCTGCTACATGGGGACAGGACCCATGGGCAGTCAGAGCTGCTGCGTGGGGAGAGGACCCATGGGTAGTCAGAGCTACTGCTGCTGCTGCTGGCATGGGGACATGACCCATGCGCAGTCAGGCTGCTGCATGGGGACAGGGCCCATGGGCAGGAGGAGCCGCTGCAAACATGGGTTGAGGGCAGGGCTAAATTTAAGGCATAGGTATGTGAGTTCTCTCTTTACGAGACAAAGGAAAGAACATGTAAAAAAAGTTGTTAAAATAGTATCAGTGCAGGGGGGGTCTGGTTATTAGGTGGTCCTATAACTTTTAGATAAGAATCAAACCGGATTAAGTAAATGGCAGAAGTCACCACCTTAAATATTATCTTCAGCTAAAGACAAAGGAGGATGTTGGGGGGGGGGGGGTCAGTTACATGAGGTTACCAGACAGTAAACAACTTAAGTCCTTGCCTTCCCCATTAAGAGTTTCCAGAGATAAGGCCATCCCCCCTTCCTCCTCGTGCAGAGAGGGAGACACTCCCCACAGATGTAGACTTCCTTCACAAATGCAAATGTCTCTCATCAAAGGGCAAGCAAATTCCACTCCTCAGAGCCTCCTTCTCATCTGCAGTTTTCAAAAGTAACCAGCCTAAAATAATCCTCATCAGCTTTGGTAAATAAGAAACAGAAAATAGTTATTATAGTATGCAAGACTTTAAACAAATAGAAATTCAGTAACAATTAGTGTAGTGAAAGCAAATTAAAATTATTTTTTTATTAAATCAAGGGAGAAAGAGTAGGTGTCTGTGTCAAATTGTAGGACAGAGAATCTCAATAGAATTGCCTATTCATTAAGATTCTTCTGGGGCCAGCCCTGTGGCCTAGTGGTTAAGTTTGGCACGCTTCTGCTCCGATTTCCACATTCTTCTGGAAAACTTCTAAATGTAGAAACTCTTTCTTGAGTACAAAAGTGTAACAAGATAAAGCATTTTGTACCTAAAGTGTAGCAGTTAATTATATATCAGAAAATTCTATTAAGTACTGATTTTTTTTTAAATTAGGAAAAAATAGTAGGTTTTCATCAGTCTTTCAAAGAAAAGAAGCACTGTTGCATATCCACATTTGAATTATGGCAACTGCAAAGATGGTTTAAAAAAACGTGTGTATGTGTATATACATGCAAAAATTGCTTAAAATATATACGTATGCATATATATGCTATACATGTATATGTACACATATGCACACTCTCCATTGCTGCCTTGTCTTAAATCTTAATAATAAGATTTCAGATCATTATTAAAGATTTGTATTCCTTAAGATTAAAAATTAGTTTTAATGTGGACATGTAATAAATGTTTAATTAATAGAATTAAAATTCTGACATCTAATTGTCAGAGCTACATTTGTTAGACTGATTTATTTGCTGTCCTAAATTGATAATTATATCTACACCAAGAGTAATCAGCTGGTGTCTACTGGCAATAATGACTCTTAGACATGGTTTTATTTTTGCTCTATGTGAGGCCCAGTCCAATTTTTTTGATAGCAATGAACGTCAACAACACCAGTACCTTAATTTTTATCATCATACATCCATTATAGTTCTCATATTTATAGTCATTGTATTTCCTCTACCAGCATATAAGTTTCTGAATGCTTCTCCAAAGGCAAAGGATAATGTTCATTAATAATAAGAAAAATAATTTGTTAATAAAGCAACCATTATGTTCTTATTATATGCCAAACAATGTCCTAAGTGATTTCCTTTAATTAACCCTTAAAAAATCTCTATTGGGCAAGTACTATTATTATTACTGCTTTACAGATGAGCAAACTTAACCAACTTGATGAAGGACATATATCTTCATTGTGGATCAGTAGAGAAGCCCAAAGTCAATACTGGTAATCTGCCTCCAGAGTTGACGCTCTTCAACACCTTGCTGAACCACGCTCAAAGGCTAAACACTCATTTTACAGTACCAGGTGGAGACTTTTTGTGGGTCAATAAATCATTTCTAATTCTTTTAAAATGAAATACAATGAAACAGAATAAAATGAAATAAATTATCGCAAACTTTATGTAGAAAGGCTATCTGTTATTTTCTTTCATCTCTATGTGTATATTTGGGTAAATGGATTATGACGTAAACACATTACTTCTTTCCTAGCCTCCTCTCCCCCCAGAGCAGCCGGAGTAATCCTGTTAGAAAGTAATTCATCACATCTATTAAGATAGCTGCTATTAAAAAAATGAAATCAGAAAACCAGAAAATAACGAGTTGGCGACAATGTAGAAAAATTGGAACCCTTGTGCACTGTGGCTTGGAATGTAAAGTGGTGCAGCCATTATAGAGACTAGTATGGCAGTTCCTAAAAACAATTAAAAATAGAGTTACTCGATGATCCAGAAATTCTTTTTCTGGGTATATATCCAAAATAATGGAAAGTTGGGTCTCAAAGATACCTGTACAGCCACGTACATAGAATCATTATTCACATTAGCCAAAAGGTGGAAGCACCCCAAATGTCTACTGATGGATGAATGGATAAATATAATGTGAAAGAAGCCAATCACAAGCAGACAAAGACTGTATGATTCCACTTATATGAGGTGCCTGGAGTAGTCCTACTTAAAGCAACAGAAAGTACAGTGGGGATTGCCAGGGGCTGGGAGGGATGGGGGAATGGGGTGCTACCATTTAATGGACACAGTGGCTTTCACAGAGCAAAAGTTTGAATTCTGATAAACTCTAATTTATTTATTCATTTTTATTGATAACGCTTTTGATGTCATATCTAAGAACTCTTTGCCTAAACCAAGGTAAGAAGATTATTTTGCCTATGCTAGCTAATTGAATTTTTATAGTTTTAAGATCTTAAGATTTACCTTTGTGACTATGAACCGTTTTAATGAACTTCGCCCTAAAGTGTGAGTTATGGGTCAAGGTAATTTGTTGAAATGACTGTATTTTCTCTATGTAATTGTCATTTTAACTTTGTTAAATAATATTTGATAATAATCATGTGTGTCTATTTCTGGACTCCCTATTCTGTTTCAAAATCACTATGTCTATTGTCTGTTGCCCAAAAGCAGGCTTTCTTGATTACTACAGCTTTATGGCATACCATACTACAGCATACTAAGTCTTAAATTTGGATTGTGTGATTACTCCAACTTTCTTCTTTTTTGACAGTTTTGTTTTAGCTATTCCAGTTTCCTTGCCTTTGCATGTAAATTTTAACATCAGCTTGACTATACTTAAAAAACCCCTTGCTTGTGTTTTGATCAGTATTGTGATAAATCTATAGAAAATCTGAGAAGAATTGATATTTTTACTATGTAAGTATTCCAATACATGGACATAATAAGTCTATTTACTTAGGACTTCTTTAATTTCTTTCATCAGTGTTTTGTAGTTTTTGGCAAAAAGATCTTGTACATATTTGTTAAATTTATACCTAAGTATTCCACTTTTTTGGAGCTAATATAAATGGCTTAATTTAAAATTATCGATATGTTTATATTTAAATATACCACTTTGCTACTTTGTAAATTTTTTCTCACAGTGCTGGGAAAACATTTATTTCGAAAATTCATTTGGTGCTTAGATGATAAACAGGCAATAAGAACCAGTATCTTTTTACTTTAACATTTTACTTTTTAAGCTCTGAAAAGACCTATAAAATAAGATTCGATTTTATACATGTGGACTTCAGAAACACAGAGTGATGCTGTAAAATAACACTATAAGAAAAGCTGGGGATGTTATTCTGTATTCCAGTAGCATGATATACTCAGTACGGGACTGGCTAGTGTGTCTAGGTAGTACTACCAAGTGTCTCCTGCACGCAAGGCACTTCAGAACCATGAGTCCTAGCTTCTAACGTCAGAATTCTGGAAGGCCACCCCATGCAGATGCCAATAAGGACTTTGTGTGCAGCCCTGTGCCAATGGCCTATGCGTCTACTGGCTCCTCTCAGGGCCAAGAGCACTCCTTCCCTGGCTCTTGTCTTTTCCCTTCTGAGAAGTCACTTGCTCTGCTGCAGAAGCCATGCCAAAGGATAGTAACTCATTCAACACTCACCACTGGGTTGGCGGCATATCAGAGTTGAATCTTCCGTCAGGTGGTTTAGGTTTTGAGAGGAAGGACAATATCCCATTGTCCTGAAGGAATGATAACGCTATGAGGGATTTCCTTTAGAAGAAACCGAATGTGTCTGATCCATCATCGACCATCACTACAGTCGGGAGGATTTATTGCTTCCTAAGGTCCCGGGATTGAGTCAATTTAGGGAGGGCAGCAATGCTGTTAGCGCGCTCTAGGCCAGAGAACATGTTTCCTCTTACTAGACTTCAAGGCATCCAGAGAAAATGAATTCACATAATTAATGGCTTGTTTTTGTCCATTATTAAAATAATTTCTTTCCAACTAACAAAGCTAATGCAGAGATGGAGAACTCATTTACGATAATGCTCCAATCAGCAATTTAAAAATGCCCTTTCAAGAATTACTATAAGATGTTCAGAAGAAGAGTCATCATGTAGCTAGGAATGCTCTCCTCAGTGCCTAGCATGGTACTTGGCTCATTGCTGCTCTTCATTGGAGTTTTATTGAAAAAAATCACAGAAGAGGCAACTGAATGTGGCAGGTATGGACTTGATTTGGGACAGCCCAGCTCCTCCCCATCCGGGCTCTGGAGAAGAGGAGCCTGCAGGGAGCTTACAACCCAGCAGGCTAAGGCTCAGACAGAGCTTGCTGGATATCTGCTGTTGGGAGGCGTAGTCTGAATCCTTCAACAACTCTGTTGTAGTTAGTTGACAAGAGGAATGTCTGGCAAACTTTATTCTCTGGGTAATGCAGGTAGATCAGGAAGTCACACTCCTCAAGGAAGCTTCTCAGAGATGGAGACAAACAGTACCTTCCCTGATGGTGGCTCTGCTTGGGTCTGTGCCACTGATGGCCAGAAAAAAGGCTGACTTGGTGGTTTGTGACATGCTGCAAGGTAGTAACAGGTGGGTCTGTGGGCTGTCCTGGTATCCAGTCTGATTCTGGTGATGTCAGCCAAGACCTGTGCAAAGTTAGCCTGGGCTGATCTTCACCTTCTGTCCTTAAGGGGGACCCGGGGCCACTGCCAAGATCCACTGCTCATCCTTTCCTGCTACTGGAACACGAGTGTATCCTTCTCTTGAGCTCATACACTTCGTAGATCTGACTGCACTAACATTCCCTGATCTCCGTTACATTTTCTAGCAGGTGTTTCACGGTTTCCTCCAGGGGAGCCTATTCTACAATGTAACTCAAAATCAACTAAACTTGGACTCGCTTTTTTCTAGAGGGATCCTACCTACCAGAGTAAACTGAACGGTGCCCTGGGCGTCTCCTGCAAACATAAGAGCCCTTGTTTCAATCACTGTGTTCCCTGAGTCTCAGATAACGTGTTGTTAAATCTACGGAATAGTTCATCACCCATGTTCACTTTAGCCTGTGGCATGGGGATCTGGGAACTGAGTGTTTTTAAGCCAAGAGGTTCTCAGTTTTTTCTCTTCTAATATCCAACATTATAATTAAACATTTACCTACTAAGTATACTATTTCACCTACTGCCTCTATATACCAGCTGCCTGTGCTTGTTTCCTTGTGTCAGTATTTATATTTTGGACAGATCAGCCTTTAGTCAGTCAGCTACCATGTCAGCCATTTCCTGGTGAAAACCTAAGACGAAAGCATGAGGTATTTTTTTCTCACAGAGTCGGATATCTCCTTCTGGAAAATCTTTCTTCATGTCTTCATAATACTCTTTTGGACACCAGGCATCTATAGTACCATAGTAAAATGTAAGCTTTGATAAATGTTCCTTTATGGTTTCATTGTCTCTCTTCACCACATCCATCATTTCTTGGCTCCTAAGGTAGGCAGAGTTAACAAGGCAGAATGGTTCCAATACGTTCAGTAATGAAAATTCAGTCTGTAGGTTCATCATTCGAAGGCCCTTTCTGATCATCAAGGACTTGATTTTCGCAGGCCATGGTTTAAGTAATAAGTATGCAGAAACATAGAGAGCATATCAAAACCGGCAGAAAAGTGGAGTGGTGATCCTGCCGTTGGGTGACTCAGACATTCGCTCAATTGTTGCAAAGAGCAGAAGGGATTGAATTATCTGTACGAAGATGAGGCAAAGGTATCCATCACAGGTTGTCAGACTAAGGGGGAGTGATACCATGGAAAGGCCCGTGGCCAGAGACACACTCGGGGTGCATGTACCAGACAATAGGGGATTTCTGCCACAGCAGCTGTCCCAGTAAACACTCCCAACTTCCCAGAAGTCAAAAGGAAGGGGCAAAGTATGGCTTTCCTGTTCCATTTTATAGTCAGGGCCAGCTCTGGTGGCCTAGTGGTTAAGTTCAGTGCACTCCATTTGGCAGTCTGAGTTTGGTTCCTGGGCGTGAACTTACACCACTGGTCTGTCAGTGGCCATGCTGTCATGGCAGCTCACATACAAAAAGAGGAGGATTGGTTGGGGCCAGCCCTGTGGCCAAGTGGTTAAAGTTCTGTGCGCTCTGCTTCAGGGGCCTGGGTTAGGATCCAGGGCTCAGACCTGCTCCACTCATCAGCCATGCTGTGGAGGCATCCCACATAAGAAGTAGAGGAAGACTGGCACAGACTTTAGCTCAGGGCTAATTTTCCTCAAGCAAAAAAAAAAAAAAAAAGATGAGGACTGGCAACGGATGTTAGCTCAGGGTGAATCTGCCTCCCCCTGGCCAAAAAAAGAAGAAGATTGGCAACGGATGCTAGCTGTTAGCTCAGGGTGAAACTTTCTCAGCAAAAAAAAAAAAAAAAGAAAGAAATACTAAGAGTCAGAAAGGAGCACGAGGTATGCACAGAGCAGGTGCAGGGACTATGACTGAGGGAGACAAGTTGAGGCCACCTCCCTCAGAGGACCCTGGGAGAGTTCCCCTGGCACCCAGATAAGCAGAATCTGTCCTTCAGTTTTTATGAAATCTCTTCTGAATCAGTGTCAATCACATTCATATAATATTCCTGAAGCCCTCAGACCTTTTCTTCTCTGTAATAGGGCACAAGAAGCTCCTCAGTACTTTCCCGAGGGTAGTAGCTTATGAAAGAGGAAAAGGTTGAATCTCTATGACTCAACTTGGCTTATTACAGAAGCTCCCACATTATACTGGTGAGGAGATAAAATTATTTGTTGAAATGAAGTTTTCTGGACTGTCTACAGACTTCATTCAGGTGTGCTCCCTCTGGTCTCTGTACAGCTGCTACTGGGAAATGATTTACTGCCTGGTTTCCTAGGGATAGGGTGCCAGAAATGATGCTGGCTTCAGTCTTTATCCACTCGTCAATATACCTCCCTGATACCTGACAATCTGGCTTCTTCCCAACCAAATACAATTAGTCTGAACTGGCTTGGAATGAGAGATCCCAAACAACCACATTTTACTTTTGTGAAATATCTTTCATTTAGTGCCTCCTAGGCTTTTTCCACTTCAGGGAATTTTTTGTAGCCTACGTTTCATATTGCTCACAGATTTTCCATATGGGCAAGAAGGGAGGGTAAAGCAGTCTCATGCACACTGGGTGATCGTATTAGAGAGCGTTTTCCTTCCTTAAAGATCACATTCATATTTCTTCTCTCTGCAAACAGATAGACCTAAAAAGAATCTTCTGGCTGGAATAAATAATAGCCAAGAAAAAAATTTCGCAGAATTTTGTTCATCCGTTTCCAGTCTCTTCCATGTTGTTCTTTCTCGGACGGCTATGCTCCGTCCCCTGAGGTTCTATGGATTTGCTCCTCTGGAAACACTCAGGTCACTGGCATAACAAGGTCTAAATGTAGCAAGGTACAAGCTATATTTTTCAGACCTGTACCCATCCAACTGCAAGGACATTCACAAAGACAACACCTCTGCCTTAGCATGCGCCACTCACTCATACCCCAGAGCCTCTTAAAGTCCTAGCCACTATGAACCCCATGGTTCAAAGATATTTGAATATGCCTGTATTTTTTTGAAAAAGGTCTGTTGCACCCTAGCAGTGGGATGAATGATGATGCTAATCTCAATTTGTGATTTTGTTTTCACATTTGAATAGCAACCATGAGGCAGGCCATTAAAAGGCATACCTATCAACAACCCCAATTAATTTGCAGGGGGCAGGGTTAATAAAAAATCGCGAGGAAGGCCAAAAGCCTAGCTAATTGAGTAGAGTAGGGAGAGGAAGTAAGAAAAGGTAAGAGGCTAGGATGGCTGCTACTGCCAAAGAGGCTGGTACCGACTTAGTGCCACTGCTGGTCTCAGGGCTGGGTTTACCTGCAGAGAAACCATGAAGATGACATTACGCTTTTACTTTCCCCTTGTATTTGTTACCTATCGCTGTGTAACAAATTACCAAAAACGTTCTCTCTCCTGAACCAACTTTCTGTTATGAAGTCATACAACCAAATTGCTTTTTAAAAAAAGACAGAAAATGCAAATCATTAAATGATTGTAATAGTGAAGAAATATATGCCACTAAAGGAAATTTTGAAAACAAAAAATAGATAGAAAAGTAAATCACCCCAAAACTCACCACTCAAACACAACCACTATATTCATTTTGGTAATCTGATTTTTAAACTCTCAAGCTTTTTAATGAATGTTTTCTTTTGATATAGTTGTACTCTTATATTCTCTCTATATTTTAACATCCTTCTTAATATTCTATAATTAACTTTTATGTATTACAATGTGTTTTGCATATTCCATACTCTACTTAACCTTTCTTTTGGAGTTGGACATTAGGATGTTTCCAAATTTTTGTTACAACAAATAATATTTTTGCACAAGTCTTTTCTCTTTGACATTTTCTTAATATAGATTCCAAAGGAAAGAATTAGTACCATCAAACAGTATGGACACGTTGTACAGGAATTAACTGTTTCTGATAACACCTGATCATGGTAAAAAAATAGAAAGAACGTAGAGTCTCCACCTCCAAGAGACCCTTACCTCTAACCGGAGGAGATCACTACTATAAGCCACCTGGCGTTTACCTGTTCAGACTCTCTAAAAATATGTACAGAAATATACACACACACAACACTGAACCTTTTCTTTTAAATACTGCAATAGTAGCAGCTCATCTTATAACTGTTAAGGTAAACTCACCAAACATCACTAAGTACTACTATACTGAATAAACAGACATTATTAAGTACCACCATATACTAATTTGTTAAGCACCGTGTTACACATTGTGCTAGGTACACATTTTTTGACAGATTTTATTAGCTAGCTCTTCTTCAGTGAATTATCTGTTCATGCCCTTTGCACTTTTCTGAGAAGTTTCTGTTCTTTTTTTTTAATTTTTATTTTTTTCGGATGTACATCATATTTTGAATTCTGTATACATCACATCATGTTCACCACCCGAACACTAATTATAGTGCATCCCCTCACATGTGAGCCTAATCACCCCTTTTGCCCTCCCCCCTCCCCCCTTCCCAAAGGTAACCACTAGTCCAATCTCCAATCCTATGTGTGGTTTTTTTGTCGTTTTTATCTTCTACTTATGAGTGAGATCATATGGTATTTGACTTTCTCCCTCTGACTTATTTCACTCAGCATAATATCCTCAATGTCCATCCATGTTGTCACAAATGGCTGGATTTTGTCATTTCTTATGGCTGAGTAGTAGTCCATCATGTATAAATACCACATCTTCTTTATCCATTCGTCCCTTGATGGGATTGTGTATAATGCTGCAATGAACATAGGGGTGCATGTATCTTTATGCCTTTGTGTTTTCAAGTTCTTTGGATGAATACCCAGCAGTGGAATAGCTGGATCATATGGTAGATCTATCCTGAATTTTCTGAGGATACTCCATACTGCTTTCCATAGTGGCTGCACCAGTTTGCACTGCCACCAGCAGTGAACAAGGGTTCCCTTCTCTCCACACCCTCTCCAACATTTGTCGTTTCCTGTCTTGTTAATTATAGCCATTCTGACTGGAGTGAGGTGATACCTCATTGTAGTTTTGATTTGCATTTCCCTGATAGCTAATGATGTTGAGCATGTTTTCATATACCTGTTGGCCATCTGTATATCTTCTTTCGAGAAATCTCTGTTCAGATCTTTTGCCCATTTTCTAATTGGATTGTTGTTTTTTTTGTTGTTGAGCTGTATGAGTTCTTTGTCTGTTTTGGATATTAACCCTTTATCTGATACATGGTTTGCAAATATCTTCTCCCAATTGTTAGGTTGTCTTTTCGTTTTGTTGATGGTTTCCTTTGCTGTGCAGAAGCTTTTTAGTTTGATGTAGTCCCATTTGTTCATTCTTTCTTTTGTTTCCCTTGCCCGGTCAGACATGGGACTTGAAAATATGCTGCTCAGACCAATGTCATAGAGCATACTGCCTACGTTTTCTTCTAGAAGTCTCATAGTTTCGGGTCTCACATTCAGGTCTTTAATCCATTTTGAGTTGATTTTTGTGCATGGTGTAAGGGAATTGTCTACTTTCATTCTTTTGCATGTGGCTGTCCAGTTTCCACAACAACATTTATTGAAGAGACTCTCCTTTCTCCATCGTATGCTCTTGGCTCCCTTCTCGAATATTAGCTGTCCATAAACGTGTGAGTTTACTTCTGGGCTCTTGATTCTGTTCCATTGATCTGTGTGTCTGTTTTTGTGCCAGTACCATGATGTTTTGGTTACTATGGCTTTGTAGTATAATTTGAAATCAGGGAGTGTGATACCTCCAGCTTTGTTCTTTTTTCTCAGGAATCCTTTGGCTATTCAGGGTCTTTTGTTGTTCCATATAAATTTTAGGATTCTTTGTTCTACTTCTGTGAAAAATGTTGTTGGAACTTTGATAGGGATTGCGTTGAATCTATAGATTGCTTTAGGAAGGATGGATATTTTAACGATGTTAATTCATCCAATCCAAGGCACGGAATATCTTTCCACTTCTTTGTGTCTTCTTCAATTTCTTTCAACAATGTTTTACAGTTTTCGGTGTACAGATCTTTCACCTCTTTGGTTAAGTTTATTCCTAGGTATTTTATTCTTTTTGTTGCAATTGTAAATGGGATTGTATTCTTAATTTCTCTTTCTGCTACTTCGTTGTTAGTGTATAGAAACACAACCAATTTTTGTACATTGATTTTGTATCCCGCAACTTGACTGTATTCCTTCATTATTTCTAAAAGTTTTTTAGTGGACTCTTTAGGGTTTTCTAGATATAAAATTATGTCATCTGCAAAGAGTGACAGTTTCACTTCTTCTTTTCCAATGTGGATCCCTTTTATTTCTTTTTCTTGCCTGATTGCTCTGGCTAGGACTTCCAATACTATGTTAAATAAGAGTGGTGACAGTAGGCATCCTTGTCTGGTTCCTGTTCTTAAAGGGATAGCTTTCAGTTTTTCGCCATTGAGAATGATATTGGCTGTGGGTTTGTCATATATGGCCTTTATTATGTTGAGGTATTTTCCTTCTATACCCATTTTATTTAGAGTTTTTATCATAAATGGATGCTGTATCTTGTCAAATGCTTTCTCTGCGTCTATTGAGATGATTATGTGATTTTTATTCTTCATTTTGTTAATGTGGTGTATCATGTTGATAGATTTGTGGATGTTGAACCATCCCTGCATCCCCAGAATGAAACCCACTTGATCATGATGTATGATCTTTTTAATGTATTGTTGTATTCGATTTGCTAGTATTTTGTTGAGGATTTTTGCATCGATGCTCATCAGTGATATTGGCCTGTAATTTTCTTTTTTTCTGCTGTCCTTGTCTGGTTTTGGTATCAGGATAACGTTTGCTTCATAGAAGGAGTTAGGAAGCCTCCCCTCCTCTTCAATTTTTTTGGAAGAATTTGAGAAGGATAGGTATTAAGTCTTCTTTGAATGTTTGGTAGAATTCACCAGGGAAGCCATCTGGTTCTGGACTTTTATTTTTTGGAAGGTTTTTGATTGCTGTTTCGATCTCCTTATTGGTGATCGGTCTATTCAAATTTTCTACATCTTCTTGGTCCAGTTTTGGAAGGTTATATGTTTCTAAGAATTTATCCACTTCTTCTAGATTATCCAATTTGTTGGCATATAGCTTTTCATAATATTCTCTTATTATCTTTTCTATTTCTGAGGTGTCAGTTGTAATCTCTCCTCTTTCATTTCTGATTTTATTTATTTGAGCCTTCTCTCTTTTTTTCTTGGTGAGTCTAACTAAGGGTTTGTCAATTTTGCTTATCTTTTCAAAGAACCAGCTCTAGGTTTCATTAATTTTTTCTATTTTTTTTTAGTCTCTATTTCATTTATTTCTGCTCTGATTTTTATTATTTCCTTCCTTCTGCTGATTTTGGGCTTTGTTTGTTGTTCTTTTTCCAGTACCTTTAGGTGCCCTTTTAGATTGCCTATTTGGGATTTTTCTTCTTTGTTGAGGTCAGCCTGAATTGCTATAAACTTCCCTCGTAGAACCGCTTTTGCTGTATCCCACAGATTTTGGCATGTCGTGTTTTGATTTTCATTTGTCTCCAGGAATTTTTTGATTTCTTCTTTGATTTCTTCATTGACCCAATCATTGTTCAGTAGCATTTTGTTCAATCTCCACATTTTTGTGGCTTTTCTGGTTTTCTTTCTGTACTTGATTTCCAGTTTCATACCTTTGTGGTCAGAAAAGATGCATGGTATAATTTTGATCTTCTTAAATTTATTGAGACTTGTTTTGTGGCCTAATATGTGATCAATCCTGGAGAATGTTCCATGGGCATTTGAAAAGAATGCATATTCTGTGGTTTTTGGATGGAATGTTCTGTATATATCTACTAAGTCTATCTGGTCTAATGTGTCCTTTAAGGTGAGTGTTTCCTTATTGATCTTCTGTTTGGATGATCTATCCATTGGTGTAAGTGGCATGTTAAAGTCCCCTACTATTATTGTGTTACTCTCTATTTCTCCTCCTATGTCTGTCAATAATTGCATTATATATTTAGATGCTCCTTTGTTGGGTGCATAGATATTTTCAAGTGTTATGTTTTCTTGTTGGATTGTTCCCTTTATCATTATGTAGTGCCCGTCTTTGTCTCTTATTACAGTTTTTGATTTAAAGTCCATTTTGTCTGATATTAGTATTGCTACCCCCGCTTTCTTTTCTTTGCCATTTGCATGGAATATCTTTTTCCATCCTTTCACTTTCAGTTTGTGAGTGTCTGTAGGTCTGAAGTGTTTCTCTTGTATGCAGCATATACATGGATCTTGTTTTTTTATCCAGTTGGCCACCCTATGGCGTTTGATTGGAGCATTTAGTCCATTGACATTTAAAGTAGCTATTGATAAATATGTATTTATTGCCATTTTGTCACTTTTTCTTTATTCTGGGTGTTTTAGCAGTTCTTCTCTGTTCCTTTCTTTTTCTCTTGCTCTCTTCCCTTGTGGTTTGATGGCTATCTTTAGTAATATGTTTGATTTCTTTTGTCTTACTTTTTTTCTTGCTTGTTATAGGTTTCTGGTTTGCTGTTAACATGAGGATCCTATTTAATATGCTATGCATGCAACAGTCTATATTGAGTAGATAGACTCTTTAGCTTGACCTCTTTCTAAAAGCTCTACTTTTTCACTCCCCTCCTCCCACATTATATGTTTTTCACGTCATATATAGTCTTTTGTTTAGTGTGTGTCTATCCATTACCCTCTTATCATTGAAATAGGTGATTTTAGTACATTTGTCTTTTAACCTTCATATTATCTTCACAGGTAGTTGATCTGCTGCCTTTACTATACTTTGACCTTACAAGTGATTTTATTGCCTGTGTTTTGCTGTTGTTGTTTTGGGTTTTTTTGATAATTTTTTAATCTTTATTTGTGGTCATTGCTTTCCTGCTTAAATAAGTCCCTTCAGCATTTCTTGCAGAACTGGTTTATTGGTGATAAACTCCTTTAATTTTTGCTTGTCTGGGAAGCTCTTTATCTCTCCTTCCATTCTGAATGACAACCTTGATGGATAGAGTATTCTTGGTTGTAGGTTTTTTCCTTTTAGCACTTTAAATATGTTGTGCCATTCTCTTCTTGCCTGTAGGGTCTCGGCTCAGAAGTCCGCTGATAGCCTGATGGGCTTCCCTTTATATGTCATTTGTGGCCTTTCTCTTGCTGCTTTTAGGATTCTCTCTTTGTCTTTAATTTTAGACATTTTGATTATAATATGCCTTGGTGTAGGCCTCTTTGGGCTTCTCTTGTTGGAGCTCTCTGTGCTTCCTGAACTTGGATGTCTGTTTCCTTCTTCAGGTTAGGAAAATTTTCCTCTATTATTTTGACAAATAAATTTTCTGCCCCTTTGTCTCTCTCTTCTCCTTCTGGGACCCCTATAATCCGAATGTTAGCACACTTGATATTGTCCCAGAGTTCCCTTACACTGTTCTCATTCTAATTCTTTTTTCTCTTTTCTGTTCTGCTTGGGTGATTTCCTCTAGTCCTTCGTCTAGCTCGCTGATCCATTCTTCTGCTTCCTCTACTCTGCTATTGAGTCCCTCTAGTGAATTTCTCATTTCGAGTATTGTATTCTTCATTTCTGATTGTTTTTTTTTTTATATCTTCCAGTTCTTTGCTGATGTGCTCACTGTGTTCATCCATTCTTCTCCTCATATCTGTGAGCATCCTCATTATATTTTGTTTGAATTCTTTGTCCAGTAGGTCACTAGTTTCTGTTTCACTTAGTTCTTTTTCTAGGGTTTTGTAGTGTTCCCTTGCTTGGAAAGTATTCCTTTGTCTCCTCATTATGCCTCGTTCTCTGTGCTATTTTCTTTGTACTAGGTGAATTGGCTATGTCTCCTGATCTTGGAGAAGTGATCTTATGTATGAGATGTCTTATGAGGCCCAGCAGTGTGCTTCCCTCTCGTCACCAGTCTATAAGAACCAGGAGTGACCCCTTGGGGGGCTACTTGTGTTCTTCTGCTGTGGCTGGGTTGCTCCCACTGCAGGTACCCAGGGAGTCTGATCTTTCCTTCCCTGGCCAGCTGTTTGTAAACCCAGTCTGGGGGCGGGGGGCCTCAGCACTGTTGGCTACAAAGCCTATCAGCACACTCTTATTGCAATTGTCCTCTTAATTGGGTTGGTACCCAGTGTAGCTGGTTGCTAGGTTCAGGGGCTACAGTTGTGATAGGCCTGAGGCCAACAAGGCTGTTGTCAGTTCTCTTAGGACTGCAGCTGAGTGGGGCTAGCCCTTGGCATGGGGGCACTCAATTGTGTCAGGCTTTGGAAGGTGGGGCTGATCCTTTTTATGGCTATTTGTGAAGCACAAGTCTTCTGCCGCTGATAAGCCTCACCCCCCACCAGACCACATACACTGTCAACACAGTCCTGGTCCATGCACACTTCTCAACCTCCTGGAGCGTACCCCAATGCCACACTGCAGAGGCCCCCACTTCTTCCCCAATGCCCCCCACAGTTCACCTGGTCCTCACACAGGTCCTGCCCAACAGAGGCAGACACCCTTGCCTGCCTGTGGAGGACCAAGGCACTCAGTCAATGCAGGCTGAAAAGTAGCCTGAGGGCTTGCTGTTAGGTGGGGCCAGTCCCTAGAGCGGGTTGCCTGCCCTGGGTGAACTGGATTAAATCTGTGCTCTAGTGGGTGTGGCAGACCCCTGGGCTAACAGCCCAAGGAATGCACTTCAATGGCCCCCACCAGTGTCCATATCAGCATGCCTGGACCAGCTCAGAACAATGGCCCTCACCAATGTCTCAGTCTCCGGAGAGGACCCTCCTCTAACCAAGATGCCCCCAGAGCCCACCAGGTGAGTCTCATTTCACCAAAGGACAGTCAGCCTTCTCTCTGGTGATTTTAGGTAGCTGCAATGAGTGAGTTTGTGTGTGGGCCCTTTAAGACCCGGATCTTTTCAGCTTTAGGCCGATAGCTTTTCTGGGGGTGTCCTCGCTGCAGTTAATAGCCAGCAAAGCCGGACACTGAGACCCCCCTCTCAGTTGGGCTGAGTCCGAAGGATGGTTAAAGCAGTATTGCCCCCGCTCCGGACCTCACTCCTCCAGGGAGGGCTCATAGCTTAGGGTGGCTCCCGCCTGGCCAGCTGAGAAGCTCTGCTGCTCCCAAAGGTGGCTTTTTTCCTCTCTGGCCAGAGTTACTGCTTCTTCTGCCTTCGTCAGTACTGTCCCTTGTCGTGGGGGTTCTTTTTATCCAGTTTTCAGTTTTCAATCCAGGGTGATTCTTCCCCAAATTGTTGTAACCTAGTTGTGTTCTTGGGAGGAGGTGAGTTCAACGTCTGCTCACAGTACCATCTTGACGAGATCTCCTCTATTTTTTAATGAGT
Source organism: Equus quagga (assembly GCF_021613505.1). Classification (NCBI taxonomy): domain Eukaryota; kingdom Metazoa; phylum Chordata; class Mammalia; order Perissodactyla; family Equidae; genus Equus; species Equus quagga. The sequence goes on along the minus strand of NC_060274.1, from coordinate 13,741,677 downwards.
CCTTTGTTTCTATTTTTTTTTTCCTGCTTTTCCTTCCTTCTTTTGGATTGAGGTTTTTTTTTTCATGATTTCATTTTTGTCACTACATGGCTTATTAGTTATTCATTTAAATTTTTTAGGGGCTGGCCCTGTGGTGTAGCAATTAAGTTCATGGTGCTCTGCTTTCGTGGTCCGGGATGTGCTGGTTCAGATCCCAGGTGCAGACCTATGCATCGCTTGTCAGGCCATGCTGTGGCAGGCATCCCACATATAAAATACAGGAAGATAGGCACAGATGTTAGCTCAGGGCTAATCTTCCTCACTAAAAAATAAAATAAAATAAAAAATGATAAAATAAGATTTTTAGTTGTCTGGGCTTTACAGTGAATATTTTTAATTTATTACAATATACTTCAAATGATTTTATACCACTTAACATATAGTGCAACAGCTTACCTCAATATGTTTTTTGTCTACATTCTCTCTTTTTTGCTATTTTTTTGTAGATTCTACTTCTATATATGTACACTCAAACAACATATTGTTATTAAATTTTAAGCAGGTAATAATTCTCAAAATAAATTGAAGAATAAGAAAATATTTCATATTTACCCATGATTTTATCATTATTAGCTTCTTCACTGCTTTTTTCCATCTGGTATCATTTTTCTTTTTAAAATTTTACTTTAACATTTATTTTTGTAGAAGTTTACTAGTGGTGAATTTTCAGCTTTTTTTGTGTCTGAGAAAGTTGAATTTGCCTTCATTTCTGAAAGATAATTCTGCTGACAAAAGAATTTAGGGTGACACTTTTGTTTAGAATTTCAAAAATCTTATTCAATTTTCTTCTTACATGCAGAGTTTCTGATGGGATGAATACTATCACTTTTTATCTTTGTTCCTTTCTTTGTAAAGTTCCTTTTTGTAGTACTTTTAAGATTTTTGGTTTTTCACTGGTTTTCAGCAATTACATTATATTATGCCTTGTTTTAGGTTTTCTGTCTTTTTATCCCACTTGCTGTTTGTTGACCTTCATGAGTCTGTGGGTTTATTGTTTATATTCAGTTTGGAAGAATCCCAGCCACTATTTCCTCAAATACATTTGCTATTCTCCCCTTTCTCCTTCGTTTCAAGAACTCACAATATGTGTATGATATTGTGTCATAGGTAAGTAAGACCATTTTCCCCCCATCATCTTTCTAACATTAAATTTTATTTTTATTTCCATATCTTTCAGTTCACTAAATTTTCTTTTATTGTGTCTAATCTGTTATTTTTCTCATCGATTGCATTTTTCATTACCTTTCATTTTTATCATCTATTTATCATTTTTTCTTCTATTTTCTTCTTTACTATGTACATGTTTTATTTTAAATACTTGAACATATTTATAACAGCTGTTTTAACATTCTGTTCACTGATCTCATCATTTATATCATTTATGGATTATTTTTATCTGTTTCCTGAACCTTGTTACATTTTTTGCCTCTTGGTCTGTCTAGTAATTTTTGACTATATACTACACATTGTAACTTCTACGTCTGCCCTATTTTTATAAGGATTTTATTGTCTTCCTTTAAAGAGTGTTGGTTTTTGTTCCTGTCATCAGTTGAATTGCTTTTATATTTTTTTCCTTTCGAGTCTGAAAATATTCATCACTGTGGATCTAGAATAGTCTTTATTCTAGAGATAATTTTAGCTGCTCTGAAGGTGTAGCCCTTCTAGTGTTTCTACTGCATGCCTGAAGTGAATGTTGAGGACTCTCTTTTCTAGCTGGTAGGAACTAAAAGCAATTCACAACCCTGTTTAAGATTTGGAAACTGTTCAGCTCACATCTTCTGGAGTTGCCCCACCTCTTGGAGTTTCACCCAATGTATCCACATCTTAGTGCTCATCAAACACACAAGAGGTCCTCATGTAGATTTTATCTGCAGAGCTCCTTCCTCTCTGGACCTTTGTCCTGCAATTCTAGCAGCTTTCGACTTCTTGAGTGCCAATATGTCCCTCCTCAAGTCAGTGAGTCCACCATATTCCAGCTATCATCCCCTTCCCTGCTCTGTAGTCCTAAACGGGATTTCAGGATAAAGATGGGCAATTTTAGGGTTCATCTTATTCGTTCCTCCTCTCTCAGATATAACAGTCCTTTGCTGCTTGTTGTACACTGTCTGAAAATATTCCTTTCAAATATTTTGTCCATTTTTCTAGTTGTCTAAGGTATTAAGGTAAATCCATCTCTGTTGGTTCATCAAGGTCAAAAAAAGATTCTGAAATTGTGTTTCTTTTCAGAAAACATGTCTCCAAAAATATTGTATATTCTAGAGTCCCTTTTAGGTTATGTTTTCAAATCTGGTGTACAAATTTATTTGTGTCTGCCTATCGAGTACCTCAGTAGCAATATTTAAAAGACAAGATTTTAAAGGATTTAATTTTACAATTTCTGTTTTAATTGCTTTAGTGCTCAATTTTATTTTAAGATTTAGTTCAGTTTTCTATGTATTTTGTACATATATATTTATATGTATGTATATATATATTTACATATATAATATATATTTGTAATATATAGTTTTCTAAATATTCATATATTTTGTACATATAATTAATAGTTTGTAAAGGGAAATTATTGCTTTGGGCTTATGAAAGCAGGATAATGTAGTAGTTAACTGAGCTTGAATCATTATTGATGTGACTGGAATCTGGTTCTTTCATTTATTAATAGGAAAATTACATGAATTGCTTAAACTCTCTATTCCTCTTATTGCTCATTTCTAAAATGAGAATAATAAAAGTGCTTACTTCACAGTGTTTTAATTATTCAGTCAAATAATACACCTTCTTCACTTAGCAGGTGTTCCATAAAGAGTCAGCAGGGATGTTGTTCTGCACAATCTGAGATATCATTCACACTGTATGTTACCTTTTAGCATTCAATTAATGTTAGTATTTGTTATTTTTATTGTTTTGCTTATTAACATTGTTTGTTGGAACATCTGTACAAAATAAAAGTTTATGTTTAAATTTGACTTCAGGCTATACCAAATATTTACTTACCTCTGCCAACTACTTGTGCATTTTGTTCTTTTGATTTTCTTTTAAGATTAATGGAATTTTTTTATCATAAAAGCTGTCTCTATTTCATCATATAAGTTTTATTGTTTTCAAGAAATGGCAATATTAGCACAGTTTTTCCTCATTTTGTGCATTATAAATATCTTCCCACAAAGTTATATGTGAATCAAATGTTTGAAACTAACCCTTGAAAATCTTACTAGTTAAAAAAACTAGAGTGATTATTTAGACAATCAAGTAAAATTTTCCCATAACATATGAATGCCTACTTAAAATTTTTCTATTTTTCTTCCTGATTGGTGTTAACAGCAACCACAAAGAAAAAGACTGATTACTTACAAGGGAAAGGCAATGAGATATATAACAAATTTATCGGCCACAGCACTAGAAGCCAGAACACAATATAATACACGTTTAAGAAAAAAAATTAAAATAAAACTATAAAACCAATGAGAAGGAATGTTACAAGAAGAGTGTGACCACCTGTGCCAAATATTGGTTTTAAGTTAGAATTCATCATTGCATGTTACAATGCAGACCCATGGGTGACTCTGATAAGCAATTTTGAAAGCATAATCAGAAAAAATCCTATTTGCTTCTTTTCAAATAGAATTTAAAAAGAGAAATTGGACGTAAATATATAAAACTCTTTTCACAGTACTTTAGGATATGAAGAAATATGGATTTAGCTAAAGTGGAAAGTGGAATAAAGAAAGGTGCATGTGTCTGTTTCCTGATAAGAGAAATAACAGCATATCTGTATCTTAATAGTGTTTATCTAGTAAAGAGAGAAAAATTGATGCTGTAGGATAGTCAGGAACAAATATACTGGTGAAATGTCCTTGATGTTGTTTGTATAAAGCTGTTGGTACTAGATTTTAGAAATGTTCTTCTAGTTAGTTCATATTTCGCACTGAAATGGGAAGAAAGCTTTAGGCTTAATGAGAGAAAAGTAAGTATAAAAAAAGTTATCAATTAGAGTGGAAGAAATAATGACCCAAGGAAATATAGTAGGCTCATAGTGGGTAGCCTTAAAGGCTCACTTAAGATTAGTAATGATGAATTTAAAGTGAAACTAAGCAGCATAGTCGAGTCTTTTCTCCTGTCATATTCCATTATGTGGAGTGGGCCACAGAAATTCAGCTGTGTGGAGTTTATAAAGAGAGAGCTTTAAGGAGAGATGCAATTTTATCAACCAAGTGCAAAATTCCATAAAGCAGGTTGAAGATGCAGGAGAGAGAGAGTGATTCTAATGACTGACTATGGAGTTTAAGCTAAGAAAGAAGACAAGAGCACACATTAGAGTTGTGAGAAGTAGTGAAAATGTGGTGGGATCAATGTATTGAAGATAATTGTGAGATTATTGCAGTCCTCTGGATGAGTTGCACATATTTGTAATGACAAGGTCAAAGGTATGACCATAGGAGTGAATGACCGAGGAGGACATGGTCATTGGCGAAGACATGGGACTGAAGTCCAAGAGTACTGGAAGGAATCAGAAAAATAGATTTGAAATCATTTAAAGAACTATGACAATAATTGTGCTGGAAAGAGTGATAGTGATCCAAGAGTTAAAAATCTTCAAGGAGTGGAGTGATAAGTGGTGTAGTCTGATGACATGAGACACAGAGATTAGTGTTTTTACAGAGGTGAAAGAAAAAATGGACAGTAAGAGGCAATGAATAGCATATAAGACATCAATCTCACCTCCAGACCCTGTCTCCAGACACAGGGGAATTTGAGAAAGAAAACAGCTACCACTTGAGATCAACATGAAGACAGAATACTCATTTAAACATGCACACACACAGACACAGACACACACACACAAATCTGACCACGTTCTTGTCCACAAAAAGTCTCAATAACTTCCAACAAACTCAAAATGTATAAGTAATACAATGCAATAAAACTGGAAAAAATATAATCAGTTAGCCTCAAGTTTCCCATATATTTAGAAATTAGAAGTCACATTTTAAATTGAGGGCTAGAAAAGAAATTATTACAATTATTTACTATATAGACTAAAACTAAATTAAACCATCATATATAAAAACAAGTGATATGGGACAAAAAATATACGTAGAAGAAAATATTTTCCTGTAAATGTATGTATTAAAAAAGAAGAATAAATAACATTACTTTCTAAAACTATAAGTGCCCTGTTAGGCCCTTTATGCTTCTTACAAAAATCTCACCTTATAGATATTCAGCCCATTTTATAAAAAAGCCTGAGGCTCAGAAAGACTTAGTAGCTCAGTCGTAAAAGTACCTAGAGGCAAAGACTGGATTTGATTTTATATATATCTTATATCTGCCATTCATGTTACAGAAGGATATTGCAACCCTGTGCTGAATTAACCTACTAATGCTTCTTTTCTACCAAACAGTAGTTCTTTTCCTCTGAGAATGACGTGATCTTGACCCTAAAATCCAGCAAGAGGATGGGTCTCTGTCCAGTATTCAGACATGGATTCTAATGGCTTATGAATATATGTGTGTATATGTTTAGATCTGATTGTAGTTTTTTCCTCTGTTCTTCCTGCCCAAAACTGTTCTGTGATGGGAAATGGATGACTCCAGTCTAATTGGATATTTTTGCCTGCTTACAGCCAAAAAGACTACGTAATGCCTAAAAGTTTTTCAGAGAAAATGTCAGGACTTTCTTGGTTTCTGACCATACTGAGCTGTCATTGCCTGAGAGTTCAAATTTTTTGGTCTCCTGTTGACTAGAATATTACAAAATGCGGATTAATTTACCACTTTCTTATGTAAAGTGTATTGTTGCTTCTCTAGTTGTCTTGTTCCCTGCAGAGCACTCTGGATTTCGTAATGTATTTTGTTTTCAGGGAAACAATATTTTCAGGGTTTAAAATCATTACTTAGTAAGGACGAAATTGATGCTTGTTGCATTAAACAGTAAATGCATTTGGCTCAGAAAACTTCATTTTATCTTTTCTTATTTTTCCTCCATTACAAAACTCTAATTGTGGTTAGGAGATACGTTCCTTCCCAACCACCTTATTTTTCTCTCTTGTAGTTGAGCCCAATGAATAAGAAGTAAAAGGAAAACAAAAGCAATAATAACAAAATCACTTAAATAAGAAAGGTAAAGTGTAAGTTTATAATTTGCTTATCAAAAATTTAGAGGCTTCAAAATGGGGCTGTTCTCTTCCTGGATGTATCTTAATTGATATTAGCACTTAAACAATATCAAGGAAAGCAATGCATTTGCATTATTACATTTCTATTTAAGCAGCAAAAAGGATGACTTTCTTGGTGGAAAAGCATGCATATTTGAGAACTACAGGTGTTTACAATGAAATAATTAACCAAAATTAATGAAGGCTGAGAATTACTATATGTAATTACTGAATATAAAACTTATAAACCTAAATCACGGTATTTCAAAAATGTCCAGTTCCAGAATATTTGGAATGTTTCAGACCAAGGGAATTTCCCTGTTGTAGTTCTCTCAGGAAATGTGTTACTACATACCTTTTCTGTTTAGTTCAGTGTTCTTTTTCTTCTATTGATCGTTTATAAAATCTTCCATAAGTGATAAGAAACTATATCTTACCATAAAAAAAATGACATTAAGAGATGTTGGACGACTCTAGCTTTATGTATTTTTTGTAGCTGTTTTGAGATGCATTGTTTTCCCTTAGTGCCTTTCAGCAAAAACCTCAAACACAAAAATATCTTTGCGTACTTTGTATTCTGATTAATTAACAGAGATTCAGCTGCTTGAACGCTGGGTTCCTTGATCTGAAAAACATATATGTTCTTGGTAGATGAATCCATTGAAGAAAGCAAATGCTATATTAGACGGAGGCTAGTGAGCAAAGAAGTAAAACAAAGGCAACTGGATGTCCTTAAGAACTATTTTATCAGGATAATCTCACCCAATATAACAGATTAATCTTTTTGGAAAACTTTTTGTAATTGGGTCAAAATCAGACTATCTTTTCCTTCTAAATAGGTTAAATGAGTAAATCCTGGGAACTCCTTGGTGTTGGCTATTTTCTGGATTGTACATTGACCGTAATCCTTTTGTTATGACAACACATTATCAAAGTCCCAATAAAATTGGGAGTATTTTCTTGCCTTGTGTGAGGAATATACCTGTCACTTCTTACTTCTTAAGGCTATATCTTGATTTTACGAATCTTATCAATGAATATGACTTCAATATATCAACTACTCTACACAACAATTTGTTACTGTTCTCACGTTTTTTAATCAAATCAAAAATAGTTGCCATAATGTCAGTTCTGTCAAAAATGTTATGTTTGGAGGTTAACAGCTGCTCTGTAAAAGAGGATTAAAAGGTCAAATGTTTTTTAACTTTAAAGCAAATACAAATTAACTAAACTTATTGTGGTAATCATTTGGTGATACAATACATGTATCAAATCATTATGTTGTGCACCTAAATCTAATGCAATGCTGTATGTCAATTATATTTCAATTAAAAAAAGGTCAAACACGTTTTAAAAATTATGGAATGGAAAGAGTTAGAGAAGTTCCTTTATGGAATGAGTAATCAGGATCTGTAACATGCAGAGCTCATAATGAATAAGAGGTGGATATTTCATTTCCATTTCCATATGTATTTGATTATGTACTTTTGTGTTGTTTTCTCCAGGACTTCTTTCAAGAACAATACCGTAAGGGTGCTAGTTTTGGAAATACTGGTTATAACATTATGATTTCTATTTTAGTCATTTAGAAGCTTTTGTGCTTATCCTCTATTTTTTTAACTGTTTAATTTACTTTAAATGGGTAAAAAAGCATATGTAATAGAGTTTAAACGTTTTGAAAAAGTAGCCACTTAACAATAAATCTCTTTCTACTTATGAAAGTTCTCCAATTTCCCTCTCTAGAGTCAACCACTAATGCACTGTTTTAGGGGATCATTCTAGAAATATATAGAATATATCCTTTTGATAGCACACTTCTCTGTGTGTTATTTTTTCACTTAATAAACTAATGTGAAGATCATTCTATACGTGTTCAAATGGTAACTGTTTACCTTCTCAGATGTGTATGTGATCTGAACTAAGTATGCGCCATATTTTTATTGAACCAGTCCCTATTGATTGTTTGCTTCAAATCATTTTCTATTAAAAACAATGCTGCCAATGATATACACATTAGTGAATACATTTTTACAAGTGTGGACTATGTAACTATGTCTGAAGTATTACTGATTGTGTTCCAAGAAAGTGAGTGGGTAAGAATAACATAAATCAGAAATTTGAGGCAACGTAATTGCTGATTTTGGGTATATGTGTGTGTTCATCTGTGTGTGTGCATACCATATATATCTATATATACACACACACACGTGTATGTGTGTAATCAAAAAAATGTATATATGTATGTATATAATATAACCTGTACATTATATACATACACATATAAGTATATTATATACATATAATTTGTATATATGTGTATTACATACTTATACTTAGAAAATATATGTATGCATATAATATAATCGGTGTATTATATACATATACAATATAATATGAACATATATGTATATAATATAATTTGAAATATATAAATTAATGTGTGTATATATGCATACATAATACATACATATAGATAAATGTATCCATAAATACAGAGAGAGAGAGAAAGATGGAGAGAGAGAGACTTAAAATTTTCAGAGTATAAATTTTGGCATTTATAAAATATTTTATAATACTAAAACATAAATAGTTAAACAGAAAACAAGGGTTTACATGGAACTTGCCCAAATACTTGGTTTGCTAGGCTGTGACTACACAATAACTGGGCAACATATTAGCCTTGGCTTCTAATTCTCATCCTAATTCTTATCCTGTATTGTAGGATTATGGTAAGGTTTCTGAAAGTCAATTTACTCATGTGCAATATAGAAAATTATTTGGCCCTTCCCAAGAATTATTAAGAAAATCAAATGAAGAGAGATTGGAGAAAAAATTTCTACAACACTCTTTTCAAATGAATGGTCTCAGACCATTTGTATCAGAAGCATCTTAAACTACTTATTAATAATCTTTCAACCAGAATAAAAAATAAGTAGCTTTCCATAGATGAGTTTTCCCTTATCCTGCTTTTGTTAAAATATTACATTGTCATAAACTTTTTTCTTTTTGTCATAAATATGTGAGGTAGGAAATCCAGATAGCATATTTTACTTAAAGTTACCCAATTTTCTTGGGTATCTTTGAAAGACATTCAATATTGAGGTGGGATCGATGGAGTTTCTAATGTTCATGCATTATTGGTGTTTTCTTCAATCTTATATGTTTTTACATGAATAAGACGATCCATCCATCATCTAAACTTCTCTTCAGGCCTTTATGTTGCATGGCAAAGTAGGCATTTGATATTACAATTCTAAGACCACTGTCAATAGCCTTCTTTGGCATGTCATGCAGCATCCACAAGAAAAAGACAGACTGCATTAAGCCTGTGCACACTGTGATTTATATAGACGAGAAATGTAAGGCTCAAGTTTATCATCATAAGGCTCATGTTTAACATCACATCATGTTTACCTACTGCCCCTGGGAAAATTCTATCTGTACCCCATGTGACTTTACTTAACATTAAAGACTAAGTCTTGGGTGAGGGCTCTTGCCTAGCAACTAAAAAGCCTGATCTGACACCTCTTCTGACCAGTGTGCCAATGATAGTTGAAGGCATGCCTCCTGGAAACAGATTGCCTGGCTGTGAATGCCAGCATCTCCAGCATGAGCTGTGCAATCTTGGACAATGCGCTTAGTTTTCTTGAGGTTTTCATTTTCTAATCTGTAAAGGGGTGTGAGAAGCATATGTATCTTATGTATCTCATAGGCCAATTATGATGATCAAATGAATTAATACGTAAAGCACCCAAAAGATTGCCTAGCGTATAGTTAATGCAAAAAAATTCAGTGTTATGATAGTTAAATTGATAATGAAATGTATTAGAATTAAATAGAAATAAAAGACCAGCGCTTAATGCAGCCAGCAGAAACCCAGAAACCATCTGCATATTGAAACAAACATGAAAGAATAAATTCTGAAGGGATAGGACAGTACCTACATAGATATTTTAGCAAGAAGTGACAAAAATTAGGATGAACAATTTAAATAAGTTAAAGTGCAGTGAAATACAACTAGAAGAAAAGGAAATATTGTTCTTGAAAGTGAATTTATCTGATTGCTTGCCAAGTCATCTTATGAATTCTGAAATAATATAGCTTTTCATCTAGAAAATACTGCAAAATACAGCATAGTAATTGTGTGCATATATACACACAAGATATGTATAATTTATATATATATATATGTATATAACCTACTTATCCAACTGAGATATGCTCTAATATTTTCTGATAAAGAATAATTATGAGGTACTATTTTATAATGTTGGATATAGTAACTCTTTCTAGTATAAATTATGATGTATGCCTCACACATATTACTAGGCTTTTCATTTTTTCAAGATCAGAGAAGTCATTATTTACATAGTGATAGCAATATTTTAACATAACTATTTTCTCCTGAGTCTGACAATTTCTCACTCTGAAACTTGTGAAAATAAGGATTTGACATTCTATTATTCGAATTCATTTTATTTATGACCCTCTTTCAGACCATTATCTATTTGCTTGCTCTGCCATTCAGAAGTGGAGATAGAATTATCAATCTTTTCTCTGGTGTATTCTGCATTTCATCTGCATTTATCTATCCCTTGAATGGTTCATTGAACAGCCTGAATTGGCTTCCTAAATGTGTCAGTAACTATAAAACAGAAAGGCTCTATTGTACTCTTTTAATCTTTTGGAAGCTTTCCTTTTTATTTTTTGGACTGTGGGTAAAAAGTTGCAAGGAAAACACAAAAATCATTCCACTTTATTTTTGAGATGAAAAAAGCAACAATTTTGAAAATTCTTGAATAAGTTCTGGAATTGATTTGCCTGTGATTAGCTTTAGAAACTGCTTTAGATTAGCTTTAGAAACAGGAAAAACAAAACAAAAACCATGCCAAATAGGAAATCTTTTTTTGCTATCAACTAGTTCAAATTTATATCTAAAGGATGAAAGTGAATCACATTTATGTTTTTTCTCAAATAGCTAAAAGGAACTTGAAATCTGTTATTAATTTTATGTTTTCTTGAAAGCTGTTCACGTCTATTTCATTTTGAAAAGAAATCTAAGAAAAAGAAAATTTTCATCTCTTTTGACATTTTAAACTTTCAGAGATATCTTTAATGAAACATTAAGGGCAGTGTTTATCAAAAGACTAATAGGTAAACATTTTGAAAACTTAAATAGTAAATGTCATCGCATAATATTAGTTATTAATTTGTATTTTAAATTGAAAATAAATCATAATTACTATGTCTGTTACTACATAATTAGTACTTATAAATAATTAATTGCATCATCCATTTACCTGTAATATACCAAATACAATATAATCTCCATAATTTGTTCATAATTTTAAAGTAGTCCCTGTAAATATTAATATTATGATTGCATATTCACAGTTTCTTAAAATATGTATTAAAATGCATTTCAGAAAAAACTTTAAATCTAAAGTAAAAAGTATTTTCTAAATGTAATAGCAATTATTTAGAGTAGACTATAACTCCATTTTTATTAGGGAAATCATTAGACTTAAGAGGGATACATATTAAAAGCTTCAAGTTATGACAATGTCTTTTGAGTTCAGAGGAAAAGAATCTCCATCCTCAACCATTGCTGGCTTTTCCACATGCAGGGCCCTGGGCAAATATTTCGTGGGGAGGGGCTTCTCTATATAAACAATTTGATTCAAAAGGTATTGTAAAATTCATGGCTCCATGTAGGATTCAATTGTTTATTCCAGAAGATTAGAAAAATGGGGAAAGAAGAAGTACTCACCTAATTTTTACTTTTCAATAAGTGCACTTGGAGGTTTTTCATAGTCTTTAGATACGACCTCTTCCTGTTCACTTCCAGGAATCAGTTCTTCTTTCTTTATTTGAAATGTGCTATTCTTGCCTAGTTTTATATCTTTCACCATGAATAAAAGGTAATAAACAGGTAAAGTCATGGCTCTTTGGAACCTGTTTGTATTAAAACAGCATAGATATTGTTGCTTATGCAGCTCCATAACACCATTTATTTAATGGTGGGTATACTATTACTCAAGACACTGTGTCAGGAACAGGAAGCTCATGAATGCTTCTAATGACTCTCTCTCAAAGGCTGATACTGTGCTTCAATGATGATATCAAAAACGCAAATCTCTACTAAAGTATAGAGAAAAATGTGAATGAAAATTTATTTTCTGGTCATGGTAAATTTACCATTCAGAATTGTATAGCATAAACATAAACAGCATAAAAATTCTTCTTCTCCCCAAAGCCACCCAGTACATAGTTGTATATTCTAGTTGTGAGTGCCTCTGGTTGTGCTATGTGAGATGCTACTTCATCACGGCCTGGCGAGCAGTACCGTGTCTGCACCCAGGACCCGAAACCCTGGGCTGCTGAAGCAGAGCACGCAAACTTAACCACTCAGCCACGGGACCGCTCCCCATCTGCCCACTTTTGATCGGGTTGTTTTCTTGTAGTTGTTGAGTTGTGTGAGTTCTTTTTATATTATGGGTATTAACCCCTTGTTGAGTATATGATTTGCAAGTATTTTCTCCCAACTGGTGGGTTTTCTTTTCATTTTGATCCTGATTTCCCTAGCCTTGCAGAAGCTCTTTAGTCTGATGAAGTCCCACTCGTTTATCATTTCTTTTATTTCTCTTGTCTGAGTAGACATCGTATTCAAAAAAATACTTTAAGAGCGATGTCAAAGAGTGCACTGTCTATATTTTCTTCCAGAAGTTTTATGGTTTCAGGTCTTATGTTGAAGTCTTTGATCCTCTATAAGTTTATTTTTGTGTATGGTGTAAGATACTGGTCTACTTTCATTTTTTTGAATGTGGCTGTCCAGTTTTACCAACACCATTTATTGAAGAGACTTTCCATTCTGCATTGCATGTTCTTAGCACCTTTGTTGAAGATTAGCTGTCTGTAGATGTCTGGTTTTATTTCTGGGTTTTCAATTCTGTTCTATTCACCTGTGTGCCTGCTTTTGTGCCAGTACTGTGTTGTTTTTATTACTACAGCTTTGTAGTATGTTTTGAAGTCAGGGATTGTGATGCCTCCAGCTTTATTTTTTTTCAGGATTGCTTTAGCTATTTGGAGTCTTTTCTTGCCCCATATGAATTTTAGATTCTTTGTTCTATTTCCGTGAAGAATGTGACGGGATTTTGATTGGGATTGCATTGAACCTGTAGACTGTTTTAGGTAGTATGAACACTTTAACTGTGTTTATTCTTCCAATCCATGTGCATGGAATATTTTTCCATTTCTTTATGTCATCATCAACTTCTTTCACTAATGTCTTGTAGTTTCATTGTATAGGTCTTTCACCTCCTTGGTTAAATTTATTCCAAGATATTTTATTCTTTTTGTTATGATTGTAAATGGGATTGTGTTTTTGAGTTCTCTTTCTGTTAGTTTGTTATTGAAGTATAGAAATGCAACCAATTTTTGTAAGTTGATTTTTGTACCCTGAAAATTTGCTGTAATTGTTGATTATTTCTAACAGTTTTCTGATGGATTCTTTAGGGATTTCTATATATAAAATCACGTTGTCTGCAAAGAGAGAGAGTTTCTCTTCTTCCTTGCCTGTTTGGGTTCCTTTCATTTCTTTCTCTTGCCTAATTCTTCTGGCCAAAACCTCCAGTACTATGTTGAATAAGAGTGGTGAGAGTGGGCACCCTTGTCCTGTTCTTCTTCTCAGAGGTATGGTGTTCAATTTTTCCCCATTGAGTATGATGTTGGCTGTGGGTTTATCATATATCGCCTTTATTATGTTGAGGTACTTTCCTTCCATTTTATTGGCAGTTTTTATCATAAATGGATGTTGGATCTTGTCAAATGATTTCTCTGCATCTATTGACAGGATCATGTGGTTTGTGCTCCTCACTTTGTTAATGTGATGCACCACATTGATTGATTTGCAGATGTTGAACCATCCTTGTGTCCCTGGTATAAATCCCACCTGATCATGGTGTATTATCTTTTTAATGTATTGCTGTATTCAGTTTGCCAATATTTTGTTGAGGATTTTCTCATTTATGTTCATCAGTGATACTGGCCTGTAATTTTCCTTCTTTGTGTTGTCCTTGTTTAGCTTTGAGATCAGGATGATTTTGCCCTCACAGAATGTATTAGGAAGTGTTCTATTTTCCTCAATTTTTGGAATAGTTTGAGAAGGAGAGGTAAAAAATCTTCTTTGACTTCTTTGAATGGTTGGTAGAGTTCTCCAGAGAAGCCATCTGGTCCCGGACTTTTATTTTTTGGGAGATTTTTGATTACTACTTCAATCTCTTTACTTGTGATTGGTCTATTCAGACTCCCTATTTCTTCTTGATTCAGTTTTGGGAGTCTGTAAGACTCTAAGAATTTATCCATTTCTTCTCAATTGACAAGTTTGTTGGCATATAGTTTTTCATAGTAATCTCTTATAATCTTTTGTATTTTTGTGGTATACATTGTATTTTCTCCTCTTTTATTTATAATTTTATTTATTTGAGTGTTCTCTCTTTTTTTCTTAGTGAGTCTGGCTAAGAGTTTGTCAATTTCATTTATCTTTGCAAAGAATCATCTTTTTGTTTCATTGCTCCTTTCTACTGTCTTTTTTGTTTCAATTTCATTTATTTCTGCTCTAATTTTTATTATTTCCCTCCTTCTATTGACTTTGAGCTGTGTCTATTCTTCTTTTTCTAATTCTGTTAGGTGTAATTTGAGATTGCTTATTTAACATTTTTCTTGGTTGTTAAGGTAAGTCTGTATTGCAATGAATTTTCCTCTTAGGTCTTCATATGCTCATATGCTTGCTGCATCTCTTATGAGTTGGTATGGTGTGTTTTCATTTTCATTTATTTCCAGGTATTTTTTGATTTCTCTTTTAGTATCCTCAATGATCCATTGGCTGTTCCGTAGCATGTTGTTTAGTCTCTGCATCTTTTTTTTCCTGAGGAAGATTAGCCCTGAACTAACATCTGCCAATCCTTCTCTTTTTTTCTGAGGAAGACTGGCCCTGAGCTAAAATCCGTGCCCATCTTCCTCCACTTTATACGTGGGACGCCTACCACAGTGTGGCTTGCCATGCGGTACCATGTCCACACCTGGGATCCAAACCGGTGAACCCCGGGCCACCAAAGTGGAATGTGTACACTTAACTGCTGCGCCACCGGGCCAGCCCCAAGTCTCTGCATCTTTGTCCCTTTCCCAGCTTTTTTCTTGCAGTTGATTTCTAGTTTCACAGCATTATGGTCAGAAAAGATGCTTGTTATTATTTCAATCTTCTTAAATTTATTGAGGCTTGCCTTTTTTCCCAACATATGGTCTATCCTTGAGAATGTTCTGTGCTCACTTGAGAAGACTGTGTAATCTGCTGTTTTTGGATGGAGTCTTCTATATATATATCTATTAAGTCCATCTGGTCTATTTTTTTGTTTAATTCCACAATTTCCTTGTTGATTTTCTGTCTCAATGATCTATTCACTGGTGTAAGTGGTGTTTTGAGGTCCCCTATTATTATTGTGTTGTAGTTAATATCTCCTTTAGGTTTGTTAGTAGTTGCTTTATGTACTTTGGTGCTCCTGTGTTGGGTGCATAAATATTTATAAGTGTTATGTCTTCATGGTGGAGTGTCTCTTTTATCATCATGTACTGTCCGTCTTTGTCTCTCTTTACCTGTTTTATCTTGAAGTCTACTTCGTCCGATATAAGTATGGCAACACCTACTTGCTTTTGTCCACCATCAGCTTGGAGTATCATCTTACATCTTATCAGTCTGAGCCTGTGTTTGTCTTTGGAGCTGAGATGTGTTTCCTGGAGGCAGCATATTGTTGGGTCTTGTTTTTTAATCCATCCTGACACTGTGTCTTTTGATTGGAGAATTCAAACCATTTACATTGAGAGTGGTTATTGATACATGAGGGCTTAATGCTGCCATTTTATCACTTGTTTTCCAGTTTTTCTGCACTTGCATTGTTTCTTGTCCCATGTATTTTGGGCTACCAATTCGGTTAGGTAGTTTTTTTATGCTGGTTTTCTCAGTTTTCTCATTATTTATCATTTGTGGGGACTTAGAATACTTTGAGTAAGATACTCCAAAATGTTGGGTCTCCTGAGGCATAGGCCTAAGGGGGGGACTCTACTTGTCTGAGTGTAGGGTAGTCTTGTCCTCAACAGTACAACTAAGGAAACAAAGGATATAAGGAAGGCAGGAAGGAAAGAAAATTGCCGTAGTTGTTATATGATAAACAATACTTGAAGAAAAAATTAAATGGCATGTCTATAGATCTTTCCTGGACAGTTTCTTCTCAATTTTTAGCTTCTGCTCAGATTGATGAAGGACAACGATCTTAAAGTTCCTAGAAGTCACATTCTTAATCTCCTCAAAAATTTTGTGTGACTGAATAATCTTTTGTTATTCTGCTGTGTTAGCAAAAAGTTGTAGCCCCACATCCTCAGATATTTCTCTATGCCACTTTTTTGAAGCAATTTCTTAATTTTATAATTTTACCATTTTTTGCCATCTGGATAGCTTAAGAATATCCAGATCGTCTTCTCCTGATTCCTGTTTGTTTATCAGTGTTTACCTCAATTTCTCTCTCTCCTCTCGCATTTTTCTACAAGCAGCAAGAGGAAATCAGGTTGCACTTTTAACACTTTTGTTGGAAATCTCAGGTAAGCATTCAGGTTTACTGTTTTCTAGTACAACTTTACACGTAACTGCAGGATAAAATTCTGCTAAGCTTTCTGCCTCTATGTAATAATAATCTCCCTTATAATATGTGCCTCACTTCCTTCTGAGCTCTCAATAACAACACTTTTAAAGTTCATACCCTTGCTAACTGCTCCCATTGTTTTAGGTATTCTCTAAGGTGATTTAAGATTCTCTACCATACTCTCTCATTCTCTTCCAAGTCCTGGCTAGCAGAGTCACAAACTCTATATTTCTATTATAATGCTGTTCAAGATAATCTAAATTTTTGCTATCAAGCTCCCCAAATTCAGCCTCTGCCCACTGCCCAATTACAAAGCCACTCTTACATTTTTTGACACACACATATATATATATATATATATTTGTTTATTTTTTTGGTGAGAAAGATTGTCCCTGAGCTAACATCTGTTGCCAATCTTCCTCTTTTTGCTTGAGGAAGATTGTCTCTGAGCTAACGTCTGTGCTAATATTCCTCTATTTTATTTGTGGGGTGATGCCACAGTATGGCTTGATAAGCAGTGTGTAGGTCCTTGACCAGGATCCAAACTGCAAGCCCCAATCCACCCAAGCAGAATGTACAAACTTAACCAGTATACCACTGAGCCAGCCCCAGTTTTTAGACATTTATATACTAGCATTCTACCTGTCTAAGTGATCTAATGTGTGTAAAACTTGCCCTGAACATAGTTCCTTAAGAGAACACATTTATTATCTCACTGTTCTGTAGTTCAATAATCTGGTTGAACTCTTATCAGGAGGCTGAGGAAAGAATTCACTTCCAAGCTCTTTCTGTCTGTTGACCAAATCTAGCTCCTTGCAGTTATAGGACTAAATCTCTATGTCCTCATTCACTGTCAGCTGAAGGGAACCCAAAACTCCTACTAGCATGTCTCTGCTCCTTACATGTGGTCCCCTACATTTGGAGCTAGCAACAGCACGTCAAATCCTTCTCATGCATGGAATTTCTCTGACTTCTATTTCTGCCATATCTCTCTTGTCTCCTCTTTCACGTCATCTCTCTGACTTTGGATAAAACTCTCTGCCTCTGAGAGTTCATGTGATTGGATTGTGCCTACCCAATAATCAAGGTCTGTAATTATAATTGCATCTGCGAAGTCCCTTTTGCTGTGTAATATAACATTTTCACAGATTCCAGGAATTATGGCATGGATATCTTTGGGGGGCCATTCTGCTTGCCACACAGATCATTTTATGAAGTTATTGAAAGCTGGATTCCAAAATCAGTAAGATCATACAAGAAAAAGAGGTAATATACTCATTTCATCCATAAAGGATGATGCAACAATATAAATAAAATAATAGCTAATCAAATCCAACAAGTATAAAAAATTATGTGTCATAATAAGGAGAAATTTATTCCCAGAATTCATTCATAATCCAATATCAAGTAACTTATTATTGCACTACACCAAATTACTAAATTAAATGAAGATCACAAAATGGTTATCCCAATATATGCAGAAATGAGTATTGGATAAATTTAATATGTATTTATATTAAGAAAATAAAAACTCTTAGCTACTAGGAATAAAATGGAACTCCTAGAAACTGGTAAGTCTTGTACAATGATGTCCTCAAACAAACATTATACTTAATCAAAAATTTTTAGTTTCCTTTAAAATAAAGAAAGGGACAGGGATGTCCACTACCACCAATATTCTTTAACAGAATTTCAGAATTTCTGACTATTTCTTTGAGGAAAGATTAAAAAAAAGAGGTATAAGGATTTGAAAGAAAAGATGAAAGCGTCATTATTTGCATATGCTATGATCAGTCATCTATCTCAAAAACCAACAGAGAAATTGGCATTCTATTTAAATGAGTGAGAGAGTTCCACAGTGTCTCCTGATATAAAATCAACCTACAAAAATATCAAAAGAAAGCTTTGGCCACAATAACCAACCCTGAATCTAAAAAGTCATATACCATTCCAACAACAAAAACTGTAAGTTCTATGATAATTAACTTAACCAGAAAGCATTAATACTATCTTAACAAAACTTTAAAAATTTGAATAAAGAATTTATAAGATAATCTGATGGATTGGAATTTCATTTTTTGGACAACAAGACTTACTGTCATGAAAGTACAAATTATCCTCAAATTAATCTTTAATTTGCAGTTCCATAATCTATAAATCAAAATCCAAGTTGATTGATTGAGTGACGCAGTAAACCTACAATAAAATGCAAAGTGAAAGAATAAAGGTCCTCAAATAGCCAAGTATCTTTTATCAAATAGAGATAGAGATGTTACCTGAATAAAAACATTCTAGAAAGTCATAGTAATGTAAGCAGAAAGATATTATCACAATACACACACACAAAAAGAAAACTAGATGGATATGCACGTATGATTACTCACAAATACCCGATTCCACAATATATAAAAAGACAGTATCACAAACTAATTGGAAAAGTTCAGATTGTAAAATTGGGAAACTGGTTCATTTTATGTAAAAAAGTAAAATAACCTCAACAAAAAGATGGAATCAAGATAGATGAAAGAACTAAATGGGAAAATAATTAAAACATAAGGTATAAGAAAAATGTAAGAGACTATCTTTGTCTCCTAGGGACAGCAGAGGATTTAAAAAACAAAACTTAGAAGTCACAAAACATAAGGCAAAAGATTGATGAATTTGAGTACACAACATTAAAGATTTCTGTTCATTGAAAAATGCCATGGACAAAGCTAGTAGAGACATGACAGACTGGGAGAAAATGATGGCAATGTCTAGAACCAGTGAAAAATTCTTTTCTAAATATACGAGGAACTCCAGCAGATCATCAAGAAAAAGTTTAGCAACGTCAATAGAAAATAGGAAAATTTAAGGAAGAGAAAACGTCAAAGGCTAACAAGTCTATAAAGAGATGCTCAAAATCATTCGAAATCAGAGATGCAAATTAAAGTAACACAAAGCTATCATTTTACATCTATTTGCAGGTAATAAAACCGTGATAACTTTTCCAGTTAACTAATATTCAGGGTTCCGCTTCCACATTATTCTTTTATATTGTCATTTTTCTTACTCCTTTGTCACAGCAGGCATAATTACAATTATCACAGCATTTTAATACCTTTTGTAAATTAATACTTACCCCCTGCCCGTCCCTCTCCTGTAACTTAGAGATATAACTTTCTAATGAAATTGGTAAAAGCAACTAATAGCCATGCAAGTCCTCCAGCTGATAACTGGGCTGGATATACCTTTGAGGGCTATCCTAATTTTCTGCATCACCCTTTTTCTCCCCTGTGCTTCATGCACATTGCCACCTCTAGGTTTTCTCCTGAATAATTAATTCACGACTATTTCTAGCATGATTACAACAGAATCAAACGATTCTGCTCAACTCTTAAGAAGTCAATGAATTAATTTGTTATTCATAATTATTATTAAATATAATAAGTATATTTGATAGGTTTAATCTGATTGCTTTTAGTGAACTATGGGTAACACTATTACCGATCTGGAAAAATCTTTATAGACAAAAATAAATTGTAATCAAAGCATGGCTAGAGAGGAGGATCAATGAGGTGTTTATTTAATATTTTTTTCTCAAAGCAAGTGAGTTATTATTTAATAAACCTTTTAATATGAGGCAGTTTTAATAACGGGAAGCTATTAACATCAACTATGATAAATGTTGATGTCTTTATTTAAACCTGGCTTTAAAATGATTGTGAGACATTTTCTTTGCCATGGCTAAGAAAGGAGCAATTATTGAAAGGAAACGAATTTAAATTAAATCCCCCTGAAGAAAACAATAAACAGGTAAACAGCTAAAAATTATGAGTCTCGTTTATTTCCCAGGTGAGTCAAACCAATCATAGCTCATTCTTTCAATTGCTTATAGGATATAACAAATCGTCTAAATGATTACTCACTTGGGAAGCATGTGGTTTTTTTCTTTCACACTCTATTTGATAAATTCACATTTTCTGATTTTTTGGTAAAACTTTCAGTCACATTGCGATTAATGGACTCAAATAGTTTATATTGGATATATGTTACTCAGTTAGGAACTGTAATGAAAAGAAGTAATGAATGAGGCTGCTACCCAAAAGGACAAATACCCAGAAATGCCAAAGATCACGAGCAATATCTTTTATAGTCCAGTGACCAAAATTTCCTTTACAGTCCTTGGACAAATTTATTAGGAAGTAAACTCTTTGTTTCTGTTTTATTTCCCATGAGAGAATTTTCTATAGCTTTTTAAAGAAGATCTGATGAATATCAACACCAGAGAAAAGAACATTACTTCCCTCAACATTCACCAAATATTGTTCTTTTTTGTCTTCCACTCTTTTTCTGACTTTTTGGGTTTTAATTGATTTTTAAAAGTATGAATCCATTTCCTTTTCACTCTTAGCATATCAGTTATTCTTCTCTGAAAATTTTTTAAGTGGTTGCCCAAGTTTTTAGCATACATTTACATCTAATACAAATTCATTTCAAATAAAACTGTACTTCTTCATAAGGTAATGCAAGTAGCTTGTGACAGAATATTCCCAATTCTACTCTCCCATCCCTTATAAAATTTTACTTACCCATAAGCTATTATTACTAAATACATTGTTGCTATTATTATTTTGTACAAACTGTTATCCATTAGATAAATAAAGAGTAAGAAAAATAAAAGAGTTTATTTTACTTTCATTTATTCCTTCTCGCACACTTCCTTTTTTCATGTAGGTCTGAATTTCTGACGTATTTCCTACCTCTCTGAGCAATGTATTTTAACATTTCTTGTGAGGCAAGTCTACTGGTGACACAGTCTCTCAGCTCTTTTTTGTCTGAGAAAATATATTTATTTCTCCTTCCCTTTTAAAGGGTAATTTCCAAGATACAGAATTGTAGTTGGTGATTTTTTTTCTTTCAAAACTTCAAATATCTTACTCCAATCTCTTTTTGCTTGCATGGTTTCTGAAGATAAGTCTGATGTAATTCTTATTTTGGTTCCTCTGCAGGTAGGTATTTTTCCCACCTCCCTGGCTTCTTTCAAGATTTTCTCTTTCATGTTCTGTACTTTGACTATGATATGTTTAGATGTAGATTTTTTGATATTTATCCTAGTTTGTATTCTCTAAGCTTCCAGATATGTGATCCAGTGTCTGTCATTAATTTTTGAAAATTCTCAGTTGTGATTACTTCCAATGTTTCTTCTCTTCCTTTCTTCTCCTTCTGATAGTCCCATTTTGCAGATGTTATGTTTATTGCAACTGTCCTACAGTTCTTGGATATTATAGCCTATCTTTTGCATTCTTCTTTCACTTTTCATTGCAGTGTTGAAAGTTTCCATTGACATATCCTCAAGCCCACTGACTGTTTCTTCAGCTGTGCCCAGTCCATTGGTGAGCCCATCCAAGACATTCTTCATTTCTGTTGCTAATGTTTTCTAGCACTTCCTTTTAATTCTTTCTTATAGTTTCAATTTCTATCCTTATGTTATACACTCTTGTTGTATGTTGTCCACTTTTTCCATTAGAGCCCTTCGTTCTATAGTCATAATTATTTTTTAAATTCCTGGTCTCATAATTCCAAAACCTGCCATAATTGAGTTGGTTCTAATGCTTGTTTTGTCTCTTTAGACTGTATTTTGCCCATTGACATGCCGTGTAATTTTTTTTATTTTTCTGATATCCAGATCTGATGTATTATGTAAAAGGAGTTAAGCTAGATAGGCTTTATTGAAGTTTTATGTTTACCTTGCTAAGATGTAGGCTATGTTTATTGTTTGCTGTAGCTCTGGTGTCACAGGCTAAAATTTCCTTTAGTGTCCTTGTTTCTGTGTCCCTTGTCGCGTCTTTGGGTTTCCCTAGAGAGCCCTTAAATAGGATCTGAGGCTTTCAGTTCTTTTAGCTATAATGCCCTGTTATTACAGAGGATCCCTATTGATGTGGTAGTAAGGTGTGGGATGAGAGAGAGCATCCTATCGTCCTATGATTGGGTCTCAGTACTTTAGTGAGCCTGAGTTGATATTTCCCTTCCCCCTGTTGAAGTCTGGAGGGGCTGGAGTTGGGACTTTCCTATCGCCCAGATTGAGTAGGCTTTGTTAAAATCTCAGTAGTTTAGGAAGTGGAAAAATATTTTCCTTTGAGGTAAGGACTTGTTACTGCACCAGGTTCATTTCTGCCCACCACCCAGAAAGCCAAACACTGAGATGAGGAGATTGCAACAAAGAGAGGGTTTATGCACAAGGCAGCCATGCGAGGAAGTGAGAGCATGAGTCTCAAATCCACTTCCCCAAAAATAGGGACTCAGGGATATTTATGGGGTAGGGGGAAAAGTGATCTGAAATGTGGGGATAGATGATTGGAGGTGAGGAGAGGTGAGGCAATTGATTATGTGCACAAGAATAGTCAGACTCTATGCCTCTTCGTAGGATGCATGCTCACAAAATGGAGGTGTGAGTATGATCTGAGAGTGGAGTTTTTTAGCCTCTTGATGTCAAAAGGTCGCCTATCGGACATCAGCATGGGCCCAGTTGATGAGTTGGTGGTCTCAACCAGCCTGGAGTGGACAAAGGGGTTCTAATTTCTGAAAAACAGCTCAAACACCCATTACCAATGGTGACCCAGGCTCCAGGGAGATGTTATCTTTAGGAACTTAGTGGCAGTGAGCTAGCATATTGCCTAAACAGCACAGTTAACAATGGGTGGGTTAAACAGCTAAAAGCTATTATCAGTAGCTGCAAAAAGGAAAAAAAAAATCCTTTAGTTCCTAGCTACTTAATCATCAATGGCTAACTTTTTGCCAGTTTCAGACTTTTTAAGGAGAAAAGGAAGCTCTGGATGTATCTCAAAATGGTCACTTTTCCTCTTCTCCTGCTGGAGGCATGAGGAAATTTTTCTCTGATCTTCACAGTGAGAACCTGGTGGGGCTTCTGGAAGTAAAATTCAGGAGACTATAATGGCCCCCTGAAAAGAGGCCCATGCAAATTTTTAAACTCTCAAGCTAGTCTATCCTGAGCTTCAATTTACAAAGCTTGAAAATGACTCCATGTCTCTTAATCTCTCCTTCTAGCTATTTATTACAAACCATGAGTTCATGTTAATACCACCAATTCCAGTTCATAAAGACCACAGCTCATTAAGGTCTTCCACTTTTTAAAATTTGTAATCTTTTCACAACAGTAAAAAGCACTTCTCCCTTTTCCCGCTATATATTTGTTTACCTAAACAAGAATGTACTTTGGCTAGTTTCAGAAATGTTAACTTATACCATTGTGAAGAACAAAAACAAACTACTAACTAGAGTTCACCATTTATGTACACTTCTTTTTGTTTTGACTGACGGTATATAGTCAAAATACTAGGTTCAAGAGATGCTTTAATCCTTCCTCCATTTAGAGGCTTACACCATTTGTTTGAAATACAGTTAGGTTTTTTTTGTTGTTGTTGTTTGTTATTGTTTGCATTGTACTTTGGGTTATTTCCCATCCATGTTGATTTTGCTTACAGGTTTTAGGTACATGAATAGTAGCATGGTCCTAAAAGTCAAATTTATGGAAAGTTCTAGTCATAGACGTGTGACTCGCTGCTTCCATTACCATTCCTCTACCCCATTCACAAATACCCCTGTAGTTTATCAATCTTGCTGATTTCTTCATTTTTCTTATAATTCTTTTTGTATGAATGAGCATTGTCAAATATATATTATTTTTCCCTTTTTCTTGCACAAAAAGTAGCATATGATAATCTTTGACATTTGCTGTTTTTACCTAATGATATATCATGGAAATCACTGCATATCAGTTCATAATTTTCCTAGGTCTTTTATAAGCTGCATAATACGTCTATGTTTCTTCAACCCTTCTCCCACGTATGGACATTTAGGTTGTTTTTAATATTTTGCAACAACAAACAGTGCTGCAAGAAATAAAATTTGTATATATATTTCTGTATTGTTGGATGTGTATCTCCAGGGTAACTTCCTAGAGGTGGGAGTGGTCAAAGAATAAATGCACATGCAGTTTTGTTAAGCATTCCAAAATACCACCCCCAAGTGGTTATTCTACCAGCAAGCTTTGAGAGTGCCTGCTCCCCACAGCCTCACCAACCTCTGTTGTCATAGTTTTAAATTTCCACCACTTTGATAAGCAAGAAATGGTACCTCAAATATTCTTAAGTATTTTTCCAAGTATAAGTGAGGCTTGATATCTTTTCATGGGCTTTAAGAGTCATTTTAATATCTCTTCTTGTGAATTGTCTACTCACGTGCTTAGCTCATTTTCCATCAGGTTTTTATTCATACTTTCTTATTTTTAAAATGAGTTTGACACATATTTTGGATAGTAGTCATATAGCCATAATGTATGTAGTAGGTATTTTTTCTCAGTTTCCCATTTGTCTTCAGTTTTGTTTATAGTCTTTATTGCCACACAAAAGTTTTTTTTTTATGTAGTCAAATTTATCGATCTTCCATTTATCTGAATTTTGCGTGGTAATTAGAAAATCTATTCATAAATACAGGTTATAAAGGAATTCACCCATTTTTCTCTCCTAAGGCTTGTATGGTTTCTTTCTTTCTTTCTTTTGCATTTAGGTCCCTGATCAATTTGAGGATTATTATTTTATATGGTTTAAAGTATGCATCTTATTTTGGATTTTTATAATGGCTAATCCATTGTCAAAACAATGTTTATTAAGTAGTAATCTTTGTCAAATTGGTTTTTGATGCTCACTTTATCATACATTAAATAAACTTTTGTACTTGGGGGTCTATTTCTGGAGTTTCTATTCATTTCCAATGCTCTGCTTGTCAATTTCTGGGCCAGTACCAAACCGTTTTAATTATGAGGCTTTATAATATGTTTTGATATCTAATGTGGAAAGCCTAGCCTGCCATTATAGCTTTCCTTTTTTTATTTCTTAAGTATTCTTGCATGTTTGCTTTTCTATATAAACTTTAGCATTTACTTGTCTTACTCAATCCAATGTGACCTCAATAAAATAACTTCTTTAAAAAAGCTTTTTTTCTAGGGGCTGGCCCAGTGCCATAGTGGTTAAATTCACACACTCAACTTTGGTGGCCCAGTGTTCCCAGGTTTGGATCCTCGGTGCAGACCTATGCACCACTTGTCAAGCCATGCTGTGGCAGGTGTCCCACATATAAAATAGAGGAAGATGGGCACAGATACTAGCTCAGGGCTAATCTTCTGCAGCAAAAAAAAAAAAAAAAAAAAAAAGGATTTTAAAAAAATTGCAATTGTGTTAAAATTTTAAATTAATTTAAAAAAATGACATTTTGTGATGTTGAGGCTTTCTATTAAAGAATGAGTAACATTCCATGTATCAGTATTATAATTTTGTCTCATTTAGGATTGTTTTAAAGTTTTCCTCATATATGGTTTGCATGTTTCTATTGTAAGTTTATTGTTATTTTTGTAGGTATTTATTCTTCTTTATTATGATAATATGTTTAAGAAATACAATAGAAGTCTTTAAATATTAGCAGGTAACAAGCAGCTATAAAAATATATAACCTGTAGAATTTAATATATATTACTTACATAAAAAACTTATTGGGTAGGTTAAAATGCAGATTAAATACATCCAAAAAGCAAAGTGGTAGACTAGAAGAAGACTTCATAGAAATTATACACAATAGAGAGACAAAGCTTCTGAAAATGAGAGAGAAAAAGACAGAGATTGCTAGTGCTTAGAACAGAAAGAGAGTATTTTCTCTCTATTGAAGTTTCAAAAGGATGTAACAGAGAACACTGGAAAGGTGTAACACTGGAAGGAATTATATGCGAGCATTTACCACAAGTACAGAAAATTCCCATGAAAGAGGGATAAAGTATTTGCCTCGACACATAATAGCTAAAACATAGAGCAGAAAACACAAAGAACTGAACCAGAAAGATGGCGGAGAGAAAACAAATTATCTGTAAGAGAGTGGGAATTAGACTGACTGTTAGGTTCTCAATATAACAACATAAACCAGAACATGGTGATCGAATATATTTTATAAGCAGAGAGGATGTAACTCGCAACCTAGTTAATTCCTGTTAAAATGTTTTTGAGAATTAGCATGAAATTTTCAGAAAAACAAAATCTTAGAAAAGTTGCCACTAACAAACAACTCAAAAGGAGATTTTTCAGGCAGAAGGGAAATTTCTTAGCTAGAATATGTGAACTACAGAAAGGAAAGATGAGTAAAAATAGTAGCAAATTTGTGAGTAAATCCAAACAGGCTATAGAATTGAACCCGGCAGAGTTAGCCATTGATGATTAAGTAGCTAGGAAATAAAGTTTTTTTCTCTTTTGCAACTACTTACTATAGCTTTTAGCTATTTAACCCACCCACTGTTAACTGTGCTGCTTAGGCAATATGCTATCTGACTCCCACTAGGCTCCTATAGATAACATCTTCCTGGAACCTGAGTCACCATGGTAATGGGTGTGTGAGCTGTTTTTCAGAAATTAGAATCCTTTTGTCTAGTCCAGGCTGGTTGAGGCCACCAACTCATCAACTGGGTCCATGCAGATGTCTGATAGTTGACCTTTTGATGTCAAAAGGCTAAAAACTCCCCCCTCAGATCATGCTCATGCCGCCATTTTGTGAGCATGTATCCTACGAAGAGGCATGAAGTCTGACTACACTTATGCACATCATCAATTACCTCATCTCTTCTCACCTCCAATCACCTCTCTCCACATTCAGACTGCCTTGCTCGCTATGCTGTAAATATCCCTGAGTCCCCTATTTTTGGGGAAGTGGATTTGAAACTCATGCTCTCACTTCTTCGCATGGCTGCCTTGTGATTAAACTCTCTCTCTGCTGCAATCTTGTCATCCTGGTGTTTGACTTTCTGGGCGGCAAGCAAAAATGAACCCAGTTCAGTAACAAATGGCAAGCCAACCAGGAGCTAAGTCTAGATGGACCTTTTTGCTTGAGACTCGTCAGCTCCTTGCCAGTGTGGAGAACCTGTGGATGAGTCCAGCAGCTGTGGGGAGCATTTCTCCTGGGACTGTTCCAGGATTCTTTCCTGGCTTAGTGCTGCAGACTCTTTGGCACATATTTTCACTTTGCAGTAAAGAGAAGTTTTCTTGGTTTGGAAGATGTCTTTTTGGTGAGTAACTTCGGTACAACTGACCAGATTATTATTTCTTCTTCCTTTAAGTCTGACTTCTGAAAGGAAGCCTTGGTTTGGCAGGGGATGCCCTCCGTGACTTCTGAAAAAGGAAGCCATGGTCTGGCCTTCATTGTGATGGTCTTGGTTTTGAGGATGCTCAACAATAAGGAAGAATTAGGGGATCCACTCACAGAAGTGCTCTTGGTTTGGCTTGGTTTGGTTTTGAGATCTGGTTCTCTCGCTGCAGCATAAGTATAGTTTGATGGCTGTGTCTAAACTCTGAAACAATGGATAATGCTAATTTGATTCCCACCTGCAGCCCCTTAGGCTGCATTCTTCATAATTGGACAACTTTCAGTTATGAGTCCATGAAAAAGAAAATGATGATGGTGTTTTTTCTGTAACACCACGTGGCCACAATCAGAGAGCTCTTGCATTGACTAGTCTTAAGAACTTAATGAAATTTGGACTGTCAGCTTCCTCTTGAGGTATTATAGATGCTAATGAAAACTCCACACCTGACCCCTACTCTCGGGAGGTCTCCTCTGCCTGGTTTCTGAGAGTTAGTGTTCCACCCTCAGGAGCTTTCATCTGGTTTTTGGGCACCTGGAGTGATTCTACGTTGGCCCCTCCATCAGTCATTTGACTGACAATCTTGAACCCTGTTTTATCTCCTGTCAAGAGAGCTCCAGGTCTTTGCCTTTTGCCTCTTGCCTCCCTGGCTTGCCTTGTGCTGGCTCAGGGACTAAGTGCCTGGGCTGAATGGGACTTGACTAAATCTTATAACTATGTTGACACCTGCAGTCGGGCTCTGCACCCTTCTCGGGCCCACTGTCAGCCAGACACTGATGGTGCTTTACCACGATGGGAAATGCCCCAAGTATCTTGTGAGACTCACTCCTGGGATGCATTTTAATTGATTGGAAACACTTTCAACTTTGGATGGGTTATGCCCCAGAAACTCCATCTTGGAGAAAACTTGAGTGGTTTCTCTGTGACTTTATGATGTAGTTGGACAGATAGATCAACCTATAAAGCCATTTGTGTTACAACCCAATTTCTGAGAAATCAAGAACTGTCCTTGGAAAATCCTTGTAAGACTGGAAATGCAGCTTTATAGGTAGCTCCACCCATTTCCCTTATCTCAAAGAGCTTGCAAATCCTCTGGGGACTGTCTAACCCATCACTAATTCCTAAGACTGAAGAGAAAAAAGGAAAAAGGCCAAAAAACGGCCAGAAGAGCGCCCTCTCCAAAAATCTAGCATCTTGAGTGCCTTCTCCACAAATATTAGTAAGAAGAGGCTGAACAAAAATTTGGATTCATAACCAGGGAGCCCTGTACCTGACTCATTGCAGTGATTTTTAAAGCAATAGCTGTGGAGACTCTGTGTATGTGTGTCTGTTTGTATGTCAGATGTGGGTGACATTTTTACCTCCAGATGGTATGGCCAAAAGTTAAGAGCTTTGTTTAATAGTCTAAAAGTAAGCACTTATGTAAATTGTAAATATAATAGAAACTAACTCAAATGTCTTTCAAATTAATATGATATAAATTAATCTTTGGTAACTGAAGGCTTATTTAAGTTTGTTGATTGATGAAAATGGACATGTCCTCCAGAGTCAGCATTGGCTGTGATGCAGACATGCAGCCTTTGTTCTACATTTATTGGTCAGATAAGCTGATGTTATCACTGTTGCAAAGCTGGTTAACAAAAATAATGACTTAAAATGATGCTAATTTTGTCTAACATCTCATGAAGTTTTATAGGCAATCTAAATAATTATTGGGAATGAGTAAACTAAATAGATGTGAAAAAGATAAAAGTGTTGGGTAAACTTTTTAAAATAATTGTCTTATGACATGCATATTTAAAATAACTTCCAAAATCTTTCTGGTACCTTGAAACTTTGAAGTGTTGTCAGGTAAAATTGAATGATAAAAATTCACTGAATATCTGGATCATTTTTCAAATCAGATAAAATACTGAAACGTTATCATTAGACAGGTCTAGATTTATCCACTTTTGGCTTCTTATTACAAAGAAACTAAAAGTTGTTTGAGTCTATAAGTAAACACGTCTTATATTTTATTAAGATTATACCATGAAGTAGCATGTTTCTAGAAACTATAAAAAGTATTTATAAATTTGCCAAGCCACACTATACTAATGTAAAAGACAGTTCATAATTACTTAGTTTTTACTAGGGTCTATAAGGGTTAAAAATTCTAATTAATATATGTAATTAAAGCTACTAAAAATTAATAAGGCAAATATCTTTGTATCTAAGGAAAGTAAAACGTATGTTTTCAGTGAAAAAGGTATAAAGAATGGAAATATTTTTGTTTGTTTGGTTAAGAAAGATAAATTTGTCCTAAAGTACTAAAAAATAAAAAAAAAAGGAAGCATGGGACAAATTCTGAATGCAAAAAGAAACTTATAGAAGGTTTATGAAAGAGAAATTCTGAAAGGAGTTTTGTGCCTGGCCAAGTTGGCTAAGATTAAATAAATCCAATTAAGTAAATGAGTTTTAATGTAAAAAAAATAAGCTAGTGCAAAAATTAAAATTTGGTTTTCTCTCTCAAAAAGATAATTTTCTTGAACTTTTGATCTGCTCTTGATAAAGAGGTTATAAAAGTTATTTTTCTTTATTTTTGAGTAAGTCTACCTAAAAGACAGAAATCTATGTTTTGTTAAAATAATTTCCTGTGTTCGTAAAGACTGAGGTCTCTCTATTAATAGATTTTTGACTGTTTTAATTGTTTGCCCTTGACTGTTTCTGTTGTCACTTTGATTGAATAGAGTGAATGTTGTTTCCTATTTGACCAAGTGTTTTAAAACCTTTTGATAATTTTGTCAAGCTCCCCACCCTACCAAAATATTCAAATCCTGAGTAAAAGCTTTCTTTTGGCCTGGAAGAAGGAAGAGAATTTCTCTGAGGATTTTCAGAGGGCCCCTGAGACTTCTCTCTTGCTATAAGGGGGAAGACACTAAGCTTATCAGGCTTATTTGGTATGTTAAATTACATGGGAAGCATTGTCAAATAAGTCATGATAAACTTTCTTAGGTGGTATTATATGGATAAATGTTATTGATATAAATGTTTTAAAAATTATATAAAATTCCTAAAATTCTGATCTGTCCTGGTTGTTAGCGATAATCCTAGTTATTATCTTGAAATGCTCTATGTTACAGAAATAGCTAAATTTCTTTGTCAATTGACCTTTTTAGTCTTTTGTCATTTGCAGATAGGTGCTATTTTACTCTGATCCTTTTATAAATATGTCTCATCTCCAGAGAGATTCATGGAAAGGATCCTGATATTTACTCCAGAATACAGGCTTCTGATAAAATTTCTGATTACAAAACTGAACTGGGTAAGAAATTACAGAACTCTAACAGAGAAACTGATGACCTCATAAAATTGCCAACAGAAAACAAAAATCAAGAATCGATTATACAGGACTGAATGAAATGAATGAATGATTTGAGACTCATGCTCTCACGTCCTCACTTGGCTGCCTTGTGATTGAACTCTTTCTCTGCTGCAATCTCATCATCACAGAGTTTGGCTTTCTGGGCGGCAGGCAGAAATGAACGTGGTTCGGTAGCAGAATTGTATTGTACAGTCCAAGAGTAATCATGAGTAATATTAGGGAGAAACAGTCTGGAAACAGATTATTAGAAGAGTATAGATTTGAAAGGAGATGGATCAGAGTGAAAGAAATCTAAGGCATTTGTATTGTTTGAAAGAAGGGTAAATATCTTGATTAGCTTAACTAAACATGCTTCTCATGTTGGAGTAAATAACTAAAAGAAGAAGTAGAACATTGAACTTCCAAACAAATAGAAAGTTATAAAAATAATGACCTAGAAAAAAAGAAAATGACATTAATCCAAAAGGAGCAGGAAAGAAGGGGTTAAAATGTGATTAAAAAAATGGAAAGCACTAACGTGGATGACACAATTAAATCTAAATATATAGATGATAATTGCTATGAATATAAATTAAATTCTCAGGTTAAAAAATAGAAGCCACCATTTTGTTCAGAAGTATAAAATTTGGTTATAGTCTACTAGCAACAGACACAACTGAAAGGTAAACACCCATGAAATTGAAAGTCAACACGTGGAGAAAGTTCACCAGGCAAACAATAACCTCTGAAATGCTGGTGCAACTCTAGTAATACATATCTTACCAAAACAAAATCAAAAGAAATAAAAAATCTGAATTATACTATAACTATTAAAGGAATTAAATCATTTTTCAAAAATTTTCACAGGGAAAACACAAAACTTAGAAATTTCTACCAATCATTCAAGGAACAGAAAATTCCAATAGTTCAAAAAAAAAAACGTTTAAAAAATAGAAAAATTGAAGATGCCCTATCTCATATTAGAGGGCTGGCATAGCTTTGACCCCAAAACAAGATTAATAGACTATAAGAAAGGAAAATCATAACAAATTTAAAAAAATATTGGCACAAGTCCAATAATATACAAAATCAAACATATAATGAAATATTGTGGTTTATCCCAGATATGCTTGCTTAGCTCAAATATTAAATGAGTTTAATGTAATTCATGACATTAATAAAGAGGAAAAACAGTATAATTATCTCATATTCAAAGAAAAAAACAGTTCAACAACATTTAACATTCATTTAGTATAAAAATTAAACATTTGAGGAAAATTTCTTAACCTGATAACAGGCATTTATAAAACAAAATATTTTACCCTTATTATTACTATGAACTACAGTGATATAAGTCTATATATGGAGAGGAAAGAATGAGTAAGGAGGTAAAAGAGGGGAAAAAAGGAAAAGAAAAAAAACCCTACAGTTAAAAACGGAACAGAACAAAATAAATGCACCAGTATGATAATGTTGTCAGCTTATTCATTTATCAAAAACTATTTCAAAAGATATATTTTTAATGAGAGTCTATCTAGATGGCTAACATATAACTGAGTTGTGCACAAAAATTCATTTTGTTTGTGTTTCTCATTTATCATATCATCAGGGACACTGTCAAAGGAGATTGTACCTTACTACATCACAAAAAGTAGTGTAGTCGTGATTAATTCAAAAGGACTGTAGAGACAAAATTGATCTA
This sequence comes from Equus quagga, assembly GCF_021613505.1. Taxonomy (NCBI): domain Eukaryota; kingdom Metazoa; phylum Chordata; class Mammalia; order Perissodactyla; family Equidae; genus Equus; species Equus quagga. The sequence continues at coordinate 13,708,574 of NC_060274.1, read as the reverse complement.
CAGTCGGACTAGAAAGTTTTTATCGCTCGTTCAAGGGTGGCTGGATGTCTGAATTTTGACTCTTGGCAAAGATAAGGGCAGTGGAATTTATGATGTACCGATTAAGGGTCCAATTACACTGGTGACTCCCAAGGTTAGTTTTTTATTTAAGGTTTGCATCTGACCTAACTGCTTTGACAAGCCCAGTTTGATTAAATAACCAAGGAGATTTATAAGGATCCCCCACTGGCAGCTTCCCTGAGCTCTGTGAAGCTGAAATTCCCCTCACAGGCCTCTCAAAAGCCAGTGATTCAGCACAGAACAAAAGTACCATTGGTCCATGGGGAGCTTATGCTGTGGGATATCTCTTACTACCCATGCTTGCCTTTCCTCTCCTTCTCTTGCTTCACCACATTCTTTGCCTTTAAATAAAAAGCTTTACGTGACTATATACTCTGTGGAGCCTGGTGAGGCATTTCAAATATACAAACTGGGGAAAATAATACTTGCACAGCAGCTGTCAGTAATATATGCATATTGTTGGTGAGCCTGTACATACTGATGTTGTATATTCCTAATTCCAACAGTTACGTAGCTGAAATTCTTCTATATAGTGGAAGAATATTTCATTGAAGGAATGTTCTTTTTCAGTATTGTTGAAATCAACAGGCTAGTTAAATAATGAATTGTCAGTTTACAATGAGTACATCATTTTAAAGAAAACAAGGACAGTGACAGCATCTGTGACTCAAATTATGTTCCATCTGCTCAAAATCAAAAAGCATAATAAAATAAAAGTGACAACATATTTACACCAAATAGGTAAATTGGTTTCAGAAAAATAATAGAATATCATATTACATTAATGTCACTTTAACATTATTACTTCAGGACATTTTTAATGCAATTCATAAGTATATCTTGGTTTTGGAGTTGTCTAAATGCTTTAAATTAAAGAACTTTATGTGTAACTTTATGTAAGTCCATTCTTCAATAGCATGAAGCCAGAGAAATCCTTTTTACAGCAAAATACTTATTACATTGCTCAAGTTGGAGAAATTTCTTTAGAATGTTTACCCATTGACCTTTAGGTATTTCTTTTCCTATTATATTTTGTGAGCAGCCTGAGAGCTAGAGTTCCCCCATCCAAATGTAAACATTTGAATATTTGTGCTTATCCAAACTAGGAAGCCAATTTTATGTTCTGAAACTCTAAGATTTTTCAGGAAATCACAGTGTGGAACTGCTCCTAATAAATAAGATAATGAGAATATGATTCAGGAACAGAAGACCACAAATGATCTCACCTGCCGAGCTAGCCCATAGGAAACATCCTGTAATCCACATAAAATTAGGAGAAAATATATTTCTTTGAAATGGAATTGAAAGAGCTTATTTCTCTCTCCTGTGAGGTCTCTTAGCTTTATAGGGCAAATGAATATTTTCAAGTAACTACAAAGAGCTTCTTAGTCTCTACAATTTTTTTAAAAACTCTAATGTAACAGGAGCAATGAGAAAAAAGGTCTTGGATTATAAAGAATAAGCTTTCAACAATTTCCTACTTATTTAGGATATCTTACAAAATTATCATCTCTTTTTAAACTGGAAGACTTTTATTTGTATAAATTTCTTAGTATTGTAGTGTTAGAAAACAAAACTCAACTGAGTAAATTTGAAGACCTACTTGGCTTTATTAAATGATTCATGAGTTGGACAGCATCCCATCTAACAATAGAATGGTGCTCCCAGGGGTTGTACAAAATGGAAGGTTTTTATAGGCAGAAGGAGAGTGGGACAAGAGGTATTAGCGAAAGAGAAGAAAGGATTATTTTTAGGCTAGGATGTCTTCTTTTGAGGGGAAGGGAATGACAAGGGTTTCATCATGCAGATTGCCTTTTCTTCCTTTTGGGGTGAGGAGGATGGAGAGGCCCCACATGGCAGATTTCCTCACTGGTACTGACCAGACAATTCCATACTGATTAATGAAGATTGCATTTCTGGGGAAGGTCCACACTGCAATCAGTTAGGTATAAAATCTATGGAATCATGAGCTTTAACACTGAAACCAGCAAACAGCCATTGATGATTGAGTAGCTAGGTACTAAAGTTTTTTCCCTTTTGCAACTACTCATTATAGCTTTCAGCTGTTTAACCCACCCATTGTTTGTGCTGTTTAGGTAATATCCTATCTGACTCCCACTAGGTTCCTACAGATAACATCTCCCTGGAGCTTGGATCACCATGGTAATGGGCGTGTGAGCGAATTTCCAGGAATCAGAACTCCTTGTCCACTTCGGGCTGGTTGAGACCACCAGCTCATCAACTGGACCTGCACAGATGTCCGATAGGCAACCTTTTGACGTCAAGAGGCTAAAAACTCCACCCTCAGATCCTGCTAATACCACCATCTTGTGAACATAGGTCCTATGAAGAGGCATGAAATCTGACTATGATTGTGCAGATCATCAATTACCTCACATCTGATCACCTACCTCCACATTTCAGACCACCTTGCCCCCTACCCCATAAATATCCCAGAGTCCCTATTTTTGAGGAAGTGAATTTGAGACTCATGCCTTTGCTCCCTCTCTTGGCTGCCTTGTGATTAAACCCTCCCTCTGCTGCAATCTCATCATCTCAGTGTTTGGCTTTCTGGGCGCTGGGCAAAAATGAACCTGGTTCAGTAACAACACAAGTGATGCCAGTTTGGGCCTGTGGTTTTTCTCTCTAACAGTAGACAAAGTGGTGCAGGGTTGTAAGAACTTATGTTGGTATTTCAAACCAGGGCGGCTTCTCTTAACTACATCTCTGAATCACAAGAAAAACAAAACAAAGCAAGAACATAAAAATGTACAGATTGTCTTCGACTACAAGGCAAGGAAGTGTTACATCTAAGAATAAGAAATAGAGGTGTCTGGAGAAACCTGCTTCTGAAAATATGAAATAGATGTGCTTTTACTTGTTCCTCCTGCTAAGTATAACTACAACCATGGTTATTACATAAAAAATAAACATAAAATGTCTCTGAATGGTGGAGAGAAGAAAGCAGATCAGCTGGGAAACTTGAAACCCAAGGAATGGCATGGTGGTGTGATGGATGGGTTTCTTTTTGCCTCATATATCCCAGACTTGAGATGAAGAAGCCAGAAACCCAGTGGCACCAAAGAATACAGAGCAGAAAAAGCCCCAACAAGCATGGGCTCCTTCCAAAGAAAGCATCAGGAAAGGGCAGCCTAGAAAGAAAAGCTCCTGATAATAATTTCTCTACTTCAGGTAAACACTGGAAAAACTATGGTCCCATCGCTACCCCCACCCACAGAGGCTTAGAGGGAGCCTTGCTCATACCCAGGACAGGCTATAAGGAGGCTCTCCACCACCTGCGGGAGTTGACGGGAAGGAGAATATGCCGCCAATGTGGTCCCCTTTAGCATAAGGATTATTTTGAGCTGGTTATTTTAAAAAAAAACAAGAGATGTGAGAGGAGCTCTGAAAACCCAGTAGAAGCTACCTTTCTGCAAGAGACATTTACATTTCTAAGGGAAATTTCCGTTTGTAAGGGTGTCTGCTTCTCTGTACCAGGAAAGGAAGGATGACTAAAGCTCCAGAAACTCTCATCTATGGAGGAGACAAGGACCTAAACCTTACCCTTGTGTGCTGTGCTTTGCCTCGCATCACTGCTGCCCCGATTCCCACCCACTCACGCCCGCCTTCTTTGTCTTTAGCTGGGGGTGGTATTTAAGTTGGTGGGTTGGGTCTTTCAGGGAGTTACTCAGTTTTCCTGGGCACCTGCCATGTATACAGGAGGTATATATGTTATTAAATTTCTGTTTGATTTTCTCCAGTTAATCTGTTTTTTATTACAGGGAGGACTCAGGCAAGAACCTAGAAGGGTAGAGGGAAAATTATTTTTACCCCCTTACTAAATGATGTCAGAGAGGGCCCAGTAGGGAGCTAGGACTTCGACTGCCACTGGGTGGTAATGAGGTCCAGTCTATGGTGTCAAGTTTCCCACGCTGGTTTCATGATCTCCTGATGTTCCTCACTGAAGAAGTCACATACAGTCCCTTGTCTTCTAAAGCTTACATTCAATTTAGAGGGACTCAATTTTACTTTAGTAAAATTATTTACTTATTGTTTTAAGTAAAATTATTTATTTCATTATTATTTTGTCAGACTTGAAGCTTCTATAAGCTGAATTTTAAACCCTTTTACACTATAAACCTTACATAGCACATCTTTAAATTCTGAATTTACAGTGCCAATTGGAAACGGGTTGTTGGTTTATTTTTATTTTATTTTTCTACAGAGAGACAGTTAAAAAACACATGTTATTCTAGCAATGTTATTAGGAGCTATAACTTTAACTTCCCCTGTTATTAATAACGCTAGGGCTCTTGGTCACACATCGTTTCCTGGTTCATAGCTCTTTCAGATATCAGAGGAACTGCTGCCACTGGGGTCCTTTTCCTTTCTTCCTCCTCTTCAATCTTTTGATTAAGTGCTGCCAGTTATGAACCCTTGGGTGAGACTATTGATTTAAAGACTCTAATAGAGCTGCCTGCTAGTAAATTACATTGTCTGAGCATTTCAGGGCATGTTCAATTTGATACCTTGAGACCTGTGGCCTCGGCTATACAGAGGCACTTGTGATGAAAGGGAACAGTCTGGTTGATCCAAAGAGCTTCTAGCAGGCTGGCTCCTTTCACGCTCCCCAGATGTTTTGTTTGTTTACTTGTTTGTTTTGCTTTTTGTGGTTCCTGCTCAAGTTTAGGTAATTGTTGCTACAATTTTCTAGCTGACCAGGCAGTCTCTTTCTCTACCCTTGGCACGCTATCCATCTGCCTGGCAAATGTTTTTCTACTTTGATTTCCAAGGTAGCTCTCGCGCAGGGGCCTCCATGATGGGAGCCAAGTGGGGGCAGGTGCATTAACTAGCCAGGATCTCTTTTTTGCCTCGAAATTCCCCCAATAGATAGTTATGATCAGAATGTGTCTTCACCGTACCCTTCTTGGTCAAAGACCTTTCTGCCAATTGCCTTCCTGTTTGCCTGCAAATATTTCAGTCCATGAAAAACTGGGTAGTATAGTTGTACTATAAGACTTTTCATCTTTTCCAATCCTTTGCAATTCTTGCCATCCTCCCCCTGTTTCCTGAGCTTTTCTTTTCTTTCCTAACTTTCTCATCTTCCTCTGCTGGTACAAAGCATTTCTTCTTTCGATGTGATAATTATGGGCACAACTTATAGGAGTCCATCATCCCTTCCTGGTAACTATTCTTATTCTTTCTTTGGGGAAAATGACTTATTTGTGAACCAGCAGGAGACATAATTTCAAGTTATCATATTCTTGACCTGGGCATGCATTCAATTATCTGGGTTCCCATTCTCTTCAAGAAACTCCATGGTATAGATTAATTCAATATGAACTAACATCTCAAGACGTTCTAGAATAGGATATTTCTTCCACTTGTGGCCTTGTGCAGAGTAGATACTTTGAGGGCTCAGCAGGATTCCACAAAGTTCTGTACACATAGCACAAAAGTGTTGGGAAAGTTCCCTACAGATGCAAATCTCAGTTTTCTTGCTGTGACAAACACTCTCATCCAGAACTCTGCCCTGACTCAGGAGCAGTCCAAGTGCCTCAGGAGATCAGAATCAAACTAATGAATCATGAAAGCTTGTTTACCTCAGGCAAACTCATACTCATGTAGTTAAATCCCATAAAAGCAATTAAGATGAGAAACTGTCTCATCCTAGACTGTACCTGGTCTCCAAGCTGTGGACTTGATTCAAAAGCATTTTAATAAAGGTCACCTCCTACAATACCAGACCATGCTGACTTGGCAAGAAGAACCCAAAGAGTCAATTGCTAGTCACAGCTTCCAGCTCAACATTACTCTCATTTTGTCCCCTGGAAGGAAGTTGCCCGACTTGGGAATTATCACAGATCACAAGAACCCAGCAGATGCCAAGTTTGCAAGAATGGGAAATACTTACTCTGCAAATAAATAACAGAGTATGAGAGTGAGAGGGGCTACTACCATTGTCATTTCTTCATTCATACTTGATGTACTCTAGGTTTTGGAGACACAGGACCATAGGTTGTTCATCAGTTCAATGCGTATACTATGTCCTTGAAGACAGCTCTGAAACTCTGCTATTGCCCCTTCTGAGCTTTCTTCAGACTGTTTTACCATTCTAACATATCAGCTAGTATTTTATCAGTAAGGGAATGTTGAAACTTTGCAGATTGTGTCACATAGGAATGTAGGAGAGGTAATTGGTGAGATTGAGCATATCAGGTTTAAAGTTTGGTGGAATTTAGGTATACACTTCTGAATATAAGTGTTAAATCTTCATCTCAATCTTCCCAATAGATGGTATTGAGATGACAACCAGAGAACAAAGTAATTTTGTATATGTGAAGATAACATAAAAGCATACAGAATTGAAATTAGATAAGAGCAGAATGTAAGAGATCCTGTCTGTTTTGGTTGGAGTAATTCCAGGCATGCTGGTGCCATTTACCGAGATTTACAGATTTGAATCTGAGGAGATTCGTGAACAGAAATCAATATTTCTGTTTATATACCTTAAGTTTAAGATGTGAGACAATTTGAGATGTTAAACTGGCAATAATACATGTGAATTTGTAAATAAGAAAAGAGGTCTGCGCTGAAGATAATCCTAATTATTTACTCATTATTAAATATTTTTGAACTCTTACTATAAATAAATATTTTAATTGTAAAAAGAAGAGTGGCAAATATGTAACTCAGTGTCAAGGAACTTGCTAGACAAAGTGAAAAAAAAAGAGATTATACAGATTTTAAAGCAATTACAAGCCAAGTTAAGTGATTGAAGATACATGTAAGAACAACGGAGAATTAAATATTGAGAATCACCGAGGTAAATATTATTTAGGAAGTAAATGCCTAGACAAGCGAGGAAGGTAAACCGCTGAAACAGAGAGGACGACAGAGTCATGCGCAAGAAGAGGTGTACGTTAGAATTTGAGGCAAGGAGAGTTTATCAGAGCAAGTTCTTCAAAATGGCTTTATTTTTATGAAGAGTTTAAAAGTAAGGCATAGTGAAAGAAAGCTGTTGAGGGCAGAAGTAGAAAAAAGATCTGTAAGTAAATATTAAGGGAAGTTAATAAGGCATCAATGAAATAAATAACAGATTGATGCCAGTATTAAAGCCAGTTTAAGCAGAATACTATGATTTTGGAAGTCTAGGGATACAAGGAAAATGAAGGATGAATGGCTATAGAGGCAACATATTTTTAACAATTAATGGACTAGATAGGGAGACGAGTGGGGCAGGGACACAGCATCAACACATATAAAGTACCAAAAGGTGACTAAGGTTGGATTATAGTCATAAGCCACACGATGATGTCTCAGTCAATTTTGGACCACGTATATGAATGGTCCCGTAAGATTAGTACCATAAATCTAGGTATGTAGAAGTCTCTACCATCTAGGTTTTTGTAAGTAAGCTCTATGATGTTTGCACAATGACAAACTTGCCTAACGACTCATTTCTCAGAACGTATGCCCATCATTAAGTGACGCATGACTGTGTTTTGCTCATGAGGCCAGTGATAGAAGTTTAACTGTAGTTTGTTTTGCACAGAAAAGATTAATTCAATTTCATAGTCACTTTTTTTAACTGACCATTGTGAGTTTGTGTCATGACTCAAGGGGAACTATAAAGGAATCTATAGGTTTTCCAGTGAAAACTATTGTCACAATTAGGAAACCACGTCAAAACATAAAAACTTCAATGCCAAAAGGCTTGATACAGATTTTTTTAGAAATTCAATAAAAATTTCCACTTTTCTTGTATCTGCCTTTCCTTATATGCTTCCCCATCCCACAAGTTGATTTCGTATTTGTTATAATTATATACATACTACACAAATATATTGTTATGTAAAGTCGGAAGTCTAACATCAATCCCCACATCCCACTTTCTGCCTTATCCTCTTGAGTAAATGCTTTTATTAATTTATCGTGCACCATCCTTTGCCATCATTTTAAAAAAAGAGGTTTCAGATTCTCATAAAAAAAAATCCAAAGATATAATTATTATATCATTCAGATTAGTTAAAATGCATCCCCATGTAATTATTTACTTTTTGAAATGTTCTTGGCATATAGGGACAAAAAACCAAAAACACAAGCATGTATGATATGATATGAATGTAATACATTCTAGCTGCATATACTAATATATGACATTAATTTATCAAACAAAATGTGATTAAGCATGTAAAATTCTAAAATTGTATACTTGATGTCTAAAAAAAGACTTTTCTAATATGTTTCAGTAGTTTAGTTAGCATAAGAAAATGATTTTTTTTTTTTTGAGGAAGATTAGCCCTGAGCTAACTACTGCCAATCCTCCTCCTTTTGCTGAGGAAGACTGGCCCTGAGCTAACATCCGTGCCCATCTTCCTCTGCTTTATATGTGGGACGCCTGCCACAGCATGGCTTTGCCAAGCGGTGCCATGTCCGCACCCGGGATCCGAACCAGCGAACCCAGGGCCGCGGAGAAGCGGAACGTGCGAACCTAACCGCTGCGCCACCAGGCCAGCCCCAAAAATGATACTATTAAAAGAAAAATTTCACTTCGTAATTTTGTTCTGAATGTAAATTTAAAAAATATCTGATCGATGTTGAATGTAAAGTTTTCACATACGGAAAACTTCATATGTGAATAAAAGGCACAGCGTAAATAGTAACTGTTTTCCTTCCCAATGCGCAACATCATAAATCTTAATAGCTTTGCTGACTCCATAAGAAATGTATTTACGTGTTTCAGTGTTGTACTAAAATAGTAGTCTCAACACTATCAAGAATACCTTACGTTTGTTCTCAAAAAGTCCAAAAGTGCTGGGGCTGGCCCCGTGGCCGAGTGGTTACGTTTGCGCGCTCCGCTGCAGGCGGCCCAGTGTTTCGTTAGTTCGAATCCTGGGCGCGGACATGGCACTGCTCATCAGACCACGCTGAGGCAGCATCCCACATGCCACAACTAGAAGAACCCACAACGAAGAATACACAACTATGTACCGGGGGGCTTTGGGGAGAAAAAGGAAAAAATAAAATCTTAAAAAAAAAAAAAAAAGTCCAAAAGTGCTGAAGTGAATGGCTATTTAGTGCACGTATGTCAACAAGTAAGAGGTTTTCCAAATGAATCATACAGACAAGTTTCACTTTATTATGAAATTCAGCAATAAGGAAAGCTTACTCTGTTACTTTTTCTATTTTTTGATTATTAAGAGAGGTAGTTGAAAAGAATAATGCTTTAATTTGTAATAATTATTACTTATATAGCACTTAATATAGTGTATATATATAAATATACATACATTCATATATATGAATATGCATATATGAATATGTATGCATATTCAGACACATATACATTTAATCCTCACAACAACTCTGAGAAGAGGAAGCTGGGGCATAAACAGGTTAAACTACTTGTCCAAGACCATGCCACTAATTAACAGGGCAGGTGAGTTTCACTGAAGACAATTCAGCTCCAGAGCCCCTGCTCTTCCCCACCATACGTTACGACATTCTTTAAAGAATGGAATCATTATTTAACTTCAAGCATCAAGAAAAACTTCTGGAGAAAACTGTCCTGGTCTTTGCGTGCTTCAAAAGAATCAATAAACTCACCAATACTGTAAAGAAAGCAAAGAAAATGAAATACATACAGCCATAATTTATTTGTGCAAACCGTGTAATTTTCTTTATTGATTGGCAACTAAATTTAATGAAGTAGTGCCTTTGAGGCCAAATGGTCTAAATGTTCCACCTTTTCCTTCCCTCTAACCCATTCGTTTTTCTGAGGAAAATGCCGTGATGATATTGTATTGGATCAACTTATTTATACTAGAATTGGGGGGTGGGGGGCTTCCCCTCAGAATCCCTTTGCCTGCATGGTTCTGAGTTAACTTAGCCACAAGAGAAACTTTGCATGAAATTTGGAGGGTAAAATGAAGCAGTAGCAGCTAATATGAAGGTCAACGTGGGTTGCCAGGTACTGTTGCAGCTCATGCATATTGTCCCTAGTTTGTTGCTGCACCTTTTGGCCCACAGCTCCTCAAGCAGCCAACGAACCCCTCTGCAGTGTTTCCAGTCCTGTTCTGTGTGTGTGCAACTCTACGGCAAAGAGTTCGAGGTCTTTCTGCAGGTCAACTGCACTGTTAAGGTGGGAGCATTGAGGCCTATGTGGGTTTCACTTTGTCCTCATGAAATCCAGTTCGAACTGATGGACTCTGAGCAGTCCTCCCTTTGCTCCTGCCTTGCACCTAGTACTTCCCACCTGCTAGCTCAGCTGCCTGAGAGGCTTCAGGCTCTTTGCCAGACAAAGAAATAAGAACCTTCCATAGGCTTCTTCTTCAGCTTCTACAACTGCGGAAGGTCTAATCCCTACAATAAATCCATTGATTCATACCACGCACAGCGATGCATCCTCCCTGATCAAACTCTGCAATAGAAATTAATACCAGAAGTGGTTCCAAGGGAACAGAACCGTAAAGTTGGGTTCTTTGATTGAGATCTTGGTTATCTGGAATTGGTTCTCTGATCTGATTTGATTTTAAGGCATTAATGACTCTTTTGCCAGTGGAAAAGGGGACACTCGTAATCCATGGCATGGACTGGCAAATTGTTGCTTAAATCATATTCTGTAGACACCTGTAAGAAATACCTATGGATGGCAATATTTTGGATAACCAAGTAATTGCTGCCAAAGAATGTTTTTATTGAAAACAACAAAAATAATGAAACTGGTTGATTGTTTCTAACTGTCTGAAGAACTGGGGAAGAAAATATTGAGATTAGGATGTAAAATCTCACCTCAAGGCCCAAGTGAAAAGGAAAATATCAGAAAGCTTATATTACTACTGTGAAAGAAACCCTTATTTCTTGTAGCCACAGGGCTGAAATTGCTGATATTAAACCCAAAGTATAAACCTGTGAGTGGCTGAATCATCATGCCAATTGAATTCACAATCACACAGGGTCCCATATGTTAAAGTTAAAGGCATTGACTGGGAAGGAGTGGGATTCTGAAAACTGGGCTGGAGGCACGAATCTGAGAAAGCCAGAGAGCTCAAACCCCTAAATTCTGCCGGAAGAAGCAGTCGCTTGAGGACGTTTGGCTTTCCTTGCCTCAGGAAACTCTAATGGCGTCCCGCGAGATAGCTGTCTTAAGGGGACTGCTGATCCTTCTCAGGATCTGCCCCTACCACCTGTCATTGCTTCTAGACTGATAGACACTTCCATGTTCCTCAGACCCCAGAAGATAAGTACAAAGTATGCAAGCGTGACCCACGAGGAGATGCAATACACACTAACGGAATGTTTCTACAAAGGTGCCATTCATGGCTAAACGGGGAGCCGTATATGCCAATGTGGTACCCAGCAGCACTGCCTCTCACCAAAAAAAAAAAAAAAAAATTAATGAAGTGTGGCAATGGATTCCTGATGGAATTATGACCACATTTTTAGGACTTTATTATTTTAGAGCAGTTTTAGGTTTACAACAAAATTGAGAGGGAGATACGGATTTCCCACATACCCCCCACCCCTACACATGCATAGCCTCCCCGATCATCAACATCACTCACCTGACTGGTATATTTTTTACCAAGGATGAGCCTACATTGACACATGATAATCACCCAAAGGCCATAATTTACCTTAGGACCCATTTTTGATGTTGTATATTCTATCGGTTTGGACAAACGTAGAATGACATATATCTATCATTATATCATAGGGAATATTTTTCAGGCCAGCTGAAACAGTAGAATTGACTTGTGTGTCATATCAGGGAGCATGTTATGTCAACTTATCCCACTACTATAGTTAATTTTGCCACACTTAAGTGGCATCTGCCAGCTTTTTCCATTGTCAAGTTACCACTTTTCCTCTGCAATTAATAATTAATCTGTGGAGAGATAATACAGTCAGTGGAAACTTTTACCCAATTGCTTTAACATTTGTTGATGATTCTTGCCTGAATCATTTATTATCATAGCATTGAAAACAATAATTTTTCAAACTCTGTCACTCCATTTACATTTATTACTTGACATATCTCTGTAAGAACGAGATTTCCTGGGGCTGGCCTAGTGGCATAGTGGTGAAGTTTGCACACTCAGCTTCCGTGGCCCAGAGTTCACCTGGTGGTGGACCTCCTGGGCATGGACCTACACATGGCTCATCAAGCCATGCTGTGGCAGTGTCCCACATACAAAATAGAGGAGGATTGGCACAGATGTTAGCTCAGGGCCAATCTTCCTCATCAAAAAAAGAAAAGTATGAGATTTCCCTTCTCCTGTGTATGTATGTGTGTGTATATATATACACATGTGTACACACATATATGTATGCATATATATGTATGTATTTGATATTTGTATGGATTTATTAATTCCTATTTTATGGGGTTTTAATCTACTACTGTCTTTATTCATATTGATTCTCAATTTTTCTAAATTTGGCTGTGGGACCCCCTTTAAGCTGACTCTTATGTCATTTTGACTTATTCTTATCCTTTTGGGAGTACTTCCTAACTCTAGCACAGCAAGATGTTGAAGGTTCAAGGTATACATTTTATTTTCCTTCAGCTCTGGATTAAGCCATGTTTTCAATGATTCCTAGTTTTTTTTTTTTTTTTGGGCAAGGAAGATTGGCCCTGAACTAACATCTGTGCCAATCTTCTCTATTTTTTTGTATGTGGGATGTTGCCACAGCATGGCTTGAGGAGTGATGTGTAGGTCCATGCCTGGGATCCAAACTTGTGAGTGTGTGTGAACATGCAAACTTAACCCCTATGTCACCAGGCCAGCCCAATCCTGGTTCCTTTTAATGGCATATGGCATTTAGAAACAGATGTGAGCACTAGGAACCCTTTCTCTGTGAAATGTCACATCTTTTTCCTCCTAGTTTGTCATTTACATTTTGAACTTTCTCATGGTGCTCTCTTTTTTTTATTCCATCTAAACTTTGTTGTTTATGTGATGGGATTTATTAATCTTTTATTTTATTGAGTCTACATTTTGAGCCATAGGAAGTCTTTCCCAGTAACCATGTTACAGTCTTTCGCTCACTTTCTTCTACCACTTGTATACCTTTTTTTACATTTACATCTGTAATCTATTTGGAGTTTATTCTTATGTATGCAGGAGAAATGGTTTAAATTTATTTTTTAAAAATGGCTTTCCAAATGCCCCAACATATTTTATTAAAATTTTACTTTTTTCCCTATGATTTAATAGGCCAACTTTATCATATACTAAATTTCTATATGTTCTTATGTCTATTTCTATGTTCTCTTGTTCATTCCAAAGGCTTGCACTCCTATTTATGTTACCATACTGTTTTAAGTACAGAGGCATAATAAAATATTTTAATATTGATTTAATATTATGTATTAAGTATTTAATATATTTGACACATTAAAGATATAATATTAGCCTCGACAGCTCTTTATTTTCAACTACTCTCACACACTTATTTTTTCCATAGATCTTTCCCTCATTGCCAGCTTCTCCAGGTCCAGAGGACAAAAACAAAGACAAAAAACTTAGGAAAAACTTAAAGCACCATAAAGCTCTTTTGTTCCAATACGTTTTGTTTAACTTTTCCCTTTTTAGATATTATCATTCTCTAGAAAAAATATGCATTTTTCTATTGGTAACATATAAAATTCTTTCACTTTGAAATACTGAATTAAAATTGAATTTCTAACACAAACGTATACAAAGCTAATCTAAATAAATATAATGTAGTATATAAATTGTGTTTTTAAAGTTGTAGACTGTGTTCATCTTATCTACTATTGAATTTTTAGAGTCAATATATTCTGGAACATAGTATGTACCCAATATACATTTATTCATTAAGTAAAACCATGTACTTGGATTTTTTCCTTTCCTCTCAGCTACTGTTAATTAGATGGGCACAGTATAAATTACAATTTCTTGTTATCTAACCATCCACAGAATAAAGAAAACAATGTGCCAATATGATTATTGACGTTATTAATCATATTCTTCAGACAAATATAAAATGTAAGCAGTCAGTGAAGAGTGTGAAGGGGTGTAAAATGAAGTCGGGTGAAGGGAAAACTGTTTTAAAAAGAAGATTTGATTAAGAGTTCAATTTACCTGAAAGCTAAAGGTGTTGAGTTGAATAGATGCAAGTGCTCCAGAGCACAGGGAGCAGAACTGGTAAATTACAGTAGTGAGTTGTGGACTACAACAAAATGATCTAATCAACTAGTCATTTGCCATATTATTATGAACTAGAAAGACAGTTTAATAAAAATGATTTGGTTTATATTGCTTCTAGCCTAGTTGTGTAGTTTCAGAATCATCTTTTCAAAAAAAGTATAATAATTTTAATCAGAGAACTACATTTTTATAAATTAAAATTTATGCTATTAAAAAAGATTATTATCACATCCTTGGAAATGACCTAAGCTATAAAGGCATCCACTCAAATGCCACAATAAATCAGGACGTAGTTATTGTCTAATCCTTATTTTAATCTTTCCTATATGCCTTCTGTTTTGGAAATCATTTTTTCTTCCTAAAATAATCAATAAAGGCGCTTTTCTATTTTCCCCTCTACTGGAATTTTTGAAATAATCATACTTATGAGATCTTTTTTATACATTCTTCCGTGGGTATTAAGGGATTAGTTAAATGAGGAATGATCCTCAAATTTCTATACTGTTAGTAAGAATTATTTAAAAAGCATTAGAGTAGAAAATATCTTAAAGCTATTTATTCAATCCTTTCTTTGGGAAAATGGGACGACTAAATTTGTTAATATTTTCCCAGTTTCGTAAAATGTTAGTATTAAATTCAAATTCTCATTTTATCCACCATAGAATGACTAATATTTGGCATAAATTAGTTGATAAATCTTTCCATGAAATTTACCATTTTAAAACTATTACATTGTGTGATGCTTTCCCCAAAATATCTACAAGAAATATCATACATAATGGTGAAGTGTTGGACACATTCTTTTTAGATCACTAATTAGTCAGTGCTGCTACACCACTTATTTATGTTATAATGGAGATCTTAGCTATTGAAGTAAGACATGGGGGGAAAGGGGTTAAGATTCTGGAAGGGCAAGAATGTGGGGACATTGGAATTCTCACACTTTGCTGATACAAATGTAAAATTTCAGCTCTCTGACTTGTAACGTACTTTGGAAGTTGTCATTTCTGTGTTTACAAGAAAAATCTGGACTAATTAAAAATCAATAACAGGGGCCGGCCCGGTGGCGCAGTGGTTAAGTTCACACGTCCCGCTTCTCGGTGGCCCGGGGTTCACTGGTTCGGATCCCGGGTGCGGACATGGGCACCGCTTGGCACACCATGCTGTGGTAGGCATCCCACATATAAAGTAGAGGAAGATGGGCACGGATGTTAGCTCAGGGCCAGGCTTCCTCAGCAAAAAGAGGAGGACTGGCAGTAGTTAGCTCAGGGCTAATCTTCCTCAAAAAAAAAAGAAAGAAAAAAAAATCAATAACATTCTTTGGACTCATCAGATAATTTAGGTCCCAGGTCAAACCACTACCCTAAAATTTGGAAGAAAGGTAAAGTCAGAGAGAAACAGCTGAGATCTGCTTACCTGGAACAAAAGCCTTTGTGGCCATAAACTGTTAGGAATACTTAACTGGTAATTTTTAAAAATTGTGGTAAAATATACATAATATACAATTTACCATTTTTAACCTTTTTTAAGTGTACAGTTGTTGGCATTAAGTACATTCACATTGTTGTGAAACCATCACCACCATCCATCTGCAGAACATTTTAATCCTCCCAAACTGAAACTATGTAGCCATTAAACAAACTCTCAATTTGCCCTTCATCCCAGCCCCTGGCAACCATCATTCTACTTTTTGTCTTTATGATTTTGACAACTCTAGATATCTCATATAAGTGGAATCATACAAAATTTGTCTCTTTGTTTCTGGTTTATTTCACTTAGCATGTCTTCAAGGTTCATCCATGCTGTAGCATGTGTCAGAATTTCCTTCCTTTCTAAGGCTGAAAAAATTCCATCGGGTGTATATACCACCTTTGTTTATCCATTCATCCATCAATGGACATTTGCATTGTTTCCACCTTTGGGCTGTTGTGAATATGGACATGTGTTTGTTAACGATGGGGATATGGTCTGAGAAATATGTTGCTGGGTGATTTTGTCCTTGTGAGAACATCATAGAGTGTGCTTACATTAACCTAGACGGTGTAGCTTACTACACACCTAGGGACTGGGTACTAATCTTACAGGACCACCCTCTAGATATGATTTGTCATTGATGATGCCAAACATCATTATGCGGCACATGACTGTAAATCTGCTATGCACGTTGGTGTACAAATATTTGTTCAAGCTTTGCTTTCAATTTTTTTGAATATATGTGCAGAAGTGGAATTGCTGAATTAAGTAATGCTATGTTTAATTTTTTGAGGAACCACCATATTATTTTCCACGGTGGCTGCAACATTTTATATTCCCATCAGCAATGCACAAAGTGTCTAATTTCTTCACATCCTCACCAATGTTCACTATTATTTTTTGTTTGTTTGTTATTTTGTAATAGTGATCCTAAAGGGTGTTAAGTGATATTGCATAGTGGTTTTGATTTGAACTTTCCTGATCATTAGTGATGCTGAGCATCTTTTTATTGCTTTCTAGCTATCTGTATACCGTCTTTGAAGAAATGTCTATTTAGGTCCTTTGCTGATTTTTTAATTGGATTGTTTTTTTTTTGAACTTAATAAATGGTAATTTTTATGAATTGCTAGACTGATTGTGAACTAGCATGAGATTGAGAAACTTCTGAGGATTGCAGTCTTAGGGGAGCCCTCCATATTTTGGCATGCTTTACCTTCAGAAAACTCACCAGGTTCTCATGGTGAAGAGTGAATGAAGATCCTCTGGTGGCTCAGGCAGAAAGAAATGCAGAGTGGTCTTTGTGAAATATGCCAAGACCTTTCTCCATAATAAAGACCTACTCTCCAGAATAAGGTCAGAGCCTTATCCCAGCTAGGGGAAGAGAATTCTTCTTACTCTAGGACCCTCTAGCTTTTCTTCCTCACATAAAGGAGAAAAATGTCAACAGGGGTCACAGTTTCAAGAAAATAGGATGGAATGTTGCAGTCAGGAAAATGAGTAGGCAGACAGAAGGAAAAAAATGTCAACAGGGGTCACAGTTTCAAGAAAATAGAATGGAATGTTGCAGTCAGGAAAATGAGTAGGCAGACAGAAGGAAAAAGAGCCATCCGCTAGGGAAACATTTGTCAAGGTCACAGTCCAAAGACACAGGCCCAATAAAAAACTAATGACTTAATTTGAAGATTGCAGAACATTCTTCCTCTCTCACACACTACCATACATCAACAAGACTCCAGCATGATAACAGTGCATTATAGCTGAAGGAGTTAAAAGACACAGACTCTCTCTGAGGAGGAGTGCTTAACGAATCCCAAAACTAGGAAGAGAGACAAAAGCAAGAACACTAGAGGTGTTTCGATCCCATGGTACATAAAGCTATAAAGAATATTAAATACAGCCCAACTGTTAGCCAGGTTAACATAATCCTCACACAAGGCTTATTTACCTCACTTCCTGTTACCAGATAAAATATGTTCGGCTATCATCAAAAATTATAAGCCATGAAAGAAGGCAAGAAGGAAAAAATGTATGAAGAGACAAAGCAAACATCAAACCAGACTTAAATATAACACAGATTTTAAAATCTTCAGACAAGGAATTTAAAACAAATATGATTAATATGTGAAGGGCTCTAATGGAGAAAGCAGAGATCATGCCAGAAGAGATGAGTAACAGAAGCAGAAACATAGAAACTCTAAGAATCAAAAGGAAATGTAAGACATCCATTAAAAACACTGTAATAGAAATGAACACCTTGATGGACTCATCAGTAGACTAGACACAACCAGAAAAAGAATCAGTGAACTTGAAGATTTGTCAACGGAAACTTTCCATGCTGAAATACAAAGAGAAAATAGAATGAAAAATAAACAGAACAAAATCTCAATGAACTGTGGGACAATTTCAAAAGATGTAACATATATGTAATTGGAATACCAGAAGGAGAAGAAAAAGACAATGAAGCAGAAGATATGTTTGAAATTAATATGGCCAAAGCCTTTCTAAAATGGCACACTTTTGAAAATATTCTGGCTGTTCTTTAAAATGCTAAACATAGAGTTACCGTATGACTGAGCAATTCCACTCTTTGGGGTACACCCAAGAGAAATGATAACATATGTCTACACAAATATTTGTACGTGAATGTTCAGAGCAGCATTATTCATAAGAAGCAAAAGGTGGGAACAACCCAAATATCCATGGACTGATGAATGAATAAACAAAATGTGGTATATCCATGCAATGGCATTAAAAAAACCCTGAAGTTCTGATATATGCTTCAATGTGGATGAATCTATAACCCATTATGCTAAGTGAAAGAATCTAGGCACAAAAAAACACATATTGCGTGATTTACTTAAATGAAATGTCCAGAATAGGTAAATCCATAGGATGGAAAATAGCTATGTGGTTGCTTCGGGCTGGAAGGTGGGAGGAATGGAAGTGACTGCTAATACACATATTCTTTTTAGAATAATGAAAATGTTTTAAAATTAGGTAGTGTCAATGGTTACACAACTCCGGGAATATACTGAAAACACAGAAGTATATATTTTAAAAGGATGCATTTTATGGTATGCAAATTACATCACAATAAAGCTGTTATTTTTTAAAAGATTATGAAAGTAAGATATAAAACTGTTATAATAGTGTAATTATCATGTACAAGCCTCTCCAAAGCTACAAAACCATAATTAGAATTGACCAAATAATTTACCAAGTTTGCTAGACCAAGAAATACAAAATAAAAACAGTAGTTTTTATTTATAACAGCAATGAAAAGAAAGACAATGCAATTTAAATAAATATGACATTTATAATAGTAACAAATATATAGTTTACCTAACAATCTAATCTGAGATGTGGAAAAATATTATAATTAAAAATGATAAAATATAATTTAAAGATATCAAGATGTCCTATAAAAATGGGGAAATATACTATTTTCTTGGAAAGGAAGTCTAGTGTAAAGATGTCAATTCATCATAAATTACTCTCCAGCTTCAGTGAAAGTCCAATTAAAATTTGGACATGATCTCTTAATGGAATCTGACAACGTTGGTTTAAAAATATGTATAGAAAAGCAAAAGTAAAAAATCAGTACGATATTCTTGGCATAGAAGAAGCAGATAGAAGAACTTCCACTTGTGGTTATCGATTCTTATTATAAAGCAGTACATTTTAGAAAGAACACAGAACCAACAAATAGTACACTAGAACACAGTAAGAGTGAGAAACAAAATCACAAATTTAAGAAACTTGAGCATAAACCAGCTGATCTGTGGTGAAATGATGGTCTAGGAAAATCAGTTATCTATGCAAGAAAAGAAAAGAAGCTGAATTTCCTTGTGAGGCACTACTCAAAAGGAACAAGGAAGATGAGAGCCACAAATATGAAAGAGCTCTAAACGTTGTTGAAAGCCAAGTTAGTGGAGTATCTTCATAAACTCTGGCAAAGATACTTAAACCAGACCCAAACATTTTTAAAATAAATTAAAGGACGTATCATTTCCATTTGATTAAAAGTAAGAATGTTTTATTCCAAGACAACGTCGGAGAGTGTAAAAGTAAGGCACAGCTTTGCAGAAGATACTTGAAACACTTATAAAACAACAAAGGTTAGTATCTTCAATACATAAAATATCTTACTAATCTGTATGAAAAAGATAAACAACCATATGAGAAAATGGGCCAAAGATATGAACAGACACGTCCAGAAGAAGAAACACAAATGGCTCCTAAATAAATGAAAATAGGTGCAACTTCATTATTATCAGGGAAATGCATATTACAACCATAATGAAATATACTATCAGACCCTTCAGGCTGCTAAAATTGTCTGTCTATAGAAAATTTGATATGAGGCAAGGTAAATTCTCATTTGCTATTGATCATAGTATAAATTGGTATAGCCACTTGGGAAAATTGGTGAAATCTAGTCAATTTACCTAGGTAAACTCATATACTAGCAGTTCCAATCCTGGATATATATCCTAGAACTCCCAGGTTCATGCACCTTTGTACATGTACACTGCATTAGGACTCATATATAAAAATGTCCATAACAGTATTGTTTGCAAGAACAGAAAACTAAAATGGTCCAGATGTCCATCAACAGAAAAATGGATAAGTAAACTGTGATTGTTTAAACAATGGAATACTCTATCACAGTGAAAATAAATGAGCTACTCCCATATCGATAATATAGATAATTCTCAAAAACAGTATTGAGCATAAAATTAAAAGAAAGGAAAAATACAGGCAATATAAAAATTTTATTATTTATCTATATATGTTGATGGTAAAACAATAAAACAAAGCTAGAATGACTAACATAATATTTGGGGTAGTACGTTCCTTTTTTGGGCGACATAAGTAGATTTTATTGGTTTGAGCACAGAGGGGGATTCTGAAGTATAAACTCTATTAGTTCTCAAGCGCTGTGGTGAGTAGATACACATTTACTTATATCTTATAAACTCTACTTATATGTTCTATACACTCATAATATTTAAGTAAAATATATATTTTTTTAAATAAGGAGAAAATAAAAATGTGGATATATTTCTGGTTTGAGCCAGGAGTTGAGGGGAATAGTTCCAGGTAGAATATAGTTTTTTACTACTTCAGGTACTCTTAGAGAAATATATTTCATAGAAATTTTTTTTTATATCTTCATTTTTAAAATACACTTTTAAGAGTGTTCGGTGAGAGAGATTATTTTTACCATACTAATGTAGATTTCCTGTAACTGTTCTGCAAAAAATGTCCTCAGCTTTCTTTATCCGAATCCTTACACTGGCATCCATGACAACAAGAATATGCTTCGACTGTTTATCAGATCATAGTGCCATGCTGAGAGGCAGTGATAAGTTACCACGTATCCAAGTAATTACATGATTTGGGAAAGTGTTAATGACTAACACCATCAAAAATATGAATATTTCTTCCTCACCTCATTACATTTACAAGTGATAACAATTTAATGACAAATAAGCAGCATATATGATTAGATTGAGTAAATATCTTTATGCCATTTCACTGCCTCAGCACATATTATGATAAAACTTTGCCCTGTATGTCATTCTAATAGATACATTTAATTTTATAGAATGTCAAGAGGTGAAAACAGTAACGTCTAGATTCATAAGTCTATTAAAATAATTCTATTACCTCTGTAAAACCATGGCTTCTTTGTTCTCTACTAAGAGTTTAAGCACGACAGCAAGAATAAAAATGTTATTTTTTTAAAAAGCTGAAAATACTCCATGCAGCAAAATCTTTAATTCGTTTTGAAAACTTTAATTTCATACTATTAAGGGTTGGTAAAGAATTTTTCTCACTTTTGCAGCCAAACAAATCTGATCAATACTAATATGTGTGAAATATGTTGAAGTTTTAAAACCAAACTTTCAAATCAATATTAATTTTATTGCTGTATAAAATTGAAAATGGAGTTAGCCTCTCTAGATTTGGGCAAACATTCCATTTTCTTTTCGGGTATTTTCTTTAGCCTGAACAAAATAAAAGGCAAAATTCATTGCCTTGAAGTTAAAACAAACCGTTTCTCAATAACTGGTCTGTGTGAGTCCGGTGAGAAGTACGGCAGGGCTAAGCAGGATAGTGAGAGATTGGAGAAAGATGAAGACATCAGATCTGGTTTGTGGGTGTCTATGACATGAGAGTGGGAATAAAAAGGCTTTCTAATCCAGCTCCTTCCCACTGATATTGCTCTTGCCAAGAACACTAATGACTGCCATCTTGCCAAAATGGATGAACACTTAACTTTCCTCATTTTACTAATCTTTTCAGCAGATTACACAACACTGATCATTTTCTCCTTCCTGAAATAGCCTCTTTTTTTTATTTTCATGTCTCCACTTTCAATGTTAACCATTTCAGAGAGAGAAATGCTCATTTCTTATTCCATCTGAAATAGGAAACCTGCTCTTCTCCCACGGGAAAGGAAAAAATCTTTTAGTCTAACCCACATCACAGTTTCAGTTATGAGTTTTACATATTGCCTGTTTGTTATCTTCTTACCCTAAACTTGGAGCTTCTAAAGATGATGGACCAAATGGACAGATCTAACATGTAGTGCAGTTCAGGCTCTTGGAGATTTATTCATGCTGATTTATTTCACGACTTTGTTGTTCCAGTTATTAATTTACTGCCCTCTGCTCCAAATATTCCTTCCAACATATGCTGTGATAATAGACAGAATCCTTTTAGACATTTCTTCTTTAAAGTGAGCACAGTATTAAGCTTTCTCAGTGGAGGGCACTAGAAGGACATTGCAAGGAGAAGGGGCTCTCCTGCAGTTTGCACTGCTGCGTGGTGGGTCAGTGGTGTGGATGGAAGAACA
The DNA here is from genome assembly GCF_021613505.1 of Equus quagga. Lineage (NCBI taxonomy): Eukaryota > Metazoa > Chordata > Mammalia > Perissodactyla > Equidae > Equus > Equus quagga. Next base: position 13,685,996 of record NC_060274.1, on the reverse strand, counting down.
TCTGATGGAGCTCTGCCCCACCCTCACACCCTGCCACACATATGAATTGCTAACTCTGGAGGGTTGCTGCTTGCTTGCCCGGTGACTGCAGACCAGTTCCAGCTTGACCAACTAGTGAACTCTGTTATCCAGTGGGATGGACTACACCTTCTCCAAGATCTGAAACACTTTCCAAGGTTGTACTTCCTTGGGAACTCTCCTTCACCCCTAGGGTACTGTTTAGAGTTTCCTTATATCTTATGGTTACTTTTTAAATCACAGATAAATAATTCTTTACATTAAACTTCCTGTGTTTAACCCATTGTGTTGCTTCTGTCTCCTGATTGGATCCAGATTGACACATTTGTATACTATTTAGATGGATGAAAGTATTATGATTTAAAACTAGAAGAAAAACCTTCTATTGATGAACAATGGTGTAATTAACCAGTATACTTCTGCACACTAGTGAGATTTACCTCTAACTTAGATAGTAGGAAGTGAAATGGAGCACCTTCAATTTATTACATGATATCAAATTGTTCTCCATGTCGTAGTATACCTTTCAGTGGAATGTGTGAGAGTTCATAACAACCTACAGTGTCATCAAGCACTTAATTTTGATAATCTGATTGAAGTAATTGTATATCACCGATATTTTAATTTGCGTTTCACTGATTACTAAGGAAGTTCATTATGTAGTTATTTACCTTTTAGTTTTCTTTCTTATGTGTGAAGTGCTTACACAAATTCTTTGTCCATTTTTTGTTGGTTTGTCAGCCTTTTAAAAATTACTTTGCAAATGATTCACATATATTCTTGAGACCAAATTTTGCTGTTATACATGTTATAAATATTTACTGTCATTTCCCTTTTAATTTTATTTTTCCTTCATATACATGCTGTTTATTTTTAAAATAAAATATTCATTAGGTGACCCACCGAAAGTGTAACCAGTTTATTGAATGAGCTGTACCTGGCAGGGTATATGCTGAAGTGACTTTAATATTTGTCATCATGATCATTTATACTCTCCTTGTGGAAAACATCTTTCCTATCCTTGATGGAAATCTCAGGTGGATTTCATGTATTTTCTGGTAAAGTATAAAAATTCCAGTGTAAACTAAAATAAAAAATTCAGTATAAGGTTTATCTCCTGCTCTAGCTCAGACGTGACTCAGGGAAGGAATCATACCAGCGGGGAGTGAGTGTGATGGTAACTAAAAGTTTCTTCTCTTTCCAATCTTTTACTGCCTCCTCCATTCTTGCTATTCTTAGGAAACTCCACAGTTGGGTTGTGGGAGATGTGGGGAGAGAGTTAAAAGAAAAGACAAAAATCTTAAGTACCTTTTGAGGCCATAAACAGGCATCACAACTCTTTGTGTGTTAGATATTCAAAAGCTGGCTGACTCCTTCTCGTAAGGACAGCCTTCATAACTTCTTTGGGGAACAACCAATCATAGCGCCATGACATAAGCAATATTTCTTACGAAGTTCCTTTCTAAACTTCTGACTTCCAGCAGTCTAGCCTATCCAGTTTTCCTCTGTTGAGTTCACCATTTTCTTTCCGTTATTCATCATAAATGGATTCCCTTTTGAGCAGGATTAGGTCTGTATCCATTCCTAGGGACCACATTTGGTCTATAGAACACACACCCCCTTTCTAAATCATTGAGTAGTGTACTCAAAAGGGTCTTATCTCAGTGGTGGGAACTAATTAGCCTTAGACTAAACATGTATCTGGCCTCATCTAGCAATTCTAAAAACAAGACCAGAAGTTCAATATATTTCCTATTAACTTAAATGCATCTCAAAATAAAGTTCAAGAATATTTTTAGGAATACAAATAGCTATAGTACCCAGCAAGGTAAAAATTCAAAATGTCTAGTACCCAATCAAAAGGCATAGGAAAAAGCATGGAAATATGACCCATGATGAGAAGAAAGATCAGTCAGTTGATACTGACTCAGAGTTGATAAGCATGTTAGATTAGCACACAAAGATATGGACAGAGTTATTGTAATTATATTCCATATATTCAAAATGTTAAGTTGAGCTCTGGTATACATTAAAAAGTACCAAATTCAGCTTCTAGAGATGAAAACTGAAATATCTGAGGGAAAAAATACACTGGATGGAATTAACAGACTAGACATCACAGAAGAAATAATTAGTAGATTTGAAGACAGAGCAATAGAAATTATATAAAATGAAATACAGAGAGAAAGAAGCCTGAAAAAAAATGAGAGAAAAAAACAGCAGTGAAATGTGAACAGCTCAAGAGGCCTAATGTATGTGCAACCTGAGTCTATAAAAAAGAGAAAGTGAAGGGGGAGTTGGTAAAAAAAATTTTGGAGAGATAATAGATCAAGTTTTCCAAATGTTATGTTATGTACAGGGGAGTGAAGATAAGAATTATAGCAGATTTCTATATGGAAAGAATGCTAGTGAGAAGAAAGTTGGACTATACATATATATTCCTTAAGGTACTGAAAGAATATAATTATCACCATAGAATTCTTTAATAAGTGAACATATTTATCAGAAAATGAAGGCAAAATAAAAACTTTTTAGATATGCAAAAGCTGGAAGAATTAATCACTGGCAGACATTCAGGCCAAAGTTAAATGATAAGTGTGGATCTATACAGAGGAAGGCGCAGCACTGGAAATGGTGACCACGTGAGTAAATAGACAAGACTATAAAATTATTTAAATAAAAATAACAATTTAGTATGGGTTTTATAATATCTGTAAAAGTAAAATGTATGACAAATGGCATAAAGTTTGCAGGGGAAGAGAGAAGTACGCTAGTGAAAAGTCCTCAAAACATAAATGAAGTCATATAAAATCACCTGAAAGTAAACCGCTAACATAAAGTAAAAATGATAAACCCTAAAGCAATACCTAAAATACAAAAAAGAATTTTAACTATTAAATCAACAAATGAGATTAAATAGAATAATGAAAATACCTAACTGAAAAGAAAGTAGAACAGATGGAAAAATGGAAAACAAACAGAATGGTTATAGACTTACTCACAAGCATATCAATAATCACATTAAATGTAAATTGTCTAAAGACCCTAATTAGAAGTCAATGATTTTTAGATTCTTTTTTTTAATGAGCGAGAATCAGTTACATGCTGCCTGTAAGAATCATATATTAAATATGGAGACAAAATAGCTTACAAGTGAAAGGCTGAAAAAATATATGCCACACTAAGCAAAAGACTAAGCAAGGAGAGCTGAAATGGCTAAATTATTAAAAGTCAATTAGACTTCAGAGCAAGGAATACTTCCAGGGATAAAGAATGTAATTATATAATGACATCGGGGGTCAATTCATCAAGAAGACATAGCAATTCTAAATGTTTATGTGTCTAAAAACAGAAGTTCAGAGCACAAGAAGAAAAGTAGAGAACAGCAAGAATTCACGTATACAAATACACAATACACATACACAACGCAAATTCACAATTGTAGTCAGATTTTAATGCTCCTTTTTCAACTATTTATAGAAGCAATAGGCAAAAAATCAGTAAGAAAACAAAGGACTCCAGCAACACTATCAAATAATCCGACCTAACTGACTATTGCAGAGCAGTCCAAGCAGCAATGACAGCATCCACATTCTTTTCCAAGTGCACGTGGAACATTTATCAGGATATACCCGTAGTCTTGGCCACAAAACACATCTCAATAAATGCAAAGGATGCATAGTCATACAAAGTATGTTCTACGATCACTGTGGAATTAAGTTGGAAATCAATAACAAGGAACTCTCTGGAAAATTCTCAAATATTTAGAAAAAACCTCCACGTATCTAAATTACCCACAGGTGTAAGAAGAAATCAAAAGGGAAATCAGGAAGTATTTTTAACTGAATGAAAATGAAAACACGATTTATCAAAATTTGTGCTACAATGCTAAAACAGTTTTTAATGGAAAATTTACAGCATTAGAAGGTTATATAAGAAAGTCTCAAATCAACAAACAACTTCTACAAGAATCATAACAGAAAATCTGTTTTTCCTTAGTTTATGCAAATATTTCTTACATATGACACCAAGAACAAGATTCATAAAAGACAAAATTAGTGTGGACTTTATCAAAATTAAAAATGGTTTTCTTCAAAAGACACTATTAGGAGAATGAAAATGCCGGTTACAAGCTGGAGAAAATATTTGCAAATCATATATCTGATAAGAGACTTGTTTCCACAATATATAAAGAACTCACAAAACTTAACAATAAGAAAATAACCAATCTACTTTTTAAGAAATGGGTAAAAGATTTGAAGAGACACTTTATAAGTGAAGATATACAGATGACAGATATGCACGTGAAAGATGGTCAACATCAGTAGTCCTGAGGGAAATGCAAATGAAAACCACAATGAGATACCACTAAACGCCTATTAGAATGGCTCTAATTATAAAGCCTGACAATAGCAAAGTTGGTGAGAATGTAGATGAACTGGAACTTTCTACACTGTTGGTGGGAATATAAAATAGTAAGCTACTTTGGAAAACAATTTGGTAGTGTTTTAAAAAGTTAAACACGTACCTATAATATTATCTAATCTAGGTATTTATCCAAGAGAAAAGAAGGTATGGGTCTATACAAAGGCCTGGACACAAATTTCTATAGCAGCTATATTTGTAATAGTCAAAAGCTAGAATAAATTACAATGTCAACAAAATGAATGGATAAAAACATTGTGATATTCTCATATATTACAGGATGTTATTCAGTAATTAACAACTAATTGATATGAATGCATCTCAAAATAATTATGCTGTGTGAAAAAAGTATACAAAATTATATTCTAGGAAATGTAAATTCATATAGAGTGGCAGCATGCAGATCAGTGATTTATGGGGGACAAACACCCATGTGGAGGGTAGGAAGTGATTCGAAAGGGGCTCAGGGACATTTTTGAGATAATGGGCATGTTCACTATTTTGACTGTGGTGGTGCTTTCACACTTTCACATATGCCATATATTACAAAAAAAGCACACTTTAAATACATACACTTTATTATATGGCAATTATACTTTCAATAAAAAAAATTAAAAAGAAAAGAAAACTCACTGAACTCTCCATTTAAAATGAGTGGATTTTTTGTATGTAAATTATAATTCAAAGCTGTCAAATAAAACAGCAATGGTCTCATGGTCTTTAGGTTTCATGCTGCAGACATTCTACATGCATTAAATTTACCATCAAATTATTAAAATATGTGCAATATGTAAACTAGCACTATACCAAAAAATTACCCAGAAATTTCCCAATGCTCTTCAATTTTCATTAATTTCAATTATTGCTAATAGTTTGATGCATAAGTTTTGCTCATCTTTCTCTGTGTTTATACAAACATATGCAGACAATGAAGAATAACTTAATTGTTTCATTTTAAAAATTACAATGTCAAAGAATATTTCATAAACTTTAGAATCACTTGGGTACTTTCTAAGAAACGCTACTGAAGCATGGTTTAGAATGTGGTAGCTTAATAAGAATTGATATTTTTATAATATTCTGTCTTCTTAGCTAAGAGCAAGCTATGTTTTAATACTCTCCCGCATAATAATTCCATCTTTAAAATCAGGAACATAAAGGGGCCAGCCTGGTGGCATAGTGGTTAAGTTTTCACACTCTGCTTCAGTGGCCCAGGGTTCATGGGTTCAGATCCCAGGCACAGACCTACACACCACTTGTCAAGCCATGCTGTGGCAGCATCCCACATACAAAACAGAGGAAGGTTGCCACAGACGTTAACTCAGCAACAATCTGCTTCAAGCAAAATGAGGAAGATTAGCAACAGATGTTAACTCAGGGCTGATCTTCCTCACCAAAAACAAACAAAAAAACCCCAAAACACAGGAACATTTAAAAAAAAAAGTATAAATGGGAAGAAATTTTTGAAACCTGTATCACTGGATTATAAAGAGGATATTTGCAGATCTAATGCTATAGGGAAAATTAAAAGCTTCTAGAGAAAAGAACAAATTATCTTAATAGCTCATTTTCAAAAGTAAAACTTTAAATGGGCTGAATGGTGGCCCTCTATCCAGTTCTAATCCCTGGAAACTATGAGTGTTATCTTATATGGTAAAATTCTGCAGATGTGATTAAGTTGTGGGTTTTAAGATGAGGTTATCCTGAATTAACTAAGTTGATTCCTTAATGCCATCACAGCACCTGTGTAAGAGATTAGAGCGATGCAGCCACAAGCCAAAGAATGCTGGTGGCCACCAGAAGCTGGAGAAGCAAGGGGCAGATTCTCCTCTAGAACCTGGAGGGAGTGTGCCCTGCAAACACCTCAATTTTGGCTCAGTGAGACTAATTTCAGACTTCTGGCCTTCAGAACTGTGATGGAATAAATTTCTATTGTTTTATGTCACCAAGTTTGTGGGAATTTGTTGCATCAGTCACAGGAAACTAATACAAGTGGACAATAAGCATCAAAAAATTTCTACTGCATTGCCAAAGTAAAAATGTTTATTCAAAAGGGATACCATTTTAACCCCCAAATTTCAAAAATTCAAATAAATGATATCATGCTAATGTGAAAGTGACTGTCTCTGAATGACTGGATTCCTATATTTCTGTTTTCTATGTAAAAAACTTCTTAAAGCAGAAAGGCTTCCACATAGATGGTATAGGATGTAACACACAGTACACAGGAAAAAAGAAGGATGGAGCAGGCCTGTTGAGTTTACCCCAATTTAGCTAAAAGTAATCTTATATGTTCTAAGCTAATCCTGTTTAGATATATATTACAAGAGCCAGAATCTTCCATGCCCTCTTTGCAGCATACCCCTTGGGAATCTAAGGCAGTTGTAGGCTACTAGTCAATGATTTATAGATGCAAAGTCCAAATGAACTTCAGGGATACGGCTGTGACTGGTGGTCTTGTACATAGCTGTTATCTATTGGTACACTTTTACAATAATGCTTTTAATATCCCTCTACTTCAACAAATAGGAATTCTTTTGCATGTGTGTGAGGAAGATTGGCCCTGGGCTAACATCTGTTGCCAATCTTCCACCTTTTACTTGAGGAAGATTGTTGCTGAGCTAACTTCTGTATGAATCTTCCTCTATTTTGTATGTGGGACGTCACCACAGCATTGCTTGATAGTGTGTAGTTCCACGCCCAGAATTTGAACCAGTGAACCCTGGGCAGCCAAAGTGGAGCACGCAAAATTAACCACTACACCACAAGGCCACCCCAAGAATTTTTTTCTAGGAAAATAATCAGACATTTGCATAAAGATTTATATGTAAAAATACGAGCCAGAGTTAATTTAAAATTTTGAAAATCTAGACATTCCTTGGATGTCCATCAAACTCAAGAAATGGATATGTAAATTATGGCATAAACAAACCATGGAATTTTATACAATTAAAAACCATACCTGAAAAGAATGTTTAATCATGTATATGGACAAATACTATCAATAAAATGTTTCACTAAAAGAATAGAATCATTATAACTAATTTATTGAGTACTTATCAAGCACTTTTAAAAGTATTATTGTTTCTTTTTATGCTCATAACAACATTATTAGTGAGGTATATATTTTTTACTTCTGCTTCAATGATGAAGAAACCAAGCCACAGAAAAGTCAACTAACATGTCAGAGTTATATAGCAAGAATTAGGAAAGTTGATCCCATAGCAATCTGTTAATCAACATTCTATATCAGACTGTAGACAAAATAAAGCCTGGCTTCTTTTCAACAAGTGGATCCTGGCTACCAATGCCCCATAGCCTAGTCAGTTTCAATTACATCCCCTGAGTGTCAGCTTAACCTCCACCAGTCATCCTCCCTGAGTGAAATGTAAGCTTAAGGAGAACTGTGCTGTCAATGGCTTCATGCCCAGTGCCTGGTACTCAATACACCAGAAGATACAGCATCACTTTTGTATGTTTTCCAAAGATGATGCATAAAAATATGTTTAAAAAAACCTCAAAGTAATCAAATCAAATATTTTAGATACGGAATAAAAGAAAGTAAAAGAACTCGAAGAACAAGTAATCTGCTCCAGAAAACCTGCTGCACCAGCGCCAGACCCTGACTGTTTCTACGAAAAACACTCTCTTTAGGTCTGAGTTCTTAGGGTTTAGCTTAATTCTTCCTGCATCCTGCACAGAAACTTTTCTCATTGTTTCTACAGTGCTTCTTGCTTTATTAAAAACGTGCAGGCATCACAGAGCAATGACTTTGAATTGATAAATATATTTAATACTCTGACACTGCAGGCTCTTTCCAGATGCAGAGTAACTGATGCCTGGAGGCCCTCCGACATTTTTGTAGTTTTAATAACAAAGCGTCGGGCAACCAATAATTGGGAAATAAGTGAGGAACCTACACCCACAATGTATTCTATTTACTCTTCTCATGGCACGTGGGCCTTGCATTTCTCACATGAAAGAATGTTAGAAAATGATTTGCAGGTTGCTCTGCTGATCACAACGAATTACAAATCTTAATTCTGTAAAAATTATTAAAGCAACTTCCTACCTCACTATCTATATTTTTGGTCACATTTTCCAGCATGGTCTTCTCTCTGTCTTGGTCTGTTGGTCTGTCACTGGAAGATGTGTGTGTATTTGAGTGTATGTATGGGACTCTGCATGTATGTACTGAATATCATAACCAAGTCTTCTAGTGAATTTTGTCAGCTGGATTTTGGAGTTTACTGCAAATTTCAGGAGATCTCAGCAGTGCCCTGCATAGGACTTGAAATATGCAAATACTCTCACTAGTGATAAAAAGCTGTGAGATGTAGCACAGGGCTTTTCAAAATTTAATATGCACAGAAATGCAGATTCTGATTCACTAGGTCTCAGATAACCCCTGAGATTCTGCATTTCTCCCAAACTCTCAGGTGATGCCAATGCTGCTGGTCCATGGATCACACTTAGACTAGCAAAGGCAAAGTTGAAATCGCATAGAATATGACAGAGCTGAGCTCAAATCTCTGCTCATCACTGATTGGATATGTGACTTCTGTATGTTTTCGATATCACTTTTGGTGTCACTGTTGTCATCAATACAATGGAAAATAATAATAATCATCCATGAATGAATGAATGTCAGATTCTTTTCAATCTCTCTCAATGCTGAGGACCTTGAAAGGTCTAGGAAGAAGAGGAGAATCTTAAATGTCCAAGGAAGTGTTTTTCAGAATGCTATAATTTTTTTGCGTCAGCTTAGCACATTCTCCAGGAAGTAAAAAATCTTATTGCTGCAATGATCATTTCATTTGATAGATCTCAACCCATGAGAACTTTTAGACAATAGTGCTTTCTACAAATAGTTTCAGGCTGCAGAAATGGCTGGATACAGTACCACAGAAATGACTAGTGTGCACACAAAAATTCAAAGAAAAATAAGAGTTTTGAATGCCATGTAACACTAAAGTTAGAAATACATTGCTGTCATCACTATGATAAGGCTCTCATAGTATGATTGATAGTGCCCTTTATAATAAGGGCCTTGCATCAGTTGTCAATCTCTTGCCTCTCAGCTCTAAATGTACCCTTCATTGCTCTGCTTATGATTTCTCCTTTGTCAGCTGGCAAGATGGCAAGTGTTGTCAGTAGAGGTTGCTGGCAGGTGGGCAGGAAAAGGCACTGGAGGAGAAAGAGATTTTCTTCCTGGTCCTGGTGTACGTTTGTGTTCTGCAGCACATGGCAGCTAGCCAGGTGCAGCATCTCCCTGTGAACAACTTCCCCAGCTCCACCTGTGAGAGTTTCAGAGCGAGTTCTGAGGGTTGGCATTCACCTGTGCTCAACTTTCCCCATCACTCCTTCTCATGGCTTTCCAGAGTACTTTCCAAGAGACACTCCAGCAAAATTTTCAACATCCAATGGGCCAGGCCATACCTTCAACAAAGTGTGGATCCAAGTCCTGGGGGGGGTGCCCTCTTCAATATTTTTTCCTTCCGTGGAGCTAATAGCTACTTCCTATTTCTGCTCTTCCTGTTTTATTTAGAGTTCTCTTTATCTCTGAGTAGCTTACCCCCGCATTACTTCGATCTCCTATAATAGTCAGTAATTCCTTACACTAAACTGTACCTGTTCAAACTAATGTGTGGTTTCTATCCTCTTCTTAATGACAAATACATGCCTTAACATCTAATCTGGATAAACTCTTACTCATCTTGGATGGAAAGTATTCATAAAATATGCTGAAAAATGTTGTTGGAAAGGATAATGAAGACTCAAACAGTAAAATGCAAGGTCAAGTCCATCCAAGAGAAGACCTTGGTAAAATGATGGCTATTTTAGTTGAAAGTCTCGCTCAACAGAATTCATCAATCCTCCATGATGTGTCGAGAGGAGAATATTATGTTTCAAATTTAAATCCACTAAGTTCTCACCAGTCTGTGAGTCCATTTAAATTCTTTGAGAGCTTTGTAGAAATACTTCACGTTCATGTAGGCACTGAAATCATTGTCTCCTTTCCATTGAATAGTAGTGGTCAAATATTTCGAATGACTGCTGCTTTTCTTCCAGCCTCAGTAGGAAAGCATCAGTGTAAGTTTCATCACAGCAATGCTAATTTCTATGTCCTTTTGTGGTCAATATTGAAAGAAAATCAATGAGAAATCATGACCACATCAATACAATGACAAATATCTAGGTGAAAATTTAAAAAGAGGTGCAGAAAGCATCCACATGTGTTCTATACATATCTAAGCATAAAAAATAGCAATTGAATGATATATTCTATTTCAATGGGTGTTTTTATCTTTTAAGTTTGGAAAATATATTTAGAAGCAACAAGTAGACAAAAGAACAAATAATTTTGAGGCATCTGATCAACTTTTTCTTTTGATCTGTTTGAATATCTCCTCTTTATGCGCCTGGGACTCAGTCCTTAACTCCTTTCTGTTCTTTGTATACCTTCGCTTTGTGTTGCAAGGTGATCTCATCCAGTCTCGTTTCTAAAAATGCCACCTGTGTCGTAATGACTTGCAATTTGTATCTTCAACTGAGTCTTATCCTCTGAACTCTACATTTTAAAGGATATGGGCCCAATTTAAGTATTTGGGTATTAGAAATGATGGCCAGAGTTTGTTTTATATTGTAACATTACGTACTTTACAAATTTATGCTTACCAAAATTTCCATATAGGTATCTAATAGTCACCTCAAAGTGAATATTTAAAATTCTGTGCCTAGGGGCCAGCCTGGTGGCACCCTGGTTAGGTGCCCACGTTCCGCTTCAGCGGCCCTGGGTTGGCAGGTTCGGATCCCAGATGCAGACCTGGCACCGCTTGGTAAAAACCACACTGTGGTAGGCGTCCCACGTATAAAGTAGAGGAAGATGGTCATGGATGTTAGCTCAGGGCCAGTCTTCCTCAGTAAAAAGAGGAGGATTGGCAGTAGTTAGCTCAGGGCTAATCTTCCTCAAAATAAATAAATAAATAAATAAATAAAATAAAATAAAATAAAATTCTGTACCTAGAATCCAACCCTACCCCCGAGATTCTTTAGTAGCTTTTTCCTTTGAGTTGTAGTTAATGGCGCCTCTATTCTTCCTCCAGCCCAGGCCAAAATCTTAGTGTCATTCCTAGGTGCTAGGTGCTAGGTGCTGTCTTTCTCTCATACCACACACTTGATCAACCAGCATTTGGTATTAGCTCTGCCTTTAAACTGCCTGCTACTGTTCTGTTCCCAACCTTCATATCTCATATAAATTTTGCCTTAGTCTTCCAACTAGTCTACTCCTTTTGCCCTGGGCCACCTTCTGCCTGAGTATTTAGCAAAATCTTTTTCTTAATTTGTTCAGACTCTAGGAATCATAAATCACCAGAGTTGGAAGAAGTTTGAGTCTCTGATCCAATTTACTTATTTAGTACATAAAGAAATCAGACCCAGAAGATTTCATGATTTTCTCAAGATCACAATGATAGCCACGAAGGGAGCCAGGAAAGGCTATTAGTGAACTTGAAGTCAGTCTAAGGTTTGCACCTTAAAATCTCAACACGTGGTTGTGGATACCCACCCAATGCGCTTTCTGCTCCTCTCCTATCTGGTCTCTCCACAATGTCTCACTAAAACCACACTGCTCCTTGGATATGTCAGATGCATCAGGGACATCGGACTCACTGTGCCCCCCCTTCACACTCTTCCCCCACATAACCACATGGCTAATTCTCCACAATCATCTTCTCCGTGAAACATTTCCTTGATACCCTCTCAAAAGTTCATCAGCCCTCTCCTCTGATGATTTTTATCCTCTCAAGTACTTTAGCTCTTTTAGTCCCCTATTCTTGGCAATTTTAGTATCTAACATATATTTTGCGCTATTTATTTCTTGAATAAATAGCATAAGAATAAGAATACATAGCACAAATTGGAATAAATAAATTCTTATTTATTGTCTTTCTTTCTCCATAGAATATAAGCTTCATAAGAAAGGGATTTGTATTTTTGTCAACTTTGTTCATTACTATATCCCTAGCATTTAGCAGTTTGCTTGGTATCATATATTAGATGTTTAACAAACACTTGTTGAATTAATAAATAAATGCTATCTCTGTTTTGATTCCTTTATTTTACTTTATGTGACTCCTTTTGTAATTTTCATTTCTCCAGTAACATCATCTCCCTGTTATTTTATTTAGATATACAAAATATATTTATTTATTTACTTATATATAATATTATAATTTATTCAAATATTTCTATTGCATATTTCCATGACTCTTTGTTGAGTATTATGATGTATTATATTCCCTACCAACATTGCTGCATTTATTCTGATATTTGTACTTGTTTAAAGATATGTTTTCAAGGATTGGTTTGCAAATAAAATCTTTTTAGGTGCTGGAGATGAGAGAGCTGGGGAGGAATAAACATACAGAAAATCAAGAAAGTAGATGAAAAGAAATGAACATGATCAGATTTAATGTCCTATGAACTGAAAATACATCAAAGGACTGATCTCACATGGTAAAGAGGCTAAACGGCTGCATTTTCTATGCTCAACTCTTCTTTTCCCTCTATGTTACTGATAGCTATGAAAATAAACGTGAAATAAAATGATAGCCTCAAAAATAGCTATCTCTTATTTCTCTTTGCACTTTGCAATCATCCTTTACAAAAAAGCATAATAGTGAGACTAGTAAGAAAGAAAAACTTTAAAGTTCCTTCTCTTTTATCTCTTCCAGGATCCCGTTTCCATGGAAATAAAGACAACAATGGAAGTCAAGAAAGAATCTCAATGAATTAATAATAAGTATAATAGGAAGCATTTAGAGCATCTTTTGGCTACTTTGTTAAGGGTTTTAACCTATGATGTCGTTTAATCCTATTATATATGTCTTAGAGGGAAATTGAGGCTCAAAGAAAAATAAGAAGTTTTCTCAAGGTCACAAAGTGAACAAGTATCAGCGTAATATTTTAAGCTAAATTCTGTCTGGCCAGATCCTGAACTAATGCCTAGGCTATTTCTCCCAAGTGTATTTTTTTACCCAAATAACTATTTGATTTCAGGGGATTGCTGAGAAAATGCTCAAAGCAAAATACAATTTGTACATTTGAAATTTTACTTAATTTACATAATAGTATTTTTTTAAATTAAAATATGGATAGTACCTTAGCATTTTTCATATAGGCCCTATTGGAAAAACATCATATTCAAAGATTTACTGAATATTCCAACATTAAGTAAGAAATTATTTGGGCCTTGCCCCATGGGGTAGTGGTTAAGTTCGGCACGTTACACTTCAATCAATCACCCAGGTTCACAGGGTTGGATCCCGGGTGTGGACCTACACCACTAGTCAGTCATGCTGAGGCAGTGACTCACATATGAAGTGGAGGAAGATTGGTATGGATGTTGGCTGAAGCTAATCTTCCTCCAGCAAAAAAAGAGAAAGATTGGTAATAGATGTTAGCTCAGGGCTAATCTTCCTCAAGCAAAAAAACAAATTATAAAAGAAATAGGTAGCACCTTCCATAAATTTATAAAATGTGTAATGTTATAATAAAGAGCAAGTAGCCTCTTATATTTTGGAAATCATTCTAATATCCAAATATTCATTGGGCCTGAATCCTTTAAAGTATAGATCTTCAACATTTCCTTTTTTTTCAGAATCTACTCTAAATCTTTTTTTACCTATATGAATGAATTTACCACTTTGACTTTTGGTTCATTTTATTAATTTCTTTTGATCTCTTTCAAGGTTCTTTACAACCATCAAATTGATATTCTCTTGTCTCCCTTGCTTTAGCAAAATAGCCACAAAAATGAGCCTAGCTTTTAACAGAAAAATTATTTCAACTCAGCAAGTATTTGTCAAATTAAAACTAAGTTCTTAGCAATTTGTCAAGTCCCTGTTGACAGAAAATCAATGATTGCCTTCCAAAACACTAGGAAATTAGACAATGATCTTCAAAATCATCAGTACTTTATCGAGTATTGAGTAAAACTGCTTTTAATAAAAATGTGCAAATTCATGGTTCACATATTGCCAGAGCTAGATGGAGAGTTAGAATCTCTTTGAACCAATTTTCTCTTTTTATAAACAGGAAATGTATGCCCAGAAAGATATGATGATTTGCTCAAGGTCACGTTGATAACCGGAAAAAGAGTCAACAAAAAGGCATGGGAAAGCTAAAAGTCAGTGATTCTCTTTAGAATATAACTTCCTAACAGCTACTTCTGCTTCTGCTCTTGACCTCGAAAGCATATTCTCCACACAGCAGCCAAGATTATCTCTTTAAAATGTAAATCAGATCGCCTCACTTTTCTGGTGAACTCCTGAAAATGGTTTCCCATGTCAGCATAGAAGCCAAAGTCTGAAAATGCCTGTTAAGTCTCTACATAATCCCGTCCCTTTTTCCTCTTCCAACATCATCCCCTACTCTTAGAACCATCACTCATGTTGCTTCAGCTGTGTTTAGCTTCTAGCTGTTCTTCCAACATGACTTTTAAGCTTTCACTGTTAGTAGCCTCTTCCTAGAAGCCTTCTCCCAAATATTCACATGACTAACATCCTCAAGCTTAGTTCAAATAGCACCTTCTCAATGAATTGTATCTTGACTACCATACTTCAAACTACAACCCATATCTCTCCCCAATCAGTACTTCTACTTCCTCTCATGTACCTTTATTTTTTCACAGCTTTTATCATTTTCTAACACTTATCTATTTATTATATCTGTTATTTTCTCTCTTCTTTGGTTATATTGAGAACTCTGAAAGAGTAAGCTTGTCAGTTTTGTTGTCTGATATCCTAAGCCCTAGAACAGTCCCAAGAACCTAATAAATATTTTATGAATGAATAAATAGTCTGACAACAGTTGTTTTAATCTTAATATACACTTGAACTTAATAAGACTGAAGAATCAGAAGTTAAACCAACATACTATCATAAATTTTTTTTAAATGCCCAAGAGAAAACACATTATTCATATTACAGTTTAACTGGTATGGTATCATCAAATACACAATTATCCAATGCAGTTGATCAGGATTTGGAAAAGTGTGCTAGGACTTCACTTTCCGTGGACTAATACTACAACTTAGCTGTATGGTTTCTGGAATAGGAAACCGACCATGCTAATCAAATGTGTCTTTAGCAGTTAATGTTTTACCACAAATGAAGCTCCAAATGTTAGCTTTTCAAACACAGCCTGTTGAAAATGGAAACATTGATTTAGCCTCTAGGACTGCTAGTTTTCTCTCATTTAAAATGTCATTTTCTACAGTCTAAAGCTTGGAAGGCACTTTCAAATAAAGTATACCATGTAACATTACAGTTCGTGAGATAAACAGAGAAACATCATTGCTTTCCACATACCCTGACTCTTCCCCACTGGACTGCCAGGCACTCTGTGAAGAGGTGACCGTGATTCCGCTCACCTCTGAGATTATGAGTCAATGGAGAATCAGTTTACAGGCAATTCTGTGCTGGGAAGGTCTAGCTGCCAATTTCCCACTGATTAAATACTGTTTATTTTTCCACAGACAACTCAAATGTTACTTCATTTTTTCATTTATTACTTCTTCCTGAATATTCCCATGGCACTTTGCAGTGCTAATATTGGAGGCAGCAGATTCAGATACACATTCTTTCATATTTCATTTACACCTGTCTTTGTTTCTCCCATTAGAAAGTGGTCTTTGAGGCTGTGGATCACATAATGGAAAGAGCACTGGCTTTGGAGCCTAACAGATTGAGCTAAAATCCTAGCTCTACTGCTCACTAAATGAATACTCTTCAGTAAATTCTTGAAGCTTTCCAAGCTTTGGTTTCTTATTTGGAAAAAAATTCTACTAACTCCTTAAGAATGTCATAAGAAGTAAAGAAAGCATTTATGTAAAAGTCTATTTATTTACCGAGGCTAATATAGTGCTTACTACCAGGCAATCTTTTAAGCATTTTACATTTATTCATTTTAATCCTCGTAATAGCCTGATGAGTTAATACTTTTATTTACTTCATTTTCCAGATGAGAAAATTGACACAGAGAGAGGTTAAGTAAACTTCACAAAGTTAGAACCAGGACTGAAATCCAGAGAGATGGCTTCAAGGTTTGTGCTGTGACAGCTAGTAATCCCACCTCTCCAGGAGAAGAGAAACAGTGCGAGCAAGTGGCATACTCAAGGTCACACAGCCAAGATGGTGCAAGTAGAATTAGAATCCATATGTTCTTACTCCTGAATGAAAGCATGGCTCAATATACCATACTCCTACTGATTAAGTGCATCTAGGAATTTATAAATCAAAGTAAGCTTGATTCATTAAAGTCATCCTGGCTACAGAATCACTTAACCAAACAGTAGCTGTTCTTTCTCTGCGGGAGTTATGGGAATAATACCTGCCTCCAAAAGTCAGATTCTATCATTAAATAAGTCAATTTATGTTAATGCTCTTTGTTAAGTATGAAGTGCTATATCACTAAATATGTTCAATACCAAACATTAATATTCAGATCATACCACTTTCTAACTAGTGGGTGAGAAAATGTGGGAAAAGATGATGAATTTAAGGAGAGAAAAGAAAGAAGAAAAACATGACATTTTTCTCAAGATCATGATCATAAACCATTACTAAAAGGTTTTTTTTAATTTATATGCAATTTCAGTACTCCCACTAAAATACTTACTGAAATGAATAGGCAGAGACAGATGAGTTTTGTTTTTACTTTAAAATTGCTATCCAGTAAAGATTGTTTCATATTTACTTATTATTTTTCCTTAATTTTCTCTTTTTGGCCTTTTCAAAACAAACTTTACTATAACATTGATTATTGTATTTTTCACAGTCAGTTTATGAGGATTACCACTGTGAAGATTATGAACTTTCTTCATAAGGAGCTTTCAAATACTGTGTTTTTCCCCTAGGAAATTTGAAAAGAGTTCAAGCTCCTGATTTGAAAAAACAACAAAATCAATTTCCATTGCATTGCCATTTTGCATACTAATTTAATGGGTCACTAATAATATTCTTCAAAGGTCATAAGTGGTTTTTAAACCCTTTTAACACAAAGGTTTTAGAAATGAAATAAACACAGCCTTTTATTTTTTAAATATTATGCATATTGATTTTTGCCTTCTTGGGATTCAGAATCATGTGAATTTCAAATAGAATTAGTAGAATACACTAAAACATAGTAAGTATTTTAGAATTTCATGTTACTTTATAAATACATAAAATAAGAATCCTAAATATAGATTTCTCAGGGATTAAATTTAGTTCTAAAAGGCATTAATTTTTGTTGATTTTTATTGTTGATTATAGTGGTTAATCTGCATAGACTGTTATAGAAAAGTCACAATCTTTGTTATATAGACTGTTTGATGGAGACCAAAGCAATGGTCACTTAAATAATAGAGAAAACTTTCAAAGAAGCACTTATAAACTATTTCAGTATCATATAAACATATCTAAGGGAATGGCAGATGTTGACAGCCTGATTAGTCTTAACGGATTGTGATTTCAACAGTCGTTATGATTTTACTGACACTTACAGGGAAATACCTAGCTTGCTACAAGAAGCCTATATTCTGTCCATCTACGAGATTCTCGAAGAAAAAGTAGTGTATAGCACAATGATCCTGGCTTTATTCATATACTGCAGATAATAGTTATGATAATTTACTTATAGAAAGAATATTGGAAACTTTTGCATTGTAAAAAATCAGAAATAGCCTTCCCTGAGTTCTGTACCTCATTTTGAAAATGACTGAAGCATTTCTGTTTCTGTAATTTTTTTCTTAAAGAATAAACTCTTGGATCAGGTTAAATGGAGGAATTGGACTTCTTTTGTTGTATCTCTAGCATCCATGCTTCCTTCATTCCTTCCCAGTGATTCTTTCTTTCCATTGAAAGATCTAGAATAGGCCAATCAGCACACTCCATATTCCTGCCCACATTTATGTAGTGGTTGGCAGGTTACCTTTATAAAATGCCCTTTGCATAGGGTATCTTGGAACTTTTTTTGGGAGTTCTGTCTTTTTCTGAATGGGGTGGTATCTGCACATAAGAACTGACACTGGGGCAGTCATCTTGCCACTAAGTGTGAAGTCAGCCTGAAAACAGAGTGGATAAGACATGGCTTGTAGTTCTTCTACTGACAAAGTGTTTTCACTTATATGAACCATCAAATTCATTTCATTACGCGAGCCAATTAGCATTGCTTTTGTTACATGTAACCAAAAGTATTTAACTGATCAGTTGGCAGTGACCTTTTCCAACTTTATTTCCTCTGTGTAAACGTATTATTTCATGAGTCTAAACATTAAAATAACAGAAGTGATTTAAAAAACAGCCAAACCTGTAACTAGTTTCCAGTGTTTTCTATTAAGTCCTTGGTTATTCCAAAAATATTCACTTTCCCACCTCACCTTTTTTTAGATAATAATAATCATCATTATCATCGTCATCATCAGAAACCTAAAAGCAGGTGTAATGGACTGAATTATATCCCTCCAAAATTCCCATGTTGAATCTCTAACTTCCCCTATGACTATATTTGGAGATGGTGTTGAGATTAAATGAGGTCATAAGGGTGGGGCCCTAATTTCACAGAACTGGTGTCCTTATGGGAAGAGGAAAAGACGTCAGAGATCTTTCTCTCTGCATGCAAACAGAGGAAAGGCCTTGTGAGGGCACAGAGAGAAGGTGGCCATCTGCCAGCAAGGAAGAGATCTCACCAGAAACCAACTCTGCCGACACCCTGATCTTGGACTTCTTAGCTGCTAGAAGTGTGAGAAAATAGATTTCTGTTGTGTAAGCCACCCAGCCTGTGCTGTTTTGTTATGGCAGCCCTAGCAAGCTAATACATCAGGTGTTAAGAAATTAACATAATATATTTCAATATTTACATTGACTGGCACAGTTTATAAGAAATTCTAAACTTTAAAAAGGGATCAAGGTCACTATTCCTTTCACTCTTCTTATGGAAAATTGAATGTATTTAAAGAACAAAATGAACTTCAACACTTCATGTTGATCATTTTCTAAACCATACGCCGGGTCCCACATTGTCTACTAATGGGTGAGAATTCCCAAGCAGGACTCCACTTCCTGACTTGCATTTCATCTTAAAGCACATTACTTTGTACTTTTAATTACCTCAATTCCTGTTTCTTAATCATGCTCATCTCCTAAGGTTTGACTCTTCCAAGTAGAATATCATAACTTTAATTCTTGACTCAGGTTCTGCTTTCTAGAGGAACAAGTAAGATGTAAGACCATGAATATCAGAGGAAAACCAAGACCCTGCCATATGGATCAGACTGCTGAGATATGACTTTACACTAAGCCTACAGAAAACGGGGCAAGTCTCAAGGCCCGTTGTATTTCCAATTCAAATTCACTATCATAGATCAATTAGAGATTTGGAGCTAAAAGTCTAGTTAGTAACACAGTGGTCATGTATCTAAATTACTCTCTGAGACCATGCCTCTCAATATATGGCTTAGAAATAACTGAACTACTCAAAATGTTATAATCAACCTGAGCCAGCCCAGTGGTGTAGTGGTTAAGTTCGTGCACCCTCCTTCAGCAGCCTGGGGTTTGCAGGTTCAGATCCCAGGCACAGACCTAGCACTGCTTGTCAAGCCACACTGTGGCTGCATCCCACATAAAATAGAGGAATATTGGCACGGATGTTAACTCAGTGACAATCTTGCTCAAGCAAAAGAGGAGGATGTTCACTGAGGGCCAATCTTCCTCACCAAAACAAAACAAAACAAAACAAAACTCCAAAAACCAACTTATAATCACTGAGGAGCTGGGCTGGTATTCAATCCCTATTATTCTGATCTTTCAACCTTACCATAGTGTTTCCATTATTTAGCAATTCCTGGTCAACTCTTGGGAGATTATCAATTAAAAACAACAAGGTTATTACTGGCAAGAATCTATTTTTAGTGATATCCAAATAGTATCAGAGAATTCTTGATTAAATGCTCACACATTTTTTCGTGACATATCCTGAGTTTTCCAGAATTAAATATCAAGTTTATTAAAATATATTTTCCAAAGTGCACAAATATATCTTCTACAGTGCTAGCAAGCTAAAGCGCATTTATTACTTAGCGGACAAATTAAGAAAGTTGCAAAAGGATATGCCCTGAGAAAAATTCTTATTCTCCTAGGAAAACATTGATTGTAACATTGATTGCTATTTGGCCATCAAGGCAGGTTACCACCAGAATAAGGTTTAAAGCCATCCCATATGATCAATTACTCTCAGTAATCACTTCTGGATGCCAGCAAATGAGTGACAGGCTATGCTTTTCAACAGCCAATCAGTAACTGGCTCACTTCAGTGAACACATTTTTGAAAGGAAGCCACTTAGTCATAGTCTCTCTCAAGTAGCCTTCCTTTCCTTAGCAAACAATAAATTCAATTTTTTTTTCTAGATATTGAGTGGGGGCTTGAACTTTCACAACTTGAATATAGGTTCTTGGTACCTCTTTTCTTCCTCTTGATTACTCAGTTTTCCGTTGGTCTGTTATACGATCACATCAGTAAATAGTTTCAATAACCTGGCACATGATTTCCATGGGCATGGAGTCTTGAAATATTTCACTTTCACTTTCCTTATCTTAACTTTAGTACTCTCAATTATTATCACTATTAGAATATCTTTTGGATACATGAAGGCAGAAATTGCTCAATTTAGGCTAATTATATCTTTAACCTTTCATAAGCTTGGAAGAAGAAGGAGAGAATTAAAACATATAGCATGTTTACTATGTGCCAAACACTTCACTATAACCTGTAACTTTTTAAAATAGTGAAACTTTTTCCTGCGATGACTGATTAATGTAATTTGAATATATCTTTTGTATCTCAATTAACATTTTGTCTTAGACTTGCATCTTTTAATAGTTCATGAGTCAATAATTTCAAAAGTAGTTGATTGCTCATGTGAATAACTGGAATAGATTAATTGGTAGTAAAATCAGTGACTTTGGGGCTATTTCTTGAGTACTTATGAAGATAACTTATGAGTAATTATTAATGAAAGAAAGAAGTATTTTGATATTCAATACAAGTTGGTCATGTCTGGAATAAATTTTACAGAACATCTCATTCAATCTCTTCCTTTTAGAAAAGTATACTGAAGCCAAGCAAATAGAAGTGATTTTTTTAAAGCTCACATAATTAATAGCTAAGGAGAGCAGAGCTGGAAACTATGTCACCTTACTCTGAGTCCTGTGTGCTTGCCATCAAATCATGCCAACTGTCATTGGTAATACCATTTGTTCTGAAACTAAAAGAAATAACCTGTGATTTTTTCCAACTTATCTTGTCTAAAAGTCATTTCTACAAAGTATAATATAATGAATATGAAACCCATATTCACACTTACACTCAAATTTATCCTCTGCTGCTTTTTTATATGTCTGACTTCAGGCATGTTACGTCAACTCTTGGAATCACATTTTCTTATCTAACGTAAGAAAAATAGACAAAAAGATGAGTAAAGTCCCTCAAACAGTGACTGGCATATATTTTCTCTCCATATCTGTTAATGTAACTTATTTTCCAGCTACACTCTGTTAGTTTCCTAGGGCTGCTGAAGCAAAGTGTCACGAACTTGGTGGCTTAAAACAAAGGAAATTGATTCTTTCAGAGTTCTGGGGGCTAAGAAGTCTGAATCAAGGTGTCAGCAGGACCGTGCTTTCTCTGAAGGCTCCAGGGGAGAGTCTGTCTCATGCCTACCTCCAAGCTCCTAGTGTTCCCAACAACCCTTGACTTGTAGATGCTTAAACTTCAATCTGCCTGTGTTTTCACATGACATATTCTCTGTGTCACTTCCCTCTTCTTACAAGGACACCAATCACATTGGATTAAGGGCTCACTCTATGCCACTATAACCTCATCTTAATTTACACCTTAGTTATATATGCAAAGACTCTATTCTAATAAGTTTTCATTCATAGGTACCAGGGGACATCAGCATATCTTTTTGGGGTACACAATTCAACACGCAACATACACTAATGTTATTTTGGAATGATTGTTGTGATTGATGCTTTTGTGAATTTTCCTGACATATTTGAACAAAGAAAGTCATTAGAGAATAATAGTAATATATTGAAATATATACATTGCTCCATGATATATAGTATAGACAGAATGAACACAAAAAGAATAGGACAGGTATTGTCTCAGTAATATAATAAATTATACCCTCATTTTTAGGGGATAATTGGAAGTTTATCTGCACTCTAGTGATACCAATCCAGAAGTGCTTTTTGAATTTACCATTTACAATTTAATTAAATGGACTAGTATATTTTATTTCCCTTATATTTTCAGTTGGCAGCACTCAGAAATCATAACTTAAAATTGCAATCAATTACACAGTAAATGATTCTTGAAATATTCATTGTGTATAATACTTTCAAGAATTCTCACTTAGCTAAAAAAAGTGATGGGCTCCAAGTTGTCCAATTTCAAAACTATTCTAAACGTTAAAGAAAAAATTTTATTATGTGAAAGAATGTGTCCTTCGTCTGGAAGAATGTTGAGATATGCCATCTTGAATTTCTAATTATGCATTATGACTATTTTGAAACAAAAAGCACTACACAAACTATATAGTAAATAAAAATAATAAAACAGAATACCAACCAAATGTATCAAGCTCAGCCAAGAATGTATCATACTAACATTACTTAAATTCTTAATATGGATATGTTTCTTGATGCTCATTCCACAAGTACGATGGATTCTCCTTGTATAAAGGAGGATGCTAACCTTCCTGTAGGCTCCAACAGCTACATGTCAAATTTCCACACTTACATAAAACAAATAAAACTGAGCTTTCTCTGGCTAAAACTGAAACAAGAAAATAATTTTATCTGTAGCTTTATCTCTAAACAACTTCTAGTCCAAAAATGACTATGATTCTCCTTCTAATTTTACCTATCTTATTCTTTAGATGATTTTGGTATTTATATTTAAACTCAGTTTACATATGTTACTTGTTTGATGTCAGAAAAGAATTATTTTCCTTTAAATTGAAATCATGTTTGCCAGATGCCTGAAAATCAGCATAATTTAAATGATTTTCTATTCTGTCTTTCCTTTTTATTTATAAAATATTTCCTCCTTCTCTGGGGAGATTCACCTTAGTATCACACAGCTTAATTTGTCCACTCTTCCCTTTCCAGCCAGTTAAATGTGAAATCCTGGCATTTCTAACACACTCTTTTTCACTCTTATTGCTTTTTTTATTATTTTAATTCTCATGACCTCAGGCACAAAATATTACAAAAGCATCATGGCATCTCTCCAAACTTCAGCTTCTGTCTTCAGGTCCTGTCTCTACCCTGGTGTCAAATGAATTGTATTAATATGGCATTTTTAATCAAGATTCTTCCTCATTCCTAATCCTTTGGTGACCCTAATTTGCTTACATCCTATAATCAAAGATGTTAAACTAGCATGTTAAGGCTTTCAAAATATGGCCTCATCTTGCTTTTATAAATTTTCTTCTTATAAATAAATTCCCATAAAAATGAATTGATTATTTCACTCTAAATATATTATAAATATTCTGAATTGCATGCAGTGCTTACCAAGGTCAGATTACTTAGAATTCCTAGAATCATTCAAATTTATTATTCTTTAAAATATCCTGTGCTACCATGAATTATTTTAGACATACAAAAAGGCAAGAAGAACAATATAGTTTTCTAGCAATATAGTGGAAGAGTTATTCTGGAGGAAACTATTACTAAAAATATAAAGTTGAACCATGCACAAATACCATTTTTGTAGCTCAGTGGTGGAATGCCAACAATTTTATATAGTTCAGTACACTGGAACTAGGTTTCAATGAAACATATTTAAAGTATGTCACTAGATTCACAAGAAATAAAGAAAACAGCTAAAGACCCCTCCAAAAAAAAAAAGACTCATAAGTAAGAAAAGTTGGAGTTTCCCTGAGGACAAAATGTTTTAATTCTGAGTTTGAGACTGAACACTGGGCTCACACGAGATGAGAAAGCTGAACTTCAGAACGTTGTTATAAGACTGGAAGTGGTCTGAAGAGGTTTGCTGGCTCATGCCATAAGCAAAACTGTTCTCTTTGTGAAAGATCAATCCCAATTGATTATTGGTATAATATCGATAAAATATGAACATAAAAAGATAACAAGATACCATAAGCAAGAATCAACAGCATATCCCTAAGCCACTTAGAAAAAGAAATTACAATGACTGAATATAAAATATCTGTGAATACAATATTTAATAAATAATAATATAAAAAATGAGCAAGGAGCAGGTTCAACATGGAGATTTCGAGAGCTGGAAGGAACATGACCTTCATCTTTACGATAGGAAAAATACTGGGAAAACTGCAAAGTAATGACTTTTCTTGAACTCATGAGAGAACTAAGTTCACAGGGGAAACAAAAAACTGGAAATCTGGTGAGAGAAAAGAGCCATTAGGGAGAGAGTGGACCCAAGCATTTGTTTACCTATGAGCAGATGCTGCTGAACGCTTTATAACTGGTAAGAGTTTCACCTACAATTGTGTAACAAATTGCTCAAAGCAAGTGTCGGCTAGAATGAGAGTAGGAAGCCCTGGAGGGAGGGGCTGTGTAGACATAGGGAATCTGCATCCTCTTGAGCACCAACAGGCTCTCACAGGGAGAAGGGGGAGGTCTGGAAATAGTCTGCCACTGCCCATCCCCAGCTGCCTCCAAGTACTGACCGGAGTAGGAAAGCAGCAGACACTGTTCAATCTTCCCAGACTCTTTTCTATTCCCCTTAGGGATGAAAATCTTAATAAGCATTAAAAAGCTTAATAACTATTTTAGAATAAAACACAACAGGGTGTCTTGGCAAGCTTGTTGAGTCAAAGATTTCGAGATAAGAAAAGCACTAATTATAAAAAACAATGTAATTAATTATACTTGTTCAACATAAAAATTTCCGTTCTTTCAAAGTCACCATTAGGAATACACTAGAAATAGATATATAGCAAATATATACCTGACAAATACTTTGTATCCAGACTATATAAAGACTCCTGAAACAAAACTATCCTTTCTTTTTTTCTTGATTTCTTTTGAATTGTTTACATGCATCTAAATACAATCTTTCATTTGCACTGTTTTATAAATTATGTGCTACTGGTAAGCTTTTATAGTAACATATTTTCTTAAATTAAAGACAAAAATAATATCTCTGCTCTCCCTCCAAATACTAGAAGATCTTTTCTATACTTTAATTTTAATATTTTCTTCAAGTATATATATTATTACTGTTCAATAATCACGTTCCAGTTTCATATATCTCTCAAACCTTTGTTTCTAATATTGTTTAGTGCAGTCATGATTTATTTGGATTTTCTCTGGAATCGATCACTGTGACTTTGCTCATCATTTCACCCCTGATTTCAATTTTCTTCTTCCTTAAGTGCGTTTTTTAGAAGTTTCTTTAGCTAGTATATCAGTCTGCTTGGGTTGCCATAACTGAATACCACAAACTGAGTGGCTTACACAACAGAAATTTATTTTCTCACGGTTCTGGAGGAGGCAAGTCCAAGATTAAGGTGCTATCAGTGTTGGTGTCTGAGGAGAGCTCTCTTCTTGGCTTGTACACAGACCCCTTCTGGTTGTGTCGTCACGTGGCCTCTTCTCTGTGTGCATGTGGAGAAACTGAGAGAACTCTCTGGTGTCTCCCCATCTTCTTACAAGGACACTAGTCCTATGAGATTAGGGCCCCACCCTTATGACCTCATTTAACCTCAGTTACCTCTGTAAAGGCCCTGTCTCCAAATACAGTCACACTGGGGGCTAGGGCTTTGATATATGAATTCTAGGGGCAAACAATTCAATCAAAACATTGAGATATGATAGAAACACACTCAGTTTTAATTACTGTTTTTTAAAAATAAAAAAATAGGAGCTGGCTCTCTGGCTGAGTGGTTAAGTTTGTGCCCTCTGCTTCAACGGCCCGGGGTTCCACCAGTTCACATCCTGAGGGCCGACCTAGCAGTGCTCATCAGGCCATGCTGAGGTGGTGCCCCACATAGCAGAGCCAGAAGGACCCATAACTAGAATATATGACTGTGTACTGGGGGCTTTGGGGAGAAGAAGAAAAAAAAAAGATTGGCAACAGGTCTTAGCTCAGGGCCAATCTCTAAACAAACAAACAAAAAACACTAACTGAAAAAATAAAAAATAAAAAAATAGAATTGAATATAAAATTCTAGGTTGATATTTACTTTCTCTCAGCACTAAAAATCTGCAATTGTACTCTTACAAACTAACAGCATTTTAGAATTAAATATGGCAACTGACAATTCCCTTTGAATTTGTGACTGCTAATCTTCCTCTCCCTTTTTATCTCTTTTCTTATTTACAATTTATTTATTTGTTTGTTTGTTTTTTGAGGAAGATTAGCCCTGACCTGAGCTAACATCCACCACCAAGCCTCCTCTTTTTTTTTTTTTTTGGAGGAAGATTGGCCCTGAGCTAACATCCGTGCCCATCTATGCAATCATAACACATATATAATTAATGTCAGTCAGCACAGTCAAAGCATAGAACAGTTCCATGACAGGAATCCGTTTTATAATCACAGTCTTCTGACCCCAGCAATTAACTGATTTCTATTAACGGCTCTCAATCTTGATAATTATGCCATTTCAAGAATGTTTTATATCATGGAATCATAGAGCATATCACCTTTTGAGACTGACTTTTTTTACTCAACATATTTTCCTTGAGATCTGTCCCAGCTGTTGTGTATATCAATGATTTGCTCCTTTTTCGTAGCTGAGTAGCATTCCAATGGTGTGGATGTTGTGCAGTTTAACTAGTCACCCTAGGAAGAACATTTTGGCTGTTTCCAGTTTTTGGCTATTATAAACAAAGCTGCTTTGAACATTTGTGTACAAGATTTTGGGTGAACATAAGTTTTCATTTCACTGGGATAAACACCCAAGAGTGCAATTGCCAGATCATGTGGTAGGTGCACGTTTAATTTTTCAAGAAACTGGCATACTTTTGTCCAGAGTGTCTGTACCATTTACATTCCCATGTTCCCTCATATTTTGCCTTCTATTGTTGCTTTTAAGAAATCACTACCGTCTTGTTATCTTTACTTTATGGTTGATCTGCCTTTTATTTCAGGCTTTTAGCTTTTTTCTCCTTGTCATTATGATGTAAACCATTGTTGGATTTATATTTATTTCTTGTACTTAAGATTTACTGTGTTTCCTACAAAGGAAATTTCATGTGTATCATCAATTCTGGAAAAATTGCAGCTAATTCATGTTTAACACTTTCCTTCTCTTAAATCTGTGAGCTGTATATTACATCATCCTTTTTTTTCCTCCTGAGTGTCTTATTTTTTGTAACAGAGTTCTCTGTACCTACTTGGTTTTCCTCCAAGGACATAAAACTGTTTATTTCTTGTCTGCTAATAGCTCGATGCATAATTTAAGACACTAAATTCTCCAGGGACTGCCTTTGACCATGTTTAGTGTTAGAGAGCTCAAGAAATTTAAAGCCAGTTTCTGACACAAACAACAAATTTGGCACATTATATTGTTAGTCATTCAGCTTTAAAAACAGCTTAGTCATTAGGACAAACAGGGAAATTATCAGAAACACTGAGACCACAAAAGTTGGTGCCAGAATGAAAACAAAACCTCCTTAG
The DNA here is from genome assembly GCF_021613505.1 of Equus quagga. Taxonomy (NCBI): domain Eukaryota; kingdom Metazoa; phylum Chordata; class Mammalia; order Perissodactyla; family Equidae; genus Equus; species Equus quagga. Next base: position 13,657,832 of record NC_060274.1, on the reverse strand, counting down.
AGGGAAGATGATTAAATACCCTGATGCATGTCCACGATCCCAGCATCCTTTCAGGTGAACATACTTGATTAATTTTGATTTTCCCTTCTTTATCAGCTGTAACATTTCCATGCTAGGTAATTTCAATTTCACTTCTGTTGCAACTCTTTGGCCATAAAGTTTAATAAAGTTTAAATTTTGTCCAAATAAATTGTTTTACACTTCACCTACTTCCGTAATGTATCTCCTCATTTAAGTTGAACTTTCTGTTTCATTGAATTCTGTCTCATGCCTAAGTTGACAAATTGGGGTCATTTAAGATACACCTACATCCTGTACACATGCATTTTGGGTAATTTCCAAACATATAGTCACATTGAATTGGTCCAAAGTAACTAAAATATTATTTGAATACCAGCAAATTGTATACTTGTGAAACACAACATTTGAGATCCAGTATCTTAGAAGATACTGCACTCCTATATCTTGAAAATATTCTTGAGAGTATATAATTGAAATACAGATGGAAGGTTGGCATTGCTTTGCTTTCATAGTATTTCCAATACAAATTGGATGAATATTGAAGCAGACTACTGTATGAAACAAACATCGCTCTTCTGCAGGCTTGACCCGCTCTGGGGTCCATTCTGACTCTACTTCAGTGAAACTCTCTGGGTTGTCTATGCTACCCAAAGAAAGAGGTTTGTGGCCTGTTTGTTTTGGGGTACTGTTCACAGTGCCATGATGCCCAATATGCCCTTCCTTAGACACTTTCTTTAAGCATTTCTGGTTTAGCAGAGGAGAGTCTGAGAAACAGCATTCTGAGTCTGAGAAACTCTAGCTATGGCTTTGCCTCATTCAAGACTGGAGCTGGGAAGGGTATAAGAAAGTTGTTTGCTTATTGCCTTAGCTCTGAGGATTAAAGAGTTAGGAAGAGGAGTCATCACCTAGTACACATTCACAGAAATAGAAATAATATTACCACAAAGCACTTGAAAGTATCCTATCACCGCAGACACTGCTGAGAACTTTTATGAGAACCTGGTAAGTTTCAATGACTACATGAACTAAAGTCTCAAGCCTTGTCATTGTAATTCATGATTATTTATCCTCGGAATATTTTTGATTAAAAAGGACATTTCACATTTAAATTGTGTCAGCGAATTAACATTTCCCTGGCAGAATAAAAATAATACTTTAAATGGTATTTCAAATTTTATCATAATTGTAGGTGCATAATATTATGTATACATATTTCATTTGAATAAAACTGAGAAAAAATCAGTTATGGGATCAGATATTTAAGGACTCTGTAAGCAAGCTTCAGTAGACAAAAAATGAAAGTGAAGAGCAAGGTTTGATGCAAACAATTGAGAAGGAGATTAAAATTTCTTTGGAAATGGAATAATTAAATGGTCCATGAATCTTCACCAACATTAAATGAGAATCTATTGCCAGTGAGCAGCTGGGAAATATAATATTACACCACTGAGAATTACTCTGAAAAAGAGAAAGAGGATATAATGTTTAGGACAGAGCAGAGAAGGAAACATTTTCTATTATAATAACCTTCAGGAAAAATAAATGTATCTCCTATGCGGTCTAAAGTAAACACATATAAATAGCATGGCCTATTTCAAATGTTTCAATTAGACACTAGGATATGTGGAAAATAGAAATAGATTAGACTTATGAATATGTGAAACATCTGTGAACTAGCTCATATATTTACCTATATCCTGGGGAATATTGCTGCTGGATATTGTGCCTACCGGTCTACTTCACATACAGTGGAATGACAGCAGCGGAAAACTAGAAATCTGAAATTAACTTATAGACGATTGCAAAATATTTAGGAGTAATTAGCTGAACCATCTTGACAGTCATCAAATTATTATTATTTTCTAAAGGTATGCTTTTTTTGCTTATTTGCTTTTATGGTTTTTTAGTGAGGAAGATTGGCCCTGAGCTAACATCTGTTGCCAATATTCCTCTTTTTGTTTTTCCTCAAAGCCCCAGTACATAGCTGTATATCATAGTTGTACATCCGTCTGGTTCATGTATGTGGGATGCCACCTCAGCATGGCTTGATGAGTGGTGTGTAGGTCTGTGTCCAGGATCTGAAATGGCAAACCTCGGGCCACTGAAGTGAAGCACATGAACTTAACCACTACGCCACTTGTCCTACCCCAATCAAATTATTTTTTAAAGGAGATTATTTTATCAAAGACTGGAAAAACATTTTTAGAGTTCTTTACTTTTTAAATAATTACTAAAAAGGGGCTCAAATATTATCCTAAATTATGCACATTTGATAATAAATCTGAAATGTTTAATGGAAGAATTTATGCACTATGCCTTTAGCAAATTTTTCTTAAAAATTAAAAGCAAATTAAATTAAAAGAAAATTAATCAAAATCAAATGCTTTAGTGGGCCCCAGCCACAGCTACTCATGACTATGATTCTGCTGAGACACTTAGAGTCAATGGCACACCCTCTCTGAAATATGTTACAGTTCACTTCATTATGGGCTGCTAATATACTCCTTTTCTCTGTCACAATGCAAACAGATATTAATAACAATGACAAATTTGTACTGTGTTTGAGTATTTACAGAGCACTCTCTGACTCGTCTTCACAAAATAATTGTGATATAGGTAGATCAATGGGATTTTTTACTATTGCTCTCATTTTTTCTAATGAAAAAATTAAAGCTCTTTGAAATTATGTGACTTGACCAAGGACATATAATTAACTAATGAGAGAACCTGGATTCTAGTTCTTTCCCATTAATAATACTTATAGGTATGCTCTTTTGACTTTGAGATTTAAAAAAACTTGGTCTTGGGGTCGGCCCTGCAGCCTAGTGGTTATGTTTAGTGCACTCTGCTTTGGGGACCCAGTCCCCAGGTGCAGACCTACACTACTCATCAGCCATGCTTTGGCGGTGTCCCAGATATAAAGTGGAGGAAGATTGGCACAGATGTTAGCTCAGGGCGAATCTTCCTCAGCAAAAAGATAAATAAATAAATAAAATTGATCTTTACTATGTAAATTTACTTACAAAATAAGTTACTATTAAGCTAGATTGGGGGTGGGTTTTTGGACAGAAGGATATTAAGAACCGGAGAAAGGAAACATGAACCTATCCACAAACTGATACCTAACATTATTTGTTGTTCTTCTTTAAAAAATTCTAAGCTCGCATAAATCTGTACGTGGCTGCTGCTGGAGTTCATAGGTTAATTTGTTAAGTGTTCTATGAGAGACATCCTAGAGGAGATAAATCGTATGTCAGCAGTAAGAAGCATATGTGGGAATGTTAATTTTCTGTTGCACTTAGAAATTAAAAAATGAGTTATTTCAGGTCAAAACACTGACCTCTTGATTTGGTCCAAAGCCTTGGAATGAAGACAATAATGCTCCCAATATAAGGTTTCCAGTTCAGTGGTCCATAGTTTCAGCAGCCTCACCTACTGGACAAGGCTAATCCTTCTTGACCGTTACACAAGGTTGAACCTTTTATAGCCAGATGGAGATGAGAAGAACAGTTTCTCCTTTTATTTATTTATTTCAAAGATTATCTCCATGGTGACCTTTCCAATTGAGAGAACAGATAGGCCAGTATACGGTTTAGCAGGACTAACTTAGAGGAACGCTGTCTGTGGCACTCAAGTACCAGCGGGCCAACTCAATCCCAAAACTTTTACAGTAATCACATCCAGAACTGCTCCCCTTCACAGTTTCAACGATGCTCCGCAGAAAAGCCCTTTTCCATTGCCACATGGCAAGGCTTTTGCATATTAAGCAGGTCTTTTATACTTTGGGCTTTCTGATAAATACAAATATGAGAGATAATCAATGTTCTGAGAAAAATTACATAAGTTCTTGAGGACCAAACCCACTGCACAAGTGACTAAAAATAAGGGGTGAAAATGTTTCCACCTAGAACTACTTTTGCTTGCTTCTAATGATTTACTCTAGCATTTTGTGGGCTTGAAATTTGCTGTGCCATAAAAACTGCATTCATCTTCCTTGATAGAATGAAATTTAGAGAGAATGATGGATTTAAAAAAATACTATAGAATTGACAATTTCAAAGTAAAAAGAAGAGTACAGAGAAATAATAAATCCAGAAGTTTTATTCTGTTTTTAAAAAATCTTCTAATTTCCTTTGGATGGTTCAAAGAATTATTTTTTATTCAAATGATTCTAAGTGTGTATTACAGTTACCCAGTCCTGTTGCTGTAATTGTCTAGAGCATATTGCCTATAGCATAGCTTATCTGTGGTAACGTCATCAAGTTACTAGAAAAACCATACTAAACTAAATGCAAGAAGGAACAACTAGTTTATTCAAGGCACCTCACAAAATGTCCTTGCCTACAGTAACCTCTCCCTTTCTCCCCTACACTCAGATTCTGTTCTTTTAAAATCAATACATTCTATAAGTGCATTTGTAGGGGAATACGCTATAGGAAATCAGAGTAGGGTAAAGGCTATCAGAATGCTGTGGTTAGAGGGATCCACAGTTTTCACAGAAGGATCAGGATATACTTCACTGAGAATGTTACATTTGGGCCAACACTTGAAGGAAGTGAATTCTATAAGACATCCTAACTGGATTAACCCTTTGCCAAGTCACACACGCTACCTCATTTCTAGAGTTATCTGAGGATTGAAAACCCCTTATAAGCAGGACCACTGGAACCTCAGCACCTAGTTCAATGCTCTGGTGAAAATAGTCGACAAAGTTTATTTACAATTTTAATGTCACTGGGAAAATGTTTTCTATATTTTGTCAAAGATATTAAAGTTCAATCCCATAGCACAAATCTAAATTGAGAGAACAAATAGAAGTTTAAAAACATTCAGTGCCAAAACTTTTATCTGCTATCTGCAAAGAACTCTTAACTATTGCTTATCCAACTTTTTATTAACCAGAACTTTATCAACAGGAATTCTAATTCTTCTGGAATTCATTACTAAGTCATAATAAGGTGGTTTAGGAACTCAATATTAGAGTATTTAACAGTAGTCAAAAAAGTTTAATTTATGTTAAATGAAAATTTGAAGTTCATTTAATTTACTCTATTTTAATTCTTGTATAATAACTCAGACTGGCATATATAGCGATGGCCCTATTTTTAATTAAAACATACCATTTTAAATTTATGCCAGATGTATACACTCCTAAATTCTACCTGAATCAGTGTGTGCATTTTTTTTAAAAAAATCAATAGTTTATTTTTTGAGGCAGTTTTAGGCTTACAGAAATGTTGACTAGAGAGTAGAGTTCCCATATACAACTTTACCCAGTCCCACAGTTTCCCCATTTTTAGCATCTTGCATAATGTAGTATATTTGTTAAAATTAATGGACCAATACTGATACATTAGTATTAACTTTAGTCTGTAAGTTACATTAGGGTTAATCCTTTGTGTTGTACAGTTTTATGGGTTTTGCCAAATGCATCGTGCCATGTATCCATCCTTACAATATCACACAAAATGGTTTCAATGCCCTAAAAATCTCTTGTACTCCACCTATTCATCTTTCCTTCCCTCTCCACAAACCGCTAACAACCATTTATCTTTTTACTTTCTCAATAGTTTTGCCTTTTCCAGAAGGTCATATAGTTGGAATCACAGAGTGTGTGGTATTTTCAGACTGGCTTCTTTCACTTATCAATATGCATTTAAGTATCCTGCATGTCTTTTCACGGCTTAACAGCTCATTTCTTTTTATTGCTGTATATTGCTCTATTGTATGGATGTACTGCAGTTTATCTATAAAGTTCATCTATTCAAGGACATCCTGGTTGCTTCTAACTTTGGGAAATTATGACTAAAGCTTCTATAAATCTTTACATGCAGGTTTTTGTGTGGAAATATGTTTTAAACTTGCATAAATACCCAGGGGCATGATTGCTGAATCACATGGTAAGCTTATGTCTAGCTTTGTAAAAGCTGACAGACTGTCTTCCAAAATGGTGGTACCATTTCACATTCCTATCAGCAATGAATGAGAGCTCTTCTGGCTCTACATCCTTGTCAGCCACAAAGGTTGTCAGTGTTTTGGAGGTTAGCTATTCTAACAGGTGCGTAGTGGTAGCACATTGTCATTTTAATTTGTAATTCCCTAATGACATATTCCATTGATCGTGTTTTCATATGCTTGTTTGCTATCAGTATATCTTCTTTGGTGAGGTGTCTGTTCAGATCTTTTGCCCATTTTCAGGTTGGATTTTTATTTTCCTATTGTTGAGTTTTGAGAGTTCTTTGTATATTTTAGACACAAATCCTTTATCATATGTGTTTTGCAAATATTTTCCTTTAGTCTGTATCTTGTCTTTTCATTCCTACCAATGTTTTTGAAGAGCAGATGTCTTTAATTTTAGTGAAATCTACGTTATCAATTTTTTCTTGTATGGATCATGCCTTTAGCTTTGTATCTAAAACCTCATCACCAAACTCAAAGCCACCTAAATTTTCTTCTATGCTGCCTTCTAGAAGTTTTATAGTTTGTGTTTTACATCTAGATCTGTAATTGTGAAAGGTATAAGGTCTGTGTCCAGATATTTTTCTTCTTTTTGTATGTGGATATCCAATTGTTTTAGCACCATTTAGTTGAGAATACTATATTTTATCCATTGAATTGCTTTTTCTCTTTTGTCAAAGATAAGTTGACTATATTTATGTGAGTCCTTTTCTGTCCTCCCTAGTCTATTCCATTATCTATCTATCTGTTCTTTCGCCAATACCACACTCTCTTATTACTGTAGCTATGTAGTAAGTCTTGAAGTTGGGTAGTGTCAGTCATCCAACTTTGTTCTTCTTCATTATTATATTGGCTCTTCTGGGTCTTTTGCTCTTTGATATAAATTTTGGAATCAGTTTGTAAATATCCTCAAAATAATTTATTAGAATTTTGATTGGGATTGCCTTGAATTGCATAAATCAAATTGGGGTGAATTGACACCTTGACCATATTGAGCCTTTTTGAAGGACTAGCCTCTCTTGGAAAACAGTCAATGACTTGTCCATAAAGGGAATAGTCTCATTAAATAAATGTTTGAGGTCCATGAACTTGATTTTCTGACCACTCAACTAACTTTCTTTGATACTTTCTAATGCCATAGCCTCACCACACACATACTTTCTAAATTGACACTTGGCTACTGAAATCATCTCCCCCTGTGTTTGCATTTTTTTTTCACTCACTTTGATTCAAAATTAAGCCTTTATTACTTTTCGACATAAGTTTCTTACCAGTATTCATTTCTCTTCCTCCTCATAGTAGGTTCACGCATGATCTTTTGATAGTAAGCATCCTATTCACTGATTCTAATTTGATCCACTTCCATGCTAGAATCATGATAATTAAAGTTGTAAGATCATTTTTGTTCTTCCAGATATGATAGCATTGAAAAAAGTAAGGTGATGACAGAAATGGAAGAAATTGTGTCATAAAGTCTCTAATGCTGAAATACACTTGAATTATTTAGCTTCTGAGCTTTCATTTTAGAGGAAACTGCAAGAAAAAAAGAGAGTTGCACAGATCACCAAGATATATTTTGAGTAAGAAGACTCATTTCTGCATAAATAGAGATGCATAATAAAAACATACTGCATATGCTCTCAATTTTTGCTAAACTTCAGTACTATAAATAGCCAAATAAAGAAATTATATATTTGTCACAAAATCTTTATGAAAGATATTCTCATGAGATGCAAGATGTCTCAAATGAGATCTTTATTATGTTGTCTTCCAAACCATGCACACTGCATGTCTCTCCATTTATTTAGGTTGCCTTTGATATAATTCATCATTTTCAGAATATATATTCTGCACGTGTTTTGTTAGATTATATCTAAGTACTTCATTTCCTCTGGATCAATTATAAATACAGCCCTTTCTTGACTTACATGAACCCATCATAAATTGAAAATATCGGGAGATGAAAATGAACCTAACCTACTGAACATCATAGCTTAGCCTAACCTACCTTAAATGTGCTCAGAATACTTGCATTAGCAGAGAATTGGGCAAAATCATCTAACACAAAGCCTATTTTATAAATTGTTGAATATGTCATGTACTGAAAGTGAAAAACAGAGCGGCTGGCTGGATACAGAATGGTTGTAAGTGTACCGTTGTTTACCTTCGTGACT